>NC_134791.1:64303051-64318051 GCF_046742065.1 Oratosquilla oratoria
CTCCCTTGATCCAAAACCACGATCTCACTTCGAGATAATCCTCGTATGTAATTCGGTTCAAGTTCTTCACCTCCACAACATTAACCTCACAGTGTCATCTTTCTGTCATAATTTTCATCCTTACAACACTGATAACGTAAATTTCGTTCGTCATGACTCTCTCTCTCTCTCTCTCTCTCTCTCTCTCTCTCTCTCTCTCTCTCTCTCTCTCTCTCTCTCACACACACACACACACACACACACACACACACACACACACACACACAGAAGTGCTAACGTGTGTACTGCGCTCGCGCGCATACACATACAAACGGAGGTATCCCCCACGCCTCACGGATGACTTTTCCCTCCCGGACGACTTTTCCCTCCCGGACCCTACACTGCCGCCTCACGGCATGAGATCACGAACCGAATGAGCTACGGTCTGCGCACACCAAATTATAGGTCTCTTTGTGACATTTCAATCTTAGCATATTGCAAGACTTCACCATGCCTACGAGACACGAGACATCAGTATTCAAAGTCTCCTCAAGACCAGAGCATGGTAGGATACATACATTATAACATTATACTGTATCATATTGTATTATGTCATGCCTCATCCTAATTAAGTGTACCATATTACACTGATATCATACCACACTACCCACCTTACCATATTATGTCATACCATATCATGCAATCGCCATACCACGCATAGAACACCAAGCCACGCCACTCACTGTCAAGATAGACCTCAGTGACTTTCGCCACAGTAAACCCAATTTGAGCTGCAGCATGTCGCATGACGTCACAGGACACAAGAGAAGACTATACATCACACCGTGCCACGCCCCTGCAGCACACGCAAGCACGACCTCTCATGCACCGTCCGAAAGCGGCGAACGTTCATTACAACGCAGCCGAACTTGAGCCAAGCCATGTAACTTCATATCAGAAGACAGCGCAAAACTTCAACACAACGCTACACACAACTTATCCCTTGGTGCCGTGCGGTGCGGTGTACCTATACAATTTCCCTGTCTCTTCTTTTTTCTCCATTTCTTTTCTCATGTCTTGTCAGCTTCTCTCCTTTCACTCCTACTTTTGTATTCTCTTCCATCATCTTGTTTTTATTCTACCTCTATCTCCACCTCGGCTCTTCTCTTTTCCTCTCTTTTTCTGACCTTACTTCTCTTCTCTTTTTCTTCAGTAGCCATCCTTATGATCAAAGCAGCACTGCTTTTATAACTAAATACTCTTGAATTTACCCTTCCCTCCCCTTTCTTCTTTCTACTACCTTTCTCTTCTTTTCCCTTCCCTTCCGTTCCCTAAACGTCATTTCTTTATTCTGGCCTATTCTATCTCTTTTTCCTCTACTTTACCTCCACCCTTCACGAATTAATCCTCCTCTGCCGTGACCTGTATTTCCTTGCTTTTCTCTTTCTTCTCCTTCCCTCCTGTCCCTTCCCCACCTCAGTTCCTCTCTCTCTCTCTCTCTCTCTTTTTTTGTTTCTCTCTCTCTCTTTCTCTCTCTTTTTTCCCGTGCCATTCCCCCTCCGCCTCTTGACTCTCAGTTTGCAACCACCACCTCCTTACCTTTTACCACCCGACCGCCTCAATCCTCCGCTAGGCTTCACATCTCACGTCCTTTCCGCGTCGACCGACCGAGGTCCCAGGCCATGAACCAATCACCAGAGTAGCCTTCTCCCCCTCCCCCCAACCCATTAGGCCGGCGTCACACACACGCCCTCTCGTTAAATCTGTAGGGGTCTCATTGTCCGGCGAAAGACGGCTAAAGTCGTGAACCGCCGTAAAATGGTTTAACGAAACATAGTTATCGAGGTGAAAAGGCAAAGGGAAGGGAGGGAGAGGTGGGGGAGAGGTTCACTTTGAATAATATAATAGAATTAGATACATGTATAATCTTGTTTATTCGCATGCTTGTCACAAATCATATGAATTATCTTCATCAACCTGCGACATTCACCTCAGCCCATAGTCAGCCTCATTATAAAATAGATTACCTTATGTTAGTTTGTATTTCCACGTAAAGTATTGAAATGATTTCAAATGAACTTTGTCGAATGAACTAGTTCGGCTCGGAGCGTTGTAGTTTATTATAACCTGAAAATACCAAACCAGTAGTTCGTTTCAATCTAGGCTGAATGTTTGCAAATTATAATGATTTATTTGACTGAGACAAACCCTGGGCGTAATTTGAACTTTCAAGGATCAGTCAGGCGTCAAATAAGTCCTTCGTTATGCAGTCAAGTATGAAATTATCAATTAGTGTCAAAGACACTGTTTAGGATGCATTGTTCCGAATATTATAATTGAGGAGGAGCTATTGCTAAAGCCGGGTCCACACTTGTTGCATTTCCACGTATCGTATCATCTTTGCGTACCACCTAGTGATACGATACGGTGCAACAGGGTATTGTACCCACTTGTTGCGTATCCGTATACAGCAGGCGGATACGCAAGAAGTGGGCAAAGATATTACGATACGTGGAAATGCAACAAGTGTGGACCCGGCTAAAGAGGAACATGAAGTGCGACCAGGGTCAATACCTTTGCTCTTTGTGTTTGCAGATCAGAAGGATTTACAGTACATCGAAATCTTCCCTCAACCAGAAGAATCCGAAAAAAACGCGGAAAATATGTCTATGGTACAATGATTTAATGTTCAATGGCATGATATCTGGTATAATGGTATGAGATATTGTCTAAATATGGTATCAAATCCTCGAAATCTTCCCTCAACCAGAAGAATCCGAAAAAAACCGCGGAAAATATGTCTGGTATAATGATTTAATGTTCAATGGCATGATATCTGGTGTAATGGTATGATATATTGTCTAAATATGGTATCATATCCTCAAAATGAATAAAATTGTGCATATATATTACTGCGTGTAACTCTTTACGGATTGTGTTCCGTGTGTTGAAAGACTATTAAATTCATCTGTAATGAATATATTAAGATTCTTGTTCACACCCGTCGCTAAGGCAACGTCTCCTGCGAATATTAACTTGGCTAATACGAGGCAATGGTTCTTCTTCAAAATTTTAAGCCCCGATACCACCAGGGTGGTACACCTCAAAACCTGATACTGATAACATCTAATCTTGAGTTTGGTACACTATATATATATATATATATATATATATATATATATATATATATATATATATATATATATATATATATATATATATATATATATATATATATAAAATGTACAGATTGGGGGCCAAGGAGTGACCCTTGCAGTAGTCCAGCCTTCGGTAAGACAAAAGGTCGGACAGGCAGCCCCGCCACTTTATTATCATTGTCCCGTCGTCCAGGTAGTTGCAGAGCAACAGTGTGAACGGCAGGGCAAAGTAGTAGTTGTGGTAAAACTTGTGGCATTACCAGGGCGACCATCTGACGGTCTTTGAGCCCACCGAGTGATCATGGAAATAACGTCGTCTGCACCGCGCTCTGGCCGAGAACCAAACTGGCAACATCTCATCATATTCTCCGCCTCCAGGTACCTGGTTTGGCGGTGGCAGAGGACGTGCTCGAACACCTTACGAAAGTACTTTGGAAGGGAGATAGGCCGGTAGGAAAGGGGGTTGGAGACATGTTTCTGGGGTTTGGGAATGAGGATGGTATGGGAGACCTTGAAAAACTGTGGGAAGTACCCAGAGGCTTCTGAACCATTGTATAATGTCGTCATGTGTGAGATTATGTTGTCTGGCATACGTTTGAGTAGGTGTGCGTCAGTTCCTGGAGGCCCAGGGGATTTGAATTTTAATGCCGAGGTAACCTCCTCCAAAACAATGGGGCAGATAAGAGGATCATTTTCATCTAACTGAGAGAGATCAACAGTCTCGTCGGGAGTGAGGTCACTACATTTATTTACAAAAGAGCTAACACTGTGCAAGGCTCATCTGGTGGTTCATCTAGCGGGTCGTCTTGGGATAGAGCTCACTGATTGGTCCGTACATGCCCCTGCAATAACCAATTCGGACGAGGCGCGTTCTAGGCTCATAAACCCTTCTCTATGATTAATTGCTTCTGCTGAATTGATGCAATCTACTTCTATGGTTTTCCTTACCATCTTTTCCATGGCAGTGTGTAAGACCTCCACATTATTCCAATTGAGTAAATGGCCGTGGTTTTGTAGCGTATGCCTGCCTGCCTGTATTATTTTCTCTCTACACCACTCTCTCCAACCATATATATGTATATATATGTGTATATATATATATATATATTTATATATATATATATATATATATATATATATATATATATATATACATATACATATACATATATGTACAATACGTAATGGGTCCCAGTAAGCAGATGTATATTTCTATGAACCGCAATACACTTTAATTCTAAGCCATCAACATCGAGAGACTCGAGGAGGCCAACATGCAAGAAGGGGTTTGTGTCTTTGGCTGTACCACGTTTCAATTTCTGCATGTTGGCCTCCTCGAGTCTCTCGATGTTGATAGCATAGAATTAAAGTGTATTGTAGTTGATTATATATATATATGTATATATATATATATATATGTGTGTGTGTGTGTGTGTGTGTGTGTATGTGTGTGTAGCGTATGTGTGTGTGCGTGCGTGTGACTGTCGATAATGTACATTTCATGCAGTCAAATCTATAAGGACAATGGATATCCTACGGCTCATATTTACAATGTTTTTATTTACCAAGTTGTCGTTACCTAATTGTAACATAAAGGGAAACGGCTGCTGGATGCCGTCTTCATATCTTTATCGGTTATACCTGACTTGAAATCCAATTATGTTGATCGAGAGGTCTAATATTTTATCAAAGATATTCCACAAACCGATGCACATTTATAGAAAACTGTATTTATCAATATCTTTCAAGCACCATGTCCTCTTTACTTGTTTCCCATGGACTTCATAACTCTCATACTAAGAGATATCAGCCTTTTTTTCATACTTTTCCTCGCTCTGGACACGGTAATCATGATTTAATTTTTTTTTTTCAATAAGTGTAAATTCAAAAGTGTAAATCTTTCCGTCCACAATCTTCTACTTAAGTCAGGGTTATTGTTTTTATCAATCTCTCTCTCTCTCTCCCTCTCTCTCTCTCTCTCTCTCTCTCTCTCTCTCTCTCTCTCTCTCTCTCTCTCTCTCTCTCTCTCTCTCTCTCTCTCTCTCTCTCTCTCTCTCTCTCTCTCTCTCTCTCTCTCTCTCTCTCTCTCTCTCTCTCTCTCTCTCTCTCTCTCTCTCTCTCTCTCTCTCTCTCTCTCTCTCTCTCTTTTAAGGACAACGCCACTACTGCATACCTCAGGCTGGGGCGGATGGTACATATACATATATATATATATATATATATATATATATATATATATATATATATATATATATATATATATATATATATATATATATATATATATATACGTATATATATTCATGATTTCTTTGTCCATGTAATGAAGTCCTACTGTTACGTTCTTCAATATCTTGTGTGTCTCCTCAACAATTTTGCTAATCTCTACTTATGATAAATGATCTAGAACCAATATTTCTTGAAATATCCTCTCACTTTTGTATTCATTCATTACTCACTAAATAAAATAGTGAGGGTCGTATCGTATATATATTTTGCATTAATTAGTATTGAAACTCATATCTCACTCCAGGCTCCAATCATATATCCTGTCTAGGTCCTCCTGCAGCAATTTATATTTCGTCCATTAGATCACTTTGACATGAAAGAAGCGAATTGCTTCACTCGAAGTCAAACCTTTGAACGCATCGAATCTCTTTCTTCGTTGGATCTAATTCAATATCACCTATTTTATTGGGAATGTCAGGGAGATTTGGGGGGGGGGAGTAAACAAGGACAGTGAAATTTCGTTTCTTGATTCAATTGGTCAACGATTTCAAACACGTATGGACTTCACACTCAAATTGTATTTGCTAAATGTTTGGATGCCTGTACTAACGCTATGTATACGGTGCAAGTAACATACCTCCCAGTTAGCACCGACACATAAACTTCATGTCAGTAACATCTATGATACCCAAACGAATCTCAAAACATTGTGTAGTCCACCTCTCAAGTAGCGGAAAATTTCTTATCACTCGTACTTTGATATCGCGCACATGTATTCCATTAACACTTACATGGTCAGATATATAATTTGTAGCCTACCTCTGAAGACTTCGTATTTTGACCGTTTAAATCTTAGCCAGCGCAATTATGGCTCTCTAGAATTTCCCTTAATCTTTCAAAATACGAACCATTTTTACTGAACACATCATATAAGTGAGTAGCTATGGAATCTCACATTTTTCAAAGGAGAATAATTAAGGTATATACTCGTAAGCCCACCAGATGATTTGCGCTGGATTTTTTTAACAGTATAATATTGCAAAACCTAGCTAAGACTCCAGAATATATTGCCACACCTGAAAGACTGTTAGGTTTCCAATATCATTGGTAAGGAGGTGCAACGGTCCTACTTCATGGGTCGTCATCCATTGCCCCACATCTCCCAGGTAACCGGTACTAGATGGTTGTCTTCAGTGTGGTGATTGCATCTGGGAGTCATTTTTTCCTGTGGCTAGATTTAATCTGTGTTGGTATTATTTTAAAGTTGGATTACAGCCTTAATGAAATTGCCCTAGTGTAGTTCTTGCTGGTCGTGGAGGGCTTTTGTAGGGCTGATATTTGTGAGTGTTTGATGGAATAGGGAATTTGGTTGTTGGTGTTGATGTGCTTGTTTTGTGAGCTATTTGCACATGTGTTTTTGGATAAGTACATGGAACAGATGGGACTGAATAGAAAGCCCAAAAGTAAAGGGCAAATCGCACTCAGTGGATCAGGGATTACAGGTGTCCGGTTTTCTTGTTGATAAACTGTCTTCGACATAATAGCAGTGCTTGTAACCCATCTTTTTTGTAATACATGGGTAATGATAAAGATAATATTGAGAGCCAATATTAACCAATTCACCTACAACTTATGCCAGCCTTTAAGTATCATGTGTGTCTAATTTTCTCCTTTGTGTACATTGTTGATAAAGAGGACTTGTATTCAAAGTGTTTAAGGTAAATAATAGATAATGTGGTGACACCATATTCCATCATTTTTGTCTCTAATGAGAATAAATGGCAGTGTTACTTCAAATTGAACATACATGGACCTTTTCATCCCATTTCATAACTGGAGATTTTCAAGGACTTTATTTTCCTTTGTTTTTACCTTTCCTTTTTTGTGTCTGTTCAACTAAATGCTATATTATCTTCATTTTTCTCTCTTTTCCTTCCTGTACAGTACACTTTACCTGTAAAGACGTTAATATAGGAATATCATAGAAATAACTAGGAAAGCAGAACGATATATTTTTTAGCTCCAGTTAGGATCTGATAACGTGCACCCTCAAAACTCAAAACTTCCCTTTGCCAGTGCATATACACTTCTCATGATTAACGCCGCTAAAGTTAAATATTAGATTATGTGATTTCTCCTACTCGCCATTTTCCAACTTTTTCCCTCTCTCTAACTCTCTTTCTCCAATTTTTCCTTCCAACCTCCCCCTCGGCCTCACTCTCCCTCTCTCCTCCAACCCCACCTCAATAACTTTCTTTCTAGTATTTTTCTCTCTTTCCCCTTCTCTCCCCTCCTCCGTCTCTCTCTCTCTCCCACCATCTCCCTTTCCCTGATATAATAAACGTTTGAGCTTCGTTAACTACTTCAATGATTTTATTGTGGCCAAGGTCACATTCAATTTACGAAACCTTAGACCTCACGGTGCTAAAAAACTATCCCGAGTTATTTCGTGATGGCCTAGCATTTATTTGGATTATTTATTTAATCATTAAGATAAGAGGGAAACACATCTGTGATAGACTGCAGTGGAATGGGTGGTAGTGGGTGTGTGCCTTGGCTTGCTACTTCCCATATAAAAGGGAAGAGGTCCTTGGTGTATACATACATACATATATTACAAAGGCAAAGGAAAAGCATGCCGACAGAAGACATTTTGATCCATATCTAGGTCGGATGAAAAAAAAAAAAAAAAAAAAAAAAAAAAAAATCATATTAATAGTAAATTAAAACTATAACAATGAAAATAACAATTAAAATACATAAATAAATGCATTGGTATAGTTGAATAACAAACAAACAGGTAAATAGTAAATGATAATAAATTGACATATAACTAATAATAAATGAAAATCAGACAGACAAATTATAACAAAACAAAAACAAATAATATAACATAAATTATAATAATTACAGCATCTTACTTAGGTATTTATCTAAATGATTCTTAAAGCTTCGAACTGAACTACATTGCACTACCTGTGCAGGAAGTTTATTCCATTCATTAACTACACGGTTGGCAAAGTTGTTTCTACCTACTTCCAAATTGAATCTATTTCCGGACAGTTTGAGACCATTGTTTCTTGTCTGATTCTCATTCAATGTGAAAATTTGGTCACTTTTGATGTTGTCAATTCCTATATGTATGTATATATATATATGTATATATATGTATATATATATATATATATACATAATATATGTATATATATATGTATATATAGCGTGAGAGAGAGAGAGAGAGAGAGAGAGAGAGAGAGAGACATAGATAAATAGAATATATTCATTGACCTATTTTTCCTATAATGCCAGCCATTTTTAAGTATCTTAATCTCCATCCTGCGGGGTTTCTCTCAGCTGAATAAAATCGCCTGGCGATAGTGGTAAGCCATACAAGTTCAATCACCGTCGACCCTTAAGGATCGTCATCGGTCAAGAGTTGAACGAGATACGGTTTAACCCATGGATTCTTAACGTGGGATCTACCAACTTCATGGAGCCCATAGAACCTCATGTTCGTAGGCCACAAACCGAAAGTTAGTGGTAATTATTGGATACACATAACGATTATATTTATTATTGAGTTGGTTTCCGGGATGCTCAAGAACAGTAGTCCATAGGGCTGGTATGCGTGAGGAAATAGGATGAGGACCCCTTAAACGGTGAAGGCGAGATGGGGTTCCTTTCAGCTGACTAAAATCTTCTGGTGTTGTTCATAGTGTCTGGTCGCCTTTGTTTACAGGTCAAGGGGTCATTTGGTTCACGGTGGAGTAGAATTCGCCATCGTAGTTACTTTAATTATTTTGTTCTTGTTAGAGACGTCTGCTCAGCGTGTAGAAACTGATCGGCCTAACTAAGGGTTAATTACCGTCTCGATTAACTCTTTAAATTTCAACGGTTGATTTAATTATTTTTCCCGATGAGGTCAAGGATAGCTTTATTCCGCTAAAGAATTATGTGGATCACAGAGGGAGTGAGAACAGTTGGCGGGTCGTGGTATAAAACTCTTTGCTGTAGAGTCCAAATCCTCATTCAAATATGGAAGCGATAATTTGCCATTTAGCTAAAATGGGATCGATAAAGTACTTGTCGAATGGAAAGGTTTTACACAGGTCAAGTTAAAGCCTGTAAGGGCAGAGGGTATTTTAGAATTTGTAATATTGTATAAGATGCGGCATGCGATTACATTCACATATAACTACTAGAGAATAAGTATAAATGATAAGCTTACACTAGGGTACTTTTGATTGTGGCTGAAGCCGTCGTATGTACCTTAGGTGCTTTGATAGCCAGAGCAAATATATATTGCTTTAACCTTTGGGGGTTGAAGTGATGCTTTATAGTTACGAAGTGGAATTGATGCCGAACGCGCTGCAACCGTATGGAATTGTGACCCTGAATACGGTCCCGAAGAACTACAATGTCCAGATACTCCACGACTTCGAACCGGGGTTTGTTCTTGAGGAGCAAACGTGATTGGAATTTGGGAACCCAGTTGAATCCACCCCCTTATCCCCTTACCCTCTTCCTTCTCCCTCTTCCTTCTCCCTCTCCCTTCTCCCTTCTCCCTCCTCCCTCCCCCTTCCCCCTTCCCCCTTCCCCCTCCCCCTTCTCTCTGTCCTCCTCTCTCCCCTTCTCCCTCTCTCTTCTCCCTCCCACTCGCCCTCTTTCTCCTTCCCCTTCCCTTCCCCTCACTATCTCACACACTTCCCCTTCCTGCGGCACACACTGTTATATTAAAATGGCGGTGTAAGTACGATCATGCTTCTTTTATTATATTTGTTTCTTGTGCTACAGAGATGAAGAAATTATCGTGCAGGTAACTAGAATAAAATACCTGAGAGTGAGGTGGTTCACTTCTTCATCTCATTCACGATAACGAGGATTTTTTTTTTTCAAATTTATTCATTCATCACTTTGATCGCGAACGAAGACGCAGAGTAAAATCAAGCGGAATAAACATGAGCTAAGAACTGTGTGTAACTAAAGTTTGGCCCTCAGGGACAAAATAAAAAGGTTGAACCTAAGAAAGTTGAACAAGACTTAATCAAATAAGGGAAATCAGAAAGAATGTACTGCAAGACTGTGGAAGTAGTACTTTACGAAATTATCTCTTGGGAAGGAATTACTAATTATGCTCAGGTCTAATAGACTTCAAAAAAGAGCTCCACTCATGTCTTGTTTCCAGAGATAGTTTGAAGGGAAACTCGGGACAACGTACACTTTCTCTCTCTCTCCCCCCCCCCCTCTCTCTCTCTCTCTCTCTCTCTCTCTCTCTCTCTCTTTTTCTGTGTGTGTGTGTGTGTGTGTGTGTGTGTGTGTGTGTGTGTGTGTCTGTCTCTCTCTCTGTATATCTCTCTCTCTCTCTCTTTCTCTCTCTCTCTCGCTCGCTCTCTCTGTCTTGGAATGAAATAAGGTTTGAATCCATTTCTCTCTCTGTCTGTCTCTGTCTGCCTGTCTGTCTTGGAATGAAACAAGGTTTGAATCGATTGAAATCCCATTTTGTTGTGATTCTTTTCCTATTCGAATATAGTCGTTTGATGTTGACTGGAACTAAATTGTAAAATATGTCCCTAAATTAAAGTTAAGCAACAGTTAGATAGTGAAAACAGTACCAAGATAGAAAATTCACTTGGGTCGGGGCAAATATTGTATATCTTCTTGTACAGTAATAAATAGATGATAATCATAACTTTAGTGTCTAAGAACAGATGAAGCAAAAATGATTGACTTTTCAGAAATGTTTGAATAAGATTGAAAATAAACACATTCTAACAATCGCGGAACTTATAAATGACGCGGAGAAGTTTGTTCGCAACTCCGCCATAGTAATTTGCTTCCCTTGTTTGGCCATAGGCGGTTTTGTATCATCTCAAGCAAGTTTGTGACGTTAGATTTAAGACATATTTCATATTTTCACGTATGGTAAACCCTGTTAACATATGATTTTTTAATGGTGAATTTTATATCATTATTTAGATATCGTTGTGTCTAAGAATGTTAATAGAGGTTAGATTTTGAGATCTCAGACAAATAATCTTATTTGGGTACTTTGGATTGACCCGAATGCGGGACTTTGATTGTAATGATACAAATGTTGTGTGTTTATGTGGGAAAGTGACAATTGGAGATGGCTTTATATTAAGCCATTGTTTTCCAAGAGATGGAGAGAGATGGAGATTTCCATATTCAGGAACCAAACCCTTCTCCTCTGATACCTACTAGAGTGCAGCCCTGTAGGCTGACATTCGGTTACGGACCGATCCCAGGAGCTTGCGTATCACTGGGTTGGCTTGCGGGTCTCATCGTCTTCTAGATTATAGTTATTTGAGCTATCAAACTACATTTGAGTTTCTGAATTAGTGTACGTATGTGTGTGTGTGTATTTGGTCGTGTGAGTGTGTATGTATGTGTGTGTGTGTGTATGTGTATGTATGTTTACATAATTACGTTTGGCTTATTGTAGGGACCTATCTATGTGGTTTCATCGTTCAAACTCGGTTTTAAATTCACTTACGTTGAGTGACTGTGCTTCATATTATTCCACGTTATTCCACAAAATATTGCTATGGAAAATAGTTCTTCATTTCTTCAAATACTTTGTCTTTTTCGGTTTCTTCCATATCCCCAGGTTCTTGTTATATCCCACACAAACTTTTTTTTTTTTTATCTATTATGTCCACCCTTTTCATATCTTTGAAGATTGCAACCACCATTCTTTTTCTGATTTCGGGAGTTCCCTCTTGTCTTCCATCATATGATCTGTCACGTAGGTTGGGAGCCGTGTTTGGTTGCTGTCCGTTTTTAGTCCGTTCTATGTATCTATTTGGTGAATTTATCTATTTATTATTACCTATTTTATTTTATTTATATATTTATTTTTTCACTTGTTTATTTATTTACTTATTTGAATAATTGATGGATTTATTTTTTTATTTATTCATTTATTAATTATTTATTTTTGTAGATTTGTTGTTTGTGATCTACATTGAGTTTGGTAAGGCAAACGATGTGATGGTTCGTTAGCTTTAATCTCTTCGTCTCCACTATTATACAATTTCGGAACAACCTCGAGCAGAAGTCGAGGGGTTGCCAAATTCTATTTAAAGGCACAAAGTGGTTGTTGCCACTACATTTAACTATGATAATTTATTTTCTCCTAAACGTTGGACGCAGATGTCCCAGTAGTTTGGCCAGGTGTCCGGGTGAGGTCAGAAGCGCCTGCCCGCTCTGACCACTGTCAGGTCCGACACATTGGCGGATCACTTGGGAGTTGTCTGAAGATGTCGGATGTTCAACCTTGCACCAAATGTTTGCGTGCGCGCGTGTACACGTAAGATATACAAAAATATTTGAATATTCCTTTCAATCATCTTGCAACATTTTAGTGGGGACCACCATCACTGCAATATGATAAGTATTTCATAATTTCTTCTTCCCTTTGGTGAAATACCATTCATATGATCGTAAAGTATCTAAATCTCTCTTGTAACCTTTCTCGTGTTCTTCTGGTGACAAAATTGACTTTCCGAAGTCCTTTTCCTCATTCGCTTTTATAGTAACTTTATTCCAGTTTTGGTATTCACGATGGTCTTTTATCAATTTTACCCATTCCCATGTATATATATATTTATATTTATATATATATATTTGTATATATATATATATATTTTTATATATATATATATATATATATATATGCTGGTACATTGTGACAAGTTGATGAAGGTGGAAAAAGAAGTTACGGGTCTAGTTCCGAGTTTCTGAGTTTATTCCTGACCGGTTTCGCTCTATGCTTCTTCAGAGGAATGTGTGATGAAGGTGGAAAAAGGAGTCACGGGTCTAGTTCCGAGTTTCTGAGTTTATTCCTGACTGGTTTCGCTCTATGCCTTTGAAGAAGCATAGAGCGAAACCGGTCAGAAATAAACTCAGAAACTTGGAACTAGACCCGTGACTTCTTTTTCCACCTTCATCACACATTCCTCTGAAGAAGCATAGAGCGAAACCGGTCAGGAATAAACTCAGAAACTCGGAACTAGACCCGTGACTTCTTTTTCCACCTTCATCACATTCCTCTGAAGAAGCATAGAGCGAAACCGGTCAGGAATAAACTCAGAAACTCGGAACTAGACCCGTGACTTCTTTTTCCACTTTCATATATATATATATATATATATATATATATACATATATATATGTATATATATAAGTAATTATATTTGTATACACACACACACACACACACACACACACACACACACACACACACACACACACACACACACACACACATATATATATATATATATATATATATATATATATATATATATATATATATCCACTTTCATTTCTTACTTCCGGCTTCATTCCAAGTCCTGTCTAGATCTTCCTGTAATAACTTACAATCCTCTTCATTATCTTGGTATTATCAACCAAAGGATAGGTGTAACTTTTGGTTACATCCATCACGTCGTTAGCGTAGATTACTAGTGCTCACACTGAGCCCTTTGGGAGACCCCATTAGATACTTGCTACTAGTATCCTACCCTTCACAAATATTCTCATTATTTTCTCCTTCGGGAAGTCTCTTATTTATTCCAGTGAGTTTCATCCCATTGAGTTTCTCAAAAATTCAAATTTTCGTGTTAAACTTTGTGAGATACTTTATGAAAAGAATTTTTTTTCCATAGCCAAGTAAATTCAGCCCATCCATCCATTTCGCTTTAAACATATCGATTACCCTTAACTAAAAAGCCAACAGATTTGTGTCCTGACCTCTTTGGAATCCAAATTAGTTACATCGTGGTATTTCATTTTTTTTTTCTAGATACATCATTCTATTGTTTTTCATAATCATCTCGCACATAATTATCATAATGGTTAAGGAAACAGGTAAATAATTTAGAGTTCCTTTTTCTTTTTTCCTTTGTGAATTGTGACTACATTGGCTCTTTCCACTGTTTTGTCAATTTACTTCCTTATCAGTATAAAGCTCATGAATCGTATCCATTGGTTGTTATTTACATGTTTTGAAGAAGAAGAGAAGATGAGGAGAAGGAGGAGGAAGATAAAAAGGAAGAAGAGGAAAAATATAAAGGGAAAGAAGACGAGAAAGGTGGGGAATTGTTTAAGGTAAATAATGAAGGCCAGTTCTCAGCCATTTTCATTGCCTCTCAGAAAAGAAATTCAAACAGATTAGAATTGAACGTCATAAATACTCTATCCATGATATATATTCCACTTGTGTTTCAATAAACATTTTTATTTCTACGTCATTTCTAACCTCTCTGTTCTCTCACTTATTTCCTTCATTATTTCCCCCTGTTTTGCTCCATCCTACCCTTGCCCTCCTCTTGCCTCTAATTGCTAATATTTGCTTCAAAAGATTTCTGGGTCGCCATGGCTTTAATTCGTTAATCTCTTCAGTGTTTCATCATAACAACATAAAATGGAGGAAACTGGAAGAGACATTCACTAGGAAGTACCATGTCCCTTACCACCTTTCATTCCTATCCATAAAGTTATCTCATGTTTTAAAACAAGCAGTTGATTCAACGCCCACTACATTGTCACTAAGTCTATTCCATTCGTTAACTAGTCTGTTGGTAAACCAGCTCATATCAATTTCTTTCAT
>NC_134791.1:64320551-64330551 GCF_046742065.1 Oratosquilla oratoria
GTTGGTGCATAAACTTAAACTATTTTAGAGTATACATTTTACACACCCTAATCACAATCCAAGCTAACCTGTTTGATAAACTACTGAACTTAACTACGTTACCAGCAATCTCTCGGTTGATCAAAAATCCTACTCCACTATTTTGTGACTATATCTTTCTTTTTCCTTACCTCTATAGTAGAAAAGGGGGTGACCATCTTGTAATTGTATCAGCTTTTCTTCCGTTCTTCGGACTTCGCTCAGTCCTACGATGTCCTACTTGATGTTGTCTAGTTTTTCCATTAAATTCTCCAGCCTGTGGTCATCTGAGAGAGTTCTTACGTTGTAAGTATAGATCTTCATTTTCTTCATACTATTTAATGTCCAAGACTTGGATGTACTTGAACAGTGCTTACTCACATTCAGTGGCATACTGCCCGTAAGCACATGAGGCAATGCGGTTGGACCTTTAGGAGACGATTGTCCAACAGGAACGCTCAGTTTTGTTTTGTTTGTGCTGTTCGTTTGCTATGAAAGGCTTTTGGCAGTAATCTCACCTTCCTGCCAAGTGGTTTGTGGTGAGATATTTCTCTGGTGTTACCTTATTCATTATATTCGGTGAAGCGCCATATATCCATAGGGTGCCCAATGGTCCACGCCATTATTATGACGGTACCCCATATATCTATGAGGAATTTCCCTGTTTGCCATCAGGGACGTGTCAGTTAGCAGTGGGTCCTGCGACTGTTTGTGTGAGCTGTTCTTTGTCAGATCTTTCTTACAAAACCTGTTCGACATGGGTGACCCTGCAGATATTTCCTCTCTATCGACATAGCTTTTGTAATCATTAAGATTCTCAACCCTATCCACCACGTCAAGGATTGTGGTCAGGTGATCAAGAAAATAATACCCATTACTCATATTTTTCCTCGTACTAGTATGTTTTATGGGACGAATATGTCTTTATAGATTGTTCATCAGTGTTCCTCCATGTCTTATCCAGGCAGTCGCAATGCCTCTTTTAGTTAAATGGTTATCTCTGTTGATCTGACCCCTTCTCTGCACTGAGCTCCTCATGTATATTGAAATCTGACTGCCACCTTGCAATTTTATTCGTCTGAAGAACCTTCCATAGTCAAAGCATAAGATCTTCGTATCAGAGGAATTCTCTTATTGGAAAGAAATCAGATGGCGAAAGCCAGAAATATTTATTGAATTCATCTGCGTCCGTATTTGTATAATTTTAGATGGATAGAGGTGGAACTTTGAGAGCAAACTGAATCGCCTGACTTTACCAAAGAAAGCTCTTGAATAACAATATAGATGAAGACACACACACACACACACATAGAAAATACATTTGATGATGAATTAATTTCAGAATAATACAAGAGGGAGTGACGATTCTATTGACTGCACAACCCTTCCCATATCACTCTCTCTCTCTCTCTCTCTCTCTCTCTCTCTCTCTCTCTCTCTCTCTCTCTCTCTCTCTCTCTCTCTCTCTCTCTCTCTCTCTCTCTCACACACACACACACACACACACATACACACACACACACACACACACACACACACACACACACACACACACACACACACGTACACACAGACACACACACACACGTACACCCACCCACACACACACACACACACACACACACACACACACACACACACACACACACACACACACACACACACACACACACACACACACACACACACACACACACACACACGACTCGGTGGCGCGGTTGGTAGAGTCCCCGACTGTCACTTCGGCGGTCCAGGTTCGAATCCTGCCCAGGGCTGAAATATTTTCAGTATCGCTGCGCTTCGAGTCGTTACTCTAACTCTCATGGGCGGGGAGTTGGGGTGGGTGTGCGTGTAACGGTCACGTCATTACCCATAGATCGGTCATACGAGCTCTCTTTCGGGAGGGAAATAGCTGTTGATCACGAGTCCAGCACGTGATCCAAAGACCAATGTGAATACACACACTCACACACACACACACACACACACACACACACACACACACACACACACACACACACACACACACACACACACACACACACACACACACACACACACACACACACACACACACACACACACACACACACACACAGTTACACACACACTTCCCAGTTGAATTAAACCATCGGGTAATGTGCGTCACTAAGATGAAAAGTAGCCCGTGGCCCCTTCAGTTGAAGCTCATCCTGCCTTAATTCTGAATGAAACCTTTTGGCGATGGCCAGAACAGAGTCTGGAGACTGCGGTGTCAGGGCTTAAGGAGTTTACTCGTGTGTTGGAGGAGCCCCAATTTACAAGAAACTATTCGCCGTAACTCTTCGCGCTCCAGAAACTCTCAAAGAGGACTGGAAAAGTATATTTTGAGAAGGGAAGTATGTATATGACGGTTGATATTGAACTAAAGAATGTGAGGGTTGGTTTTTGGGGAAAATGTTCACGATCTGGCGATTTTATTCAGCTGAAGGAAAATGCCTTACAAAGCGAAAGAGTAATGTTTGTAGCAAGTACTTGTGTATACTTCTTTCTTCAAACAGACCTAAATATATCTATCGTTTGACGCCATCTCTACCGTGGCGTAACTATAGGATTTGACCTAGCTTACGAAAGCTGAAAGTATTTAGTTTATGGGTAGATACTCTGCTTAGTCCTCGATCGATGGAGACTCCACGTGGTCCAAAATCGAAAAGAAAAAGAAGAAGAAAAAAGAAAGAAAAAAAAAAGACAACAGCCTTGATCCAAAATGAGACTAATGTGCGTCACTGTTGAAGGTCTCAAGCAAAGGTCATTCCCCCCTCCCTTCCCAACTCTCCCTCCCATACCCTTCTCCTCCTCCTCCTCTTCCTCCCCCTCCCTCCACCCTCTCACAGGAAATAAACATCTACTCTGTGTTTTCAGAAACTTTAGACTGTTCACAAGATATAACATTTCTGTAGCCTTCAACAAAGATACTGTTGATCTTAGCCTTATGTTAATATGGACTAATAGGAAAACCTGTATGTGGGTATAGGCTTACAAGTTTTTGACCAAAGACATTAGGACCAGGCTCCACACGTGAGTGGTGTGGCACAGACATGAAAAGGGGGCGAATTTTCTCCGGCGTGCCGCGTAGCCGGAATCGGAAACCACTGTTTCATTTTCCGGATTCGGCCCTTGATCACAATACATATAGCCTTCCCTATAGATAACCAAAGAATATTGAAAGAATTTGCAGATATGACTGAGACATCAGGGATTTTGTTGCATTTCCCACCCTTCGTCAGATGATAGTTTAACCCCATAGCCCCTTGACTGCCGCATATGAAGCTTTGTTTATCTTTCACTTGCCGTAGAAATTGGATAAGTTTGGTAACAGACGCCGCACGACTGAACGGAAATAAATCCCAGACGCCACTTTCAAAAGTACTGTACTCATGTCTACATTTAGATACAATTAAAAAAAAATGTAGCGAGACTTATCTTATCCAGTGGATAATCAAAATGCACGTTCTCCAGTTTCTTTACAATAACGATATAAAACTTGCTTATATACTAGTATTACCCGCGTGTGTAGGTGTCATTGTTGATATGTAGGCCTGTATTATGGTGCATACGTGGGAGATTAGATGAATATAATAAGGAGAAATAAAGGGATACGCAGAGTATAAGGAATAGAAATGATATGGACAAATATAGAGAAAGAAGGGAATGTTACAAAAAGAATCAAAGAGGGATTCTGAAAACGAGCCATAAAGGGTTGACGAGTTCATATGAACGACATCACGTCAATTTGTACACCTAGTGTACTCAGAAATTAGCCGCAAGGAAGGTAGAGCTACGAAATTATATAAATTTGTGTAGTGAATTAATTATGTTTCATATAACAGAAAGTATTAGTTTATAGTTCTATTCACAAAGGAATCATTCATAGCTCGTTTGTGATATTTAGTATAAAAACTTACCACAATAAAAGGCCAGATCGGGACTCTAGTGGCAGTTAACCGACGAAAACTCAGCCGGGGTTTCCTGGACGAGAATGATATTGTTTGGCTTTACACAGAACAAAAACACTGAAACAACCTCTTAGCTTGAAGGGGTTGATCAAGATAATTTTCATTAAAATAGTCTTCCAAGCATGATAGAGCACTTTCTTCACTCATGAGGCCTCCTTTGTAATTCAAACAGCCTTCTCAGACATTCATGAATACCAAGATTTGCTAATGATAGCGTCGTAGGTTCTTGGGTTAGACTTTCCCCCAGCACCAGTATTGTGCGTCTGAAGTAGTCCCAGTGGATCTATAAGACTGTTCTTCGATGTGAAGAAAAATTTGAAGAAGCTTCTGTAATAGGACCTAAGAAACTTACGATGGATGATCTATAGCTCCCGGAAGCGCTCTTGTAGATGTTGAAAAAGCCTTTGATAACCTGAAATTGAAATAGTTTATCGCAACATACTGCGTTAAGTTTATAAAGATGAATATATATTTCTTGTCTGATGAACAAGAAAAATATCGTCTTCCTCGATGGAATGATATTTCTTTCTGAACTGATATACTTAAAGAGGCTACCTTCTTAGATATGGTATATAACCTTCATCTTTTCCACCCCAAGCAAAACTTAATCCTATTCCTCGCACATCGACATTGAAGTGTACATGTACTAGAACATAATTAACTGTTACTTAAGTTTTCCCTCTACCCGCTGAAAGAATTGTGATCTCTGGACTACAACCACCGCGATTTCCTTCTGCTAATGTAACAGTAGACGACATTATTTTGCTGAAGTGAAGTACAACTCACGCTCAGGGAGTGAAAACACATCTCCATTAAGCTGTTCGTAAAAACTATCGTCTTTTAAATCTATCCTAGCTAGAGGAGTTATCACAGTGAGTTTCCATGGGCTTCACAAATGTCGACAGATGAGTGTTCGTATGTGTGAAAACGACTTCGGTTACAATATTTTATTCTTCAAATCTCCAAATATGAAATTATCTCTCCGTCATATATAGCAAAGATGAATGATAAAATAAAAGATTATAAACCTAGAAGAATGTTAGGCATACTGTTGTAATGTTCTTAGAGAAGTCTAGATTTCTGTAAGCGAAGTCATATTCTAGTTACTCAAATGGATGTTGGAGGTAGAATGTTGGAAGAAAAATATCCCAATGTGATAACCCTTAACTCCTACCGATGGAAAAATCCTAATTTCCAAAGTAGTAATAATCTAAATTGTCTAATCAGTGGTTCTTAATTTTTTTACTATCACACCCTCTCTAGTAACTTCTTTTCCTCCACGCCCCCTTGCATGTATTAGACCCCCTTTGCAGGGAAGGGGTCAATGCATATGAAAACTGTTATACCTGGGGGACTTTTGAAAATAACAGTAACGATGATACTCTTGCATTATCATAAATTTACCTTTACTTTACTGAGCCATTTCTTGTCAAGAAAATAACACGTAACTGGTAAATTTTATATTTTTCTCCTGAGCCTCACGCCCCCCCCCCCTGAAAATCACTTCCGCCTTCCTAAGGGGGCGCGCCCCCATGTTAAGAATCACCGTTTTAAATCCTTCCTAGCTATCGTCGCATTATATACACTGACTGCACACTAAAATTTTTATTCAGCTGAAGAAAAATCCCACATTCCTCAAATAGTTCAGTGACATAATATAGGTAACCGGTTCGCAGGTGTGATTAACAACGACAGACGATTTCAGCCAACGGAGAAGAACCCCAGAGGACAAAGAGATGTGGAAACTTCTTTCGACCAAACCGTTCGCGAGATGGAGTGGGTGAAAAGCAACGATGCCACATGTACAGGACCGTTTCTGTCATTGGAATTAAACTCTTTTTTTTTTTTTTTTGGTGCGGGATTAACGTTAATCCCTTTCTAGGAGAGTAATGAACATTGTACCCACCCTTAATCAATCTCTCTCTCCCTTCAGTCTCTCTCTCTCTCTTCCTCTCTCTTCCTCTCCCTTCTTCTCTCTCTCTCTCCATCTCTCTCTCTCTCCATCTCTCTCTCTCTCTCTCTCTCTTTCTCTATCTCTCTCTCTCTCTCTCTCTCTCTCTCTCTCTCTCACTCTCTCTCTCATCTCTCTCTCTCTCTCTCTCTCTCTCTCTCTCTCTCTCTCTCTCTCTCTCTCTCTCTCTCCATCTCTCTCTCTCCCTCCATCTCTCTTTCTCTATCTATCTATCTACCTATTTCTCTTCTCGCTCATTCGCTCTCTCCCCTCCTTCCTCCCCCCATCTCTCTTTCTTCTGCCCTTTACAGTGAAAGGAAAAGGAGGAGTGGTGGGGGTGGGGGGTGGAGGACTGTCTGTGGTCAGGGTGTGAACTTTCTTCTCGAAATGAAGAGCACCATGGTCGTTTTGGTTCGGTTGCGACATGAAGGAAGACCGATGATGTCATGTCGCTCGAAATGTGTTGACCTGAACTAAAAGTAGTATTCTTTTGTTATCAGATTTAGTTCCTCTTGTGAATATTGGAATATAATCGTATGTCATAAGGTTATGTCATGATTTTTTACAAGAAAATATTTTTTTCTAAGAAATGTGGCATCAGCGTTGGTACGATTTCGGGTGTGGTAAGTCTTCTTTAAGAAATAAAAAACTTCCAGGGATCTCGAATCTCCACATTTTACGTCAGACCCCCGATGGGAACCAATGACGGGTCCCTACAAATTGCGGTCCCACAAGAGAAGTGGTGGAGGTGAGGAGCCTACACCAGGAGACGCGTAGTTTCGGCCGAGCCCTCACCTTTGCCTAATGCGCCTGGACTGTTGGGCCAGATACGGGACACACATCAGAGAACCGTCTTCCTGGTGCTGCATGTCTTCAAGACCCGTCAACAGCCTCAGCTCCTCATAGAGGGTCCATATTGAGGGTCGGACACTTAGTTTCCGGACTAGTACCAGGGTCTCTCTCGGTCAACTTTGGCTGGATTTCCTCCACCTCCTATTCTAAGCCGGTCCCTGAAACAGTCCCCTCTCATAGGACACAAACAGCATTCTAGAATTTCATCCTAGGGAGATCTGAATTAGATATGTAAAATAATGATGCTCCTATTCTGACTACCGCTAAACAAATTTATTTATCTGAGGGAGAACCTCTCGGTTCCCAAAAAGTTCACAGTTTTCTAGCTTGAGTTATCATTGAGTTTCATTCTTTTGCTTATTTATTCTACCTGACGCCAGATGATTTTGTTCAGCTGTGGAAGTGCCCATCACTCCAGTAAAAGGTTCACAACTTCTTCGAGTAAACTGTTCATAAGAATATTTAATATTTATCTTAGATTCCTGGAGAATTTCAATAAAAAATAGCTCTCGTTCAAAAGAGTACAAAATAATTTCGATTAAACAATTCGTGGTTGCCGTTATCATCATCTTATTGTGGTTAATATTAGATGATGTATTAAGTTTAAGGAAAACCCCTTCACTCTCCTTAAAGGGTCTTAAAGCCGTCCCCGTTACTTCGTTTCTCAATGTCGTCTTTTCAGATAGTTTGTGCAAGTTAAGTCGAGGGAAAACTTTCTTTCTCAAGGGTTTAAAACTGAGTTTAGTTATTCCTTTTACTGGTTGCCTTCGTCTTGTTAGTATGCTGGTTAATGATAGACTATTCGATGAAGTGAAGGGTTACAATTCACTTCCAAGAATGGTCAAACTTTTCTATACCTGTTCTTTGGTGTCGTCGTTTTGTTTATTTTATATTAGTTAACATCAGACAGTTTTGTCATATTGATAAAAGCTCCTATCCCTTGTCTCGTTGGAGTTGTTCAAGAGTTTTTTCCTTGTATGTGTTTCATGTGCAAATGTGTACCAGGTGGAGACGGTATCACGCGGAAAAAAAATAGCAGCTCAGATTCACTGGCAGTCATATTACAGGCGAGCGACAGCGCCTGATAGTCACGGTGTCTTATGGATATTTGATCATGGATTCACGAGACCACCCTACCCAGAGTGTACCCCGGCTATGGAAGTCTATCTCCCATAGAGTCTGGACACATTTCCAACCTTATGATCCTGGCGTTTGCAGTCAGGCAGATCCCTTCATAGTGGGTGTATTTGCTTGTCGGGTAATTTTGTATTGGAATGACAATTACCATTGCTCCGTGCGATTTCACCGCTAGCTTCAGCAAAACAATATTTATACATGAATTTGAATTGTAAATAAGGTTTGTGTAATGTGAAGTTATCTATTTAAACAAAAGCAAATATAGGAAGACATGTGACTGCATTGTGCCTATTGAAGAAAAAGTGTTGTAGATAGTGCATTTCAGTTGTATCAGGGATAATTTTCGAATGTCTTTTTTTTGCGCATATCGCTGAGTGGAAAATGGTTGTGTATGAATGATGTGATGCATGGAAGGGAGTGGGTGGGGTATGGGGGAGTATGTTTGAATGATATTTTGACGCAGCCCGAAGGGATTTCTCCCCGTCTTCTCTTTTTCTGCATGAGGGGACGAAGAGCGGGGGGTGGGGAGTCACCGATTAAATGAAGCGGCCTTGGTATGGATGTGCTGTGTCTTGCTACATTGCTTCTGACCCAGGGCAGTGGGCGAGATGCAGGGATGACCCGTTATCCAGGAGGAGCCAAGAAAAGAAGGAGGGAGGGGTGGTGGATGGGAATGGATTATGTGGGGGATGAAATGGGTGGGAGTGGATTTATGACTTTGACTTTGGCTACCTCCCTTGTCAGTGAAATAGAATAAATGATTATTATTGATGAAGAGGATAATGTAGGCTACCAGGTGCTATTGCTGGACGTCATCTTACATGTTAATCGTTGCTAACGTGTGCTTAATGTCAAATTCGTGAAAGCGTATGGTAGTGCTAAGTTTTATGATACTGTATTCGTTTCTTGTAATGCAAAATGTATTTTCATTAATTTTTCAGCCTTTGGTAACACCTTTGGACACGCCTTGCGGCCACACCTTCTGCCGGCCATGCCTGCTGTCCTTCCTGAAGGTGCAGCAGCTGTGTCCTGTGGACCGGAAGCCGTTGAGCCAGCAGCTCTGCAGTCCTTCCTCACTGGTGCTGAAGAAGTAAGTCCGTCGCATTGTCCTTTAGTTTGTTATCGATCGTATTAATCATTCACGTCACAAGGAGACCTTTATTTCTTAGAATACACATCGCTTCTCAATTTCTTTGATTTGAATATTTGTGTATTTTGTGCCTTTGTTTTCTTTGCTTCCCACTCTTGATACTGGAGAACACCTGTTGTTGTTGTTGTTGTTGTTGATCCTCAGCTCGCGAGGGTCCTGATTCAGGACCACACGTGCGCAAGACACCGAGGCCTTACCTTTTTCTGTCCCGTCTCCGGATTAGATATTTATGACAAATGGGATTAACCCATTCAACTCCGATGACAAGATGTCTTGTCATTTGGTCAAATAAAACAAAAAATCATAAAACACCAAAATGTTTGATCAAACACCAGAAAAATATGACGTCAGTCCTCGAGGACTGACGTCATATTTCTCTGGTGTTTGATCAAACATTTTGGTGTTTTATGATTTTTTGTTTTATTTGACCAAATGACAAGACATTTTGTCATCGGAGTTGAATGGATTAATAGTTAAAAGGACACACGTGCACCTATCGATGTCGTGCACGTCACAAATAGGCTAAATACAGGAATATATTATTCGAAATGAATATGGAATCATGTGACATGCCGAGTACACATGTTGCTCAGTATAGATCACTGGGGACAGCAAAAGACGCTTATGCATCATTTGATATAGGTCTTAGTTGCGTCGTCTACTCTGATATATTTTAATTGGTCATTTCGCGTACTATTCATGTAATCACATTTTACTCTCCTTTCCTCCCTCCCTCTCTGCCCATACCTCCCTAGAACCTCGAACCCCATCTTCCTCCCTCCCTCACTCACTCACTCCCTCTCTTCCTTTCCCCTCTCATGTAATCACGCCCGGTCTAACGTCATCATTGAAGGAGTGATTGAACCCCAGACCAAATTACACCACTTTATTTTTATT
>NC_134791.1:64333051-64423051 GCF_046742065.1 Oratosquilla oratoria
TTTCCTCCTCTTCCTTTACTCCTCCTCCTCTTCCCGTCTCCTCCTCCTCCTCCTTCATATTGTCGTTTTCAACCTCTCCTTATGGTCTGCCTCCCCTCAAATCCATTAATTTTTTCTGTGTATGTTACACCTAAGCCGTTCCGATTCCTCTTTCCCGGCTGATGGATGTGCTTGCGTAAAGCAGGTAATTGAATAGCTTTGTGGAGAATCCCGATGGAAAGTAAAAAAGAAAGAAAAAAAAAAGAAAGAAAGAAAAAAGTCTCCGAGTTTCCTGTGACCCAATATGCAAAATGATTTGGTGATCAGACGTTTCGAAGCTTCCAATCTGGAGTGATTGGTTCATGAGAAGTACTCTCAGGTTGATTGGATGATCGAAATGGTGATGAGATGATTGGGTAATTGGGGGTGGGAAATGGTATTAGGGGCAGACCAAAGGGCCAAAAGACTGGGGCTCAGTGGGTGATTGGAGGTGATTCATTTGACGGTGAAGTGCAATTCGTATGTTCTGGGTGTTGGATGAGGAAACTTAGTTATAATGTTAATTTGGGGCAGGGGTCGGAGAAGGAGGCTGTGTGGTGTTCCTACAGCATTCAGGCTCGTATGTTTAATACCGGTAATTAATAATATGCGTGCTTTTGCTCGCGCATGTGTGTATTCTCTTTGGGAGCACACTTGTGTGAATGATATATAGGGTTTACTGAGTGTTTCCGTGCTTGTGAGGTGCGACCTTTCGTGTACTGTGGATAGTAAACATCATCTCCCTATTTGAAACCGTTTTCGAGATAAGGTCATCTAAATATTTGTGACATTCATTTTTACCTTTCAGAGGGGTTCAGGGTCAAATTATACATTATAACTATTGTCATGGATGAAATTAGTACTGAAAAGAAGGATAGAGGTAGTTTTGATATTTCTTTCAAATCAATCTTACAATTCTATGTTGTTACATTTTTATTTATTTATCTATTTTTTCATTTATTTATTTATTTATTTATTTATTTTTTATTTTTTGAGAATATTGATTTAAAAAACTTTCATTCATTCCCAGATTGATTACGGTTGTGTGTCCGATTATGGGCCTTCTCTAAATTTTTGATATCGATTGAGTTAATAGTGTTCTTATAATGTTGATAGCTATTGTAATGTGTAGTAGTGCCGCGCGGTAGCCCAATGGATAATGTCTTGAACTCATGAGCACATGGTCCTGAGTTCGATACCCGGGGCCCGCCGCTGGCTTGCCGGGTCGGTTCTCGACAGGCCAGGCGACCCAACCTCCGCCTAAAAAACGCAGCGACTTGCCTCATTTGACAAGACTTTGCCCTACCAGGGGTTTCTCACTTCTCACTGCGCGGGAATGGAATGCCGAGATGGTGGTGATTTGATGTTTAATGTTATATAATTGAAAAATGGGATAATGACCGCTTTCTTCTTGGTTTAAGTAGACATTCTTTTTTAAGGAATTAAATATCCAAATATGTATTTATACATTTTCGACGACCTTGACTTTGATCAAGTAACCTCTGAAGTTTTACAAGACATTGTCCACATGTCCTGACTGTTTCATGTCACATCAGCCAGCCATTTGCTGTAGTGCTGCAAAGATACAAATAGTCGAATTATGCATTTTTCAATCTCGCGATGTACAAAATTACAAATGAAAAATGAGGTCAAGGTCATGGTGGTTCTTGGCTCGAAGTCAGTCAGATAATGTTTGAGGAAGTTAGGGCCATAAAATAATTTTCACTTATCCCGTTGTTCCCAAACTTTTGCTGCCCTCCTTTCCAAAAAGCCTCATGTCAATTGACCCTGCGCCGTTTTACCCGTAATGGAGTTAACAAAAAACTAGTTCCAACAATTTTTTTTTTTACCATTGTGATGTAAGATATTTTGGCGAAGAAATAAGATATACGTGATTTTGGTCTGGGTCTAAAGTCGAAAAAATTTGAATTTTATTTTTTCTTATCCTGACCACATTCTGCAACCCTCCCTCTCTCTATATATGTATGTATATCTCTCTCTCTCTCTCAAAAAAAAGATAAATAAAAAAAATGAATAGAAATAGATAAATAAATAGAAATAAATAGATAAATAAAATTATAACGATAGTAATAATGATAATAACAATGATAACAATATTATTAATAGTAATAATAATAATAGTAATAATATTAATGGTAATAATGATAATAATGATAATGATAACGATAGTGATAATAATAATAACTGATAACTATTATTACTAGTAAAAATAATAATAATAATAATGATAAAATGGTAGTAACAATAATAATAATAATGGTAGTAATAATAATAATAATAATAATGATAATAGTAATAATGATGATAAGATAATAAAGAGGATCATATGTAAAGCTTTCCTGGAAGTTTGAAATCAAGTAAATCAATCATTTTGTTGCAATATTGCAGACAGACAAAGAAACTCGACATTTCCCCCTTGGGAGAAAAAAAAAACACGGACTCTGTCCTCGCGAGGTTATGATAAAAAATAATGTTTTAACTAAAAATATATTCTTTAATGACACTAGTATTGGTTTGTAATTCTTGTATTTTATTTATGTGCAATACTTTGTTGAATCTATCTTTTGTCTTGTTAGCACTTGTTTGCCACAAAGAATATGGCTTTAGCTATTCATTGGTTTGTCAATACGTTTTCATCAGGAGTGGACAAAGGTTATACACAGTAAATAAAGTTCAGTCGAATGGAATAGGACATGGGTAGGTTGGATTTAGTGTAGAGAAGTCCATAGGAGTAATTAGTATATACCAGCTATTAGTTGCAATAGTTTTATTCTTAGTAGAACATTATCATCTACCTTAAGTAAAAAAAAATAAATAAAAGTGAAACCAAAATTAATGGATTTTTTTATTCAGTATATTCTGGTATTTCATTGTTATCTGATACATTTTACTGCGAGATATTGAAGTGTTTGATATCAGAAATGCAAGCCCTCGAAAGATGTTATGATCGAATTTCTAAATCCAGCTAATTACAATTATATCTGTCGCGCAATGAAGGTCAGATAAAGGTCAGCAAAATCAAATGTCACCTATGTAACAATTATTTGCATGGGGACAGTATATATTGTATTCATCATCCCTAGTACTAGTCGGAATTGTACCTGTTTGCCGGAGGCTGCCAGCTACAGATATTCATCATTATCAATTGCCATTTATTCATCACGTCATTGTTATAGGTAGAGAAAAGTGTTTTTCATAGATATCTCTGCATTCACCACAAGAACAGATAATCCAGCTTCTACTGTATGTGCAGCGTGTCGGGGTGCACCCAACATTAAAATTTATAACGAATAACTTCCAGGAGTGACTTAGGTGCTGCCTCTAATTGTTTTGGAACGGATTGAAGATTGATTTCAGTGGCTTTCCATCTCCAGTTTATTTACTTGGGTTTACTTGAGTGGGTTTAGAGGATATCTTCATTCCGCAAAGCCAACACATAGTGTCCGCCGCCACAGCTCCGTATTTTACCAGAGCGTTCTCCCGATCTGGTCGTTCAGGGATATCATCTAATTCTGCCAAAAATACATCTAATTGGTGCTTGAATGCCTCTGTTGAGTAACCTGTTAGGTCTCGGAGTTCTTTTGGCATACAGTTGAACATTCTTACTGCTTTATATCTGAAGCTGTTATATCTTTATATGTTCCTATAGGCACTGGACCAACAGTTCAGGTATGCCCTCTACGATCTGAGTAAATTACACTTATTGTATTTGTGAGATCTGGCACCCTTTTCTTCAGTATTTTCCAGAGGTATATCACCATGTGTCTGTCTTTCCTTCTCTCCAGTGAATGTAGTTTTAGCATCTTTAATCTATCAGAATATGCACAGTTTTTCAGATTTTCTACGTTTTTAGTAAACTGTCTCTGCATTCTATCACACTTATTTCATTAGCATTCGTTGGGCTCTATAACTGTTAACAATAGTTCAATCTTGGTAAAACCAGGGACTTCCACAGGGTTAACATTGTGATTTTATCCCGTGACTTGAAAGTCCTCAATATCCAGCCAGACAGTTGGAAACACCTTTTAGCTACTTTTGTTATATGCTCTTTGAAATCACAGCATGCTGATAGCGTAACACCAAGAACACAAACATGTTCCACTTGATCTATCTAATTCGGTGCAAGATCAAGATAACTTCTAGGACTATATTCCTTTGAACATTTGAAGTTTATGGCCTGAAATTTGCTTCCATTGAATTTCATGTTGTTGGTTACCCAATTATACATTTTGTTCAGATCTTGTAAACAGTCTACATCCTTTTTGATTGTGTATTGCTCTGAAGATCTTTGTGTCATCTGTAAAACTGACTATATTACTTGAGATATTATCATTCATATCAAGCATAAGGATGACAAATAGCACTGGACCTAAGACTGTTCCTTGCAGGACCGAATTAAGCACACTGCTCACGCTACTTTCCTGTCCATGAACTCTGACAAATTGTTTCCTATTCGTCAAAAATGCAGCAATCCATGAGCCTACTTCGGCTGGTATCTGGAGGTCACGAAGTTTATGTAGCAGTATCCCATAATCCACTTTGTCAAAGGCTTTACTGAAATCGAGGTAAACTGTGTCAGTCCCATTTTCTGGACAGCTTATATTGTTTGACAGGATTGCATCATATGTGTCTAGTAGGGCAGACAGGCAGCTTCTACCTTCTCTGAAGCCATGTTGGGTTTAACTATTGCACACTTCAGGATCCGCTCCAATACTTTACACATGTGTGGCATCAGTGACACTGGACGATACTTTGAGGGTATTTTCTTATTTCCACCTTTATGAACCTGCACAATGACAGCGTACTATCCGAAGTTCTTCAAATGAATCCCCGAGAGCACGTGTACAAGATCCTACGTGAGCTTTGCAGTGACGTAGTGATTTTCTTTGTCCAGTAATCTTTAACTTTATATATAAAATCTTCCCCAAAGGGCGTGATCTTACGATCGTGAACCAATTGAATTTCTTCCCCTCCACCCTTTCATCAATCAGATTCTTTGTTTCAAGTCCTTACGGCAGTATAATTTATTTAGAATAATCTCGAGTCTCTGCATAATTCTTACTTAGGTAACAAAGGAATATCATATCAGCAATATACTCGAGCTCCCGAGCTCTTATTTACAAACAATATTTCTATTACATACACAAAGCAAAAAAGCGGACTTAGGCAGCTCGCTCGGGCTGTTATTTACAAACAACATACCTATAAAATGTAACAACCTGTCTTCTACCCCACTTTGTACCCTCTTTTCTATCAGCCTCTTACATAAGGAATATGCTGTAATGCCTGACATTTATTTTATTTTATTTGTTTATTATTATTGATTATTATTTACCTGTTTATTTAATGTTTATTATTCTGTTATACTTTCTTTTCTGTTTATTATATATTATAAATTATTATAATATATCTTGTTATTTATAATTATTATTTATCTGTTTTCTATTATTTATCATTCATTTATTTATCTTTATTTATCTATTTATTTACTTATATATTCATGTATTTTTTTCGGAACTGACATAGTTATGGACCAAAAGGTTTCCTGTCAGCATGTTATTCCTTTGTAATCGTTTGTTAATAGGAGACTGACACACTACTTCACCCAGGTTACTTTTGATTATACTCATATTCTAGAATTTATTTTTAATTTTCATTCTAGCCATTGCTTCATAATTTAAGGTGTTGAACCTTGCCTTTTTTGGATGGTGGCTGTGTGAACAATCAACAGGTCAGCGCCTGGGCTCGCGTGATGAGTCTCCCAATGCTGACAGTGATGTATAAATCGTTGTTTGTTTTCTGTATTAGAGAGACGATAATCTGGTTGTGAAATCAACTGTAGTTACAGAACAGCAAATGCTTCCTGAATGGCTGCAGTCCTAGATAGATGGTCCGTCCTGATAGGTATCAAACAAGGATGGCCTTACCATTCCCCTTTGTGACGCAGTGAACGCGGAAAGATACCGTCGCAGCTTTCTTCTCGTGCCAACATTCAGATCATACTGCAAGTTGTCTGCAAGATCAGTAGAGTCGGTTATTATCCACATCTTATCTGTTATCAGTGTATTAGTGACTAATAGAAGCAAATGGCTTGAATCAAAGAATGTAGAGGGGTATATGCATAAATCATAAGTGAATATATATTTTTGCTACTCCTCTGTTGTAATTCGCCTATAAAACTACAAGTGATGGTCTTTTTATTGAGTGCTTGTTTTATGGTCATTGTGAGAGTTTGTTCTTTCCCTTTTAAAGGGACTTCAATGAATGAATCAATCAAATCAGCCGTCCTGAGTCCACTGCTGAACAAAGGCCTCCTTCATAGCATTCCATGATTCACATGACCGCGCCAACCTCTGCCACGTCACTCCTGCGAACCTCTCACTATAGCATTGCACCACGATTCAGGAACGCTTTCCTGAAGTAAGCACTGGGTGTACAACTGGGCCAACTTAATATGAATTTCTTTCCCTGCGTCTTTCAACAGATCTATCGATATACCATCTTCCCCAGGTGCTCTTCCTAGTTTCATATTTTTTAGAGCAAATTCTCTTTCTTCCTTTGTAATCTCTAGTACACTACTACATCTACATACGAATTTACTGACTCAACTACGGTCTTCGACGAGTAAAGCTCTTGGTAAAATTCTTCCACTCTTTTTACCATTCTGTCTGTGCATTTAATGATTTCTCCATTTTTATCTTTTCAACATATCATTTGCTGTCTTCCTAAAGCATGTCTACGCTCGGTCACTTTAATACTTTTACCCTTCCGAATAGTTTCCTCTATTTCATCCATGTTTTTCTTTCTTTTCTCTGATTTCTGCCTTTTGTTGGTAAGCTTGTTTATTTCTACTCTTTCTATTTCGTCTCTTCTGCTTTTGAGCTACATGGTCCTCCTTCTTTTGGTCAGGTCACATGAATCTTTGGAGTATTTCTTTTCTCTAATACTTTTTGTACTTCTACATTCTCGTCCGATTCTCTAATGATATTCACTAAATTCAAATTCATATTTTCAACGGTGTTAGTTCTTGTAGCTTCGAATCTATTTTTAATTTCTAACTGAAATGCCTTCCTATTATCCTTAACCTTTGAAAGGCTTATATATTTTTTTTAAAATTTGTGTATTTCTCTCTGCTCTGAAATTGAATTAAGCTGTGCAACCTACCATTCTATGGTCACTACCTATGTTGACTTTATTTATCACCGTAACATTGCTAACACTCTTACTCTCATCTCCTAATATGAAGTCTATTTCGTTCTTTGTTGTTCCATTTGGACTTCTCCAGGTTCATTTACGACTTACACGCTTTTCGAAGAAAGTATTCAGCATCCTCATGTTGTAGTTCTCTGCAAAATTGACTAACATCTCGCCTCAGTCATTTCGTTCACCTACTCCAAACTTCCCAATGCACGACTTATATCCCATCTTCTTCCCCACTTTATCATTAAAGTCGCCTATTACCAACGTGTACTTTCTATTTTCTTGATCCATTACCTGACTTAAATCATCATAGCACAATTTCATCGTCTGAGCTCTGTGACGTTGGTGCATAAACTTGAACTATTTTTAGAGTGTACCTTTTACACAGCCTAATCACAATCCAAGCAACCCTATCTGATAAAATACTGAACTTGACTACGTTACCAGCAGTCTCTCGGTTGATCAAGAATCCTACTCCACTAGATCTTTCTTTGTTCTTACAATTATAGTAGAACAGGTGGTGACCATCTTGTAATTGTATCAGCTTTTCTTCCGTTCTTCGGACTTAACTTGGTCCTACGATGTCCCACTTGATGTTGTCTAGCACTTCTGTTAAAATCTCCAGCCTATGGTCTTCTGAGAAAATTCTTACGTTGTAGGTATAGATCTTCATTTTCTTCATACTATTTAATGTTCAAGGCTTGGATCTGCTTGGACAGTGCTTACTCACATTCAGTGGCACACTGCCCGTAAGCACATGAGGCAATGCGGTTGGACCTTTATGAGATGATGATCCAACAGGAACGCCTGCCAACTAGTGTCTGGTGAGATATTTCCCTGGTGTCACCTTATTCATTATATTCGGTGACGCCCCATATATCTATTGGTCCACGCCGTCATTATGATGGTACCCCAAATATCTATGGGGAATTTCCTTGTTTGCCATCAGGGACGTGTCAGTTAGCAGTGGGTCCTGCGACTGTTTGTGTGAGCTGCTCTTTGTCTGATCTTTCTTACAAAACCCTTTTCGATATGGGTGACCCTGCAGAGATTTCCTCTCTATCGACATAGCTTTTGTAATCATTAAGATTCTCAAGCCTATCCACCACGTCAAGGTGTCAACTTGGATAAGATTTACTGACTTGCCTTCTGTCAATTGAAGATTGTGACAGCCGTCTGAGATCACATTCTTCTCATTAACTGCACTGCTTGCCGTGATCCCAGTGGCATTGTTGGGCAAAACAACGTTTGGACTGAATGAATCCTTAGTTTCTAGTTTTTAGCACACTCAGTATGTCCCACATTGCCGGCCATATATTTGAGGTCTATTTTCAGTACGAAATTGGAATTTTCAGTTCCTTGTGTTGCTTCAGCAACTTGCTGAAATGTATTTATGTCTGAATGCAAACACCAGAGTTGATGAGGAATTGTGAAGCCTAATGGTGGTGTTGCTGCGTTCCCAACCCAATATGCTCTGATCCAGATATGATCCAGGGTCTCGTGGCTTGTATGTTTGCTTGCCCAATGAAAGCAACCTTCGTTTTGATATACTTCACATCCAAAATTGAGAGAACTAAACACAGAAATGTAACTAGTACAAAATCAAGAGCAGCATCTGAAGACTTATTATGGCACCTTAGGTATACATCCTTTGGTTGCTACCTATGATGTCACTGTGGGTCAGGTTAACAGCTGTTACCATACTCTCAAATTTCCCTTCTGCTGAATCATTGTTTCTTGTTTGATGGTGGGAATATAACAAAATTAGTCTTATCATTTATCTCAGTTATCTATCTTCGAAATTGTTTAGAATCTGAGTCTTCTTGTGTGTATTGCGTAGTCCTCTTACCCTGCAAGATATTCACACATTGGCTCAATGAGACCACCGAGAGTAGTTTAGTCTTCATCTTTTTCCTTTGGATAAAAAACTCTTTTCATGAAAGCTACAGACCTTCTTGTGTCCCGAGGTCTGCCACAGTCACAACATTTTGAATTTTAGGATTGAACATTATGGTTTGCAAGATGTATTAGCAAATCCTTCCTTGTCTGAAAGTTGAAACTACACATCTGACGATATACATCTTCAACTACAGTGAAGTCATGCAAGTGCAATATATGGACCAAACATTCTTTGCCCATTCATCCTAACATTCTTTAGAATATTTCAGTATCTTCTAGACATCCATAGTATGAAATCAGGTTACATAAAGTAATTTTTCTAGTACACACACACACACACACACACACACACACACACACACACACACACACACACACACACACACACACACACACACGCACACCACGAGCGTAGCTCCCCTTCCCGTAAAATACTAGGTAAATAAACACACACACACACAGACACACACACACACACACACACACACACACACACACACACACACACACACACACACACACACACACACACACACATGTATATATATATATATATATATATATATATATATGTATTTATATATATATATATATGTATGTATATATATATATGTATGTATATATGCACTCATGTGCATAGAGGGTTTAGGAAGAAATGTCAATGTAATAGTACTGGGAGACCTTAATGCTAGGGTGGGAAATGGTCCAATCGATGGAGTGGTTGGGAAGTGTGGAGTTCCAGGAAAGAATCGTAGTGGAGAGTTGATGGTGGAAATGTGTCTAGAAAGAGAGTTGATGATAGCAAATACAGTGTTTCGGAAGAAAGTCAAGCATAAGTACACATGGGAGAGGGTGGTGGAGGGAAGGGTGGTAGATAGAGCGCTAATGGATTATGTAGTGGTAAATAGGATTATGATAGGAAGAGTTAAGGATGTACATGTGCTAAGGGGAGAGGGTGGGGAAATATCAGATCATTTTTTGGTGGAAGGTAAGCTGAGAGTGGAGGATAGATGGAGAAGGAGGAAAGGGTCAAAAGGTAGGGAGGTTCTTAGAGTGAACTCCTTGAATGAAAAGGAAAAGGAGAAGGAGTACGAAAAGAAGCTGAAGGAGGAGTGGGAGGGAGTAAAGGATAGAACAGAGATGGGTGTGGAGGAGGAATGGGGATGGTTCAAGGAGGGAGTCTTAAAGTGTGCAAGGATGGTGTGTGGAACAAGAAGGACAGGGGGAAATAGAAGAAAGGGTAGTGAATGGTGGGATGAGGAAACAAAGAAGGTTGTAGAAGAGAAGAAGCGAGCATTCACAGATTGGTTACAAAGAGGACAGGGGAGTCATATGAGACGTACAAAGAAAAGAAAAGAGAAGTAAAGCAAAAGGTAAAGGAGGCAAAGAGGAGAGCAGATGTGAAATGGGGTAGGAGTATGACAGAAAATTTTGAAAGTAATAAAAAGATGTTTTGGAAAGAAATTAAGAGAGGAAGAGGAGGCGAATCAAGTAGGGAAGAAAAGGTAAAAGGTACAGATGGAGAGATGATAATGGAAGAGATGGCAGTGAGGGGAAGATGGGCAGAATATTTTAGGGAGTTGCTGAATGTGAAGGAGGATAGGGAAGGAAAGATAGCTGCAGTGGGAAATGCGAAGAAAATGAGAGTGATGAGTGAGGAGAATGGAGGAGAAATAAGGAAGGATGAGGTGAAGGCAGTTGTAAAGATGATGAAAGCAGGTAAGGCACCTGGTCTGCATGGATGTCATGCAGAATGTCTGAAAAAGGGAGGTTCAGTGATGGTGGACTGGTTGGTGAGGTTATTTAATGTTTGCTGGAGAGAGGGTAGAGTACCGGAGGACTGGAGTAGTGCCTGTATAGTTCCTCTTTACAAGGGAAAAGGGGACAAGTGTGAATGTAGTAGTTTCAGAGGGATTAGCCTGTTAAGTGTAGTAGGGAAGGCTTATGGGAGGATCTTAACCCATTCAACTCCGATGACAAGATGTCTTGTCATTTGGTCAAATAAAACAAAAAATCATAATAAAACAACAAAATGTTTGATCAAACACCAGAAAAATATGACATCAGTCCTCGCTTCGCTCGCAGCGAAGCGAGGACTGACGTCATATTTTTCTGGTGTTTGATCAAACATTTTGGTGTTTTATGATTTTTTGTTTTATTTGACCAAATGACAAGACATCTTGTCATCGGAGTTGAATGGGTTAATTGAGAGGATTAGGAGAGGAACAGAAGGAGTAATTGGTGAGGAACAGTGTGGATTTAGGACGGGTAGAGGTTGTGTAGATCAGATCTTTGTGGTAAGACAGATATGTGAGAAAGCTATAGGAAAGGGGAAGGATGGTTTTTGGGCTTTTATGGATCTGGAAAAGGCTTATGATAGGGTAGACAGAAAGGCACTGTGGGAGGTTATGCAGATTTATGGGATAGGAGGAAAGCTTTTGGGAGCTGTCAAGAGTTTTTATGAGAGTAGTAGAGCATGTGTTAGGATTAGAAATGGAGAGAGTGAGTGGTTTGAAGTAAAGGTGGGACTTCGTCAAGGATGCGTTATGTCGCCCTGGCTGTTCAACTTATACATGGATGGGGTGGTGCGAGAGGTGAATGCTAGGGTAGTGAGTCAGGGATTGGAGATGGTTAAAGAAAATGGAGAAAGGTGGGAGGTGAGCCAGCTGTTGTTTGCGGACGACACTGCGCTTGTGGCAGGGTCAGAGGAGGGATTGAGGAAGCTGGTGGCAGAGTTTGGGAGAGTATGTGATAGAAGAAAGCTAAAGATAAATGTGGGTAAAAGTAAGGTGATGAGATGTACAAGGGGTGAAAGTGGCAGTAGACTGGAAGTGAACATTAAGGGAGAGCGACTGGAGGAAGTGGATAGTTTTAGATACTTGGGTGCAAGTGTAGCAGGAAAAGGTGGAGTGAAGGTGGAGGTAAAATGTAGATTGAGAGAAGCGAGTAAATGCCTTGGTGGTTTAAAGAGTGTAATGAGGAATAGACATTTGGGAATGGATGCGAAGAGGAGACTGTATGAAGGAGTGATTGTGCCAACAGCACTGTATGGGGCAGAAACGTGGAACATAAGAGAAGAAGAGAGAAGGAGTTTGAATGTGTTTGAGATGAGGTGTCTGAGAAGTATGGTGGGGGTTACTAGGCTAGATAGAGTGAGAAATGAGGAGGTGAGGAGGAGAACAGGGGTGAAAAGGGATTTGGGAGATAGGGTTGATGAAAGAATATTGGGATGGTTTGGACACATGGAAAGAATGAGTGAAGAAAGACTAGTAAAAGAGGTATGGAAGGCAGATGTGGAGGGAGTGAACATGAGGGGACGTCCTAGGATGAGGTGGATGGATGGGGTGAAGGGGGCTTTGGGGAAGAGGGGAATGTCTGTTGAGGAAGGAAGGGAGAGGACGGAAGACAGAGGTGAGTGGAGAATGGTTGTATATGGATGATGTTGTGATTGCATGAGGAGAAATGGGCGGGGGGGTGGGGGGTGGGGTAGTATGTGTGAGTAAATTTTGACGCAGCCCGAAGGGATTTCTCCCCGTCCTCGCCTTATATGCAAAGGGGGACGGAGAGGGGGGGGTCGCCGATTAAATGAAGCGGCCTTGCTGTGGATGTGCTGTGTCTTGCGACACTGCTTCTGACCCAGGGCGGTGGGCAGGGTGCAGGGATGACCCGTCATCCAGGAGGTGCTCAGATGAGAGGAAGGGTGGGAGGGATGTGGAGTGTATTTGGGGATGTAATGGGTGGGAGTGTTTTTGTGCCTTTCCCTTTTTGGCTACCTCCCTTGGAAGGGGGAAAAAGCCTTGGTATATGTATGTATGTATATATATATATATATATATATATATATATATATATATATATATATATATATGTGTGTGTGTGTGTGTGTGTGTGTGTGTGTGTCTGTATCTGTGTGTATGTGTATGATTTACTATGGTCTTGGATCATGTGTTGGACTCGTGATCGACAGCTATTTCCCTCCCGGAAGAGAGCTCAGAGCTCATATGTGTGTGTGTGTGTGTGTGTGTGTGTGTGTGTGTGTGTGTGTGTGTACGTATATGTACGCGTATGTGTGTATCGACTTTTCCACGGAACAAACAATCCAGTTTAAAGATAAAAGACGTTTATGAGGATCGCTTAGTAGACCGTTATCTTCAGCTGTGGAATCATCATTTGAACGTATTCTGCGGAAATTTCGAATGACAATCGGGGTCAAAATGCTTGTGTATTGTTTATGTGGAGTTTGTCCTAAACTCAGGCGAATGTTACTTTACCTTACTAATACGAACAGTACCATTATAACACTTTATCAATAAGGGTTACAACTGACTGATAATCAGAAAATGTTTGATTACAAATGGTACAGTTCTCCAATATTATCATCTTTTTATATGAAAACTGAAACGTAAATCTCTTAGAAGAGTTGTCATTCTGTAAAAGGTTTAGATATGATTTTATATAATTACGGAGATTAATTTATAGAGTTTTTATATAAAACTGAGAATGTTGTTTATATTGCATGACTTACTCAGGATTATATTTTCCTGTGGTTTTTCATCGTAATGCCAATAAATGAATAAATATACAAATAAACGAGTAAATAAATAGATAAATAAGTAAATGGATAGATAGATTAATTGATAAAGAATAAACTTTGTAGCAGTTAATGGTGGGTTGGCTTGCCCTTTGTCATAGATTAACTGGATTAATGCTGCACTGCCCCATCATCATCTACCTTTACCTTCCCTGACATGCTTTTGACATAACCTGCTCTGTTAATGGGTCCTGTTCCACAGTGTCCTGATATGTCCCTGTTTGGTTGATCATGTCCTCCATTGGGCTACGTGTCCAGTTTTGACCCAATGTTGTGCACTGTCGCCTTCTACCCCAAGATGATGGTGGTGGGGTGGTGGGGGCGGAAGCGTTCCCCATTGCATGAGGGGAAGAGGCAGAAGGAAAAGGAGGAATAGGAAGGAAGAAGAGAGGAAAAGGGAAACGCAAGAGAGTCGATGCAAAGCCCCGCGCGCCTTTGCATAATAAAGAGGGGGGGCTGAGCAAATAGGAAAAGGCGGAGGCGTACTTCACCCTCACTCGCTCAAGAATCTGCACAAATAGTCTGCAAATTTTATGAAGGACGAGTTTCAGCAGCAGGACACGGGTTGAGGGATAGTTCTTCATCTGGGTCTTTACCTCAGAACATGTGTCCCCAAGGACGTGGAATCCCAATTCCCACATTCCTGACACGTGTTCCTGCGACAGATGCATTCCCGACACCCATAATGCCACGAAATATATTCCGAGTACGAGTGACCATATCCCTGGCCCTGTAGTGTCCAACACAGCGATACTAATTTGCATTAGCTCTAACTCCCACAACTCCCACTCCCATGTCCAGAGACCTCAACTTCTGTGTCTCCAATGTTCAACTCCCAACGCTACCCAACTCCAACCCCAAAATGAATCCCATCCCCAAAATCCCCTTTTAACATCCCAGTTCCCGAACCCCAAATCGTATTCTAAAAATTCTCATAGAAAAGGGCATTCCGGCATAATACCTTTCCATTCATAATAATTTAACTAAGTAGTTAAAAGAAACATTAATAGATGAATAGATAGGTAGGTGAAAAGATAAATCGGTAAATAGACGAATGAATGAACAGCTTGGTAAATGAGTAGATAAACAAATTATGGAGTGAATGAATTATTTAGTTAACAAGTTATACAGCATATTGCGCAGTTGCAGATATAGAGCTGAATGATAAAGCAGCGAGTGGTATTGCACATGGTCTGACAAGTGTATTTCATCCACTGACGATGCAGAATGTTTGCTTGATTCTTCATTAAATAGACGTCCTAATATTTTGAGGCTGTTGTTTCTCATCTAGCTTGTATTTAGGGTGGAAATATCTTCGCTTTTGTTATCATAAATTCACTATAAAGTGTTGAAGATCTTTTTCAGGTCTACAAAGATTTTCGTATTTGTTTCTCTTGAAACATTTAATATCGGTGTAGTTGCTCGTGTAGTACACTTAATAGTCTGACGTTGGCTCTGACTCCTTCCCTAATAAGTAGAATGACATCATGGTGGCAAACAGAATAAGATAATGAAATGACATAACTTTAGCCCCTTCGCAACCTAAGAGTTGTAATGGAAATGAATCATTGAATGTGGCAACAGGCAGACTCAAAGGAAAAGCGCCACCCATCACGGAAGAGCTCAAAGGTTAAAAAAGTGACCTTAATACTAGTATTTCATTTGCATTATCTGAGACAGGTGCTACAAGAAGCAGATGATTTGAAATTATAACTAAAATATTTTAGGGTGATAACAGTGAGTTACAGCCATTGCGGTCCGGTAAAATTATACCAAGATTTTTATTCGCTTACCCCTCACTAATTTTTTTTTTTTTTTTTTTTTTTTTTTTTTAATATTTGGAAGTCATCAAGTTTATTTTTACTTATGTACATCACTTAACACTTATTAAAAATAAGTTTTAGCAAGCACTTTTGAAGTCAGTGCACTGCAATATCTAAACATCGTTGAATACCCAGTTCCTTTGAGATACCATTAAATTTGTATATAGTAGGTGAATGTTGTGTCCGATGTGGAACAGATTGCTCCAAAAATGGGACATTGAGGATCTGCAATTGTATCAGCGTCCCATCTAGAATCATTTTCAGACCCCACGTTTCACCTCACCTCCTCCTCCTCCTCCTCTCCTCCTCCTCCTCCTCCTCCTCCTCCTCCTCCTCCTCCTCCTCCTCAAAAATATACTAGAATGCTTAAACGTTTTCTCCTTTCTTTGTTTGACAAGAAGACAAAATACTAATTATACAACAGTGACATTGGAACACATGAGTCACTCATGTTTTTTATTTATTTATTTATTATTCTTTTTTTTTTTTTTACGAATCAAGTCAGACAAAGTTATAGTTGCGGAAGCCAAAGCTGTGAAACTTCCGGAGGAAATGGAACAAGTTTAATATTTTATTCTTGCTCCGGATGACATCTCTCTAATGGAAGATGCCTACAAGGCCAAGTCGGGAACGGCATGGAGCAGAACTCAAATAACCAAAAAGGAGTTTCTCCAACTATGTATGTATGTGTATATATATATATATATGTATAAATATATATATATATATATATATATATATATACATATATATATATATATGTATATATCATATCAAGTCAGCCATCCTGAGTCCACAGGTGAACAAAGGCCTCCTTCATAGCATTCCATGATTCACACGACCGCGCCATCCTCTGCCACGTCACTCCTATAGACTTCTCGATCTCGTCTCTCCACCTTCTGTCTGGTCTCCCCCTTCCGCACTTCCTATCTCACGGCGTCCACTCAGTAACACACTTGCTCCATTGCTCATCAGTCGTTCGCACTAACTTACCTGCCCAATTCCACTTCCTCTCTTTTACCGCCTCCACAATGTCGTTCACTCTAGTCTGCTCTCTCACCTAACTTGCTCTCTTTTGGTCTCTCAACGTTATTCCCATCATTGATCTCTCCATTCTCCTCTGTGCAGTCCTTAGTTTTACTTCCATCGCCTTCGTTAGTTTCCAAGTCTCACACCCGTAGATTATTGCTGGTAGAATGCATTGATTGTAAACTTTACGTTTCAAACATAAAGGTAGAGAGCCTCTCAGGATTTTATTATATTCACCAAGCACTCTCCAACCAATTCTAATGCGTCTTTTTATTTCATTATCATGATCTTTCGTCACTTTCACCATCTGCCCTGAATAATATACTCCTCGACTTCTTCAAGACTCACCATCAATTACAATCTCTTTACTTTGAACTTTCGTGTTAAACATTACTTTGGTTTTACTATTATTCATTTTCAAACCTACTTTGAGACTTTCCTTGTTTAGATCACTCAGCATATCTTTCAAATCTTCTGCTCTTTCTGCAATAAGAATAATGTCATCCGCAAATCTTAGGTGGTTCAAATATTCGCCATTGATTTTTAAACGTTTTTTTTTACAAAGGATTACAAAGGCGGAGCATGCCGACATGAGACATTTTGGTCCATATCTAGGTCGGATGCGAAAAAATCATAATACTGATAAATAAATAAATGAATAAATAAAAGCTATAATGATGTAAATAGTAAATAAAATACATAAAGAAATGCATAGGTATAGTTAAATAATAAACAGATAAAAAGTAAATAATGATACATTGTCATATAACTAATAATAAATGAGAATTAAGCAAATAATAAACAGACAAACTATAACAAAACAAATAAACAAATAATATAAGATAAATTATAATTATTACAGCATCTTGCTTAGGTGTTTATTTAAATGATTCTTAAATCTTCGAACTGAACTAGATTGCACTGCCTCTGCAGGAAATTTATTCCATTCATTAACTACACGGTTGGCGAAGTTGTTTCTACCCACTTCCAAATTAATATATTTCCGGACAGAGATATAGAATTGGTTGATGGTTCATGTACATGTGTATGTCGTAACCAAGAATGATCTCTTTGAAATGTTTGAGTGCGTATGTAACAACTTAAACTTATATGTCTGTGACTGAGTAAGTTTTTCGTGTTTGTTGAGTGTGCTGCTAGCATAGGCAATTTATCTGAGTTTTGTGCCGTGTTGTTGCATGAGTACTGCGTCAAGTTCGGTGTAGGATGCATCTGTGTATATTGTGAAAGGCTTGTGGTTTGGGAAGTCAAGGACAGGTGTCATGGTTAAGGCTTGCTTTAAGTCATTAAAGGCTTTCTCTTGGCCAGGTGTCCAAATGAAAGGGGTGTCTTTCTTAAGTAGTGCAGTTAATAGTGCTGCTATACCAGCATAACCTTGAATATAACGACTGTAAAATCCTGATAGACCAAGGTATGAACGTATGTGATCAACAGAGGTAGGGCGTTTAAAATCAATGACTGCATTGACTTTGTCCTTCGAGGTTAAACTTCCTTGTAAGTTAAGGACATGCCCTAAGAAGCGTATTTTTTCCTGAAGGAAGGAGCAGTTTTTAAGCTTTTGTTAGTCGTAAGAAAACAGTGTTAAGAGTGTGTAAATGTTTGCTAACGGATTTGGTAGCGATGATCACGTCATCGAGGTATATAGATACTGAATGACCTGTAAGACCTCCAAGTACTGTGTGCTTATGTCATGTGAACACTGAAGGAGCTAAAGCGAGACCCATGGCTAGTCGTTTGAAGTTATAATAACCTGTAATGGTCTGTGTGCGTGCTAAAGGCTGTCATAGGCCTAAACTCTGAAGGAAGGGGAATCTGGAAATATCCCGACATAAGGTCCAAGGTAGTGAACACTACGTTGTTTTCACCGACGGAGTGCAAGAGGTCCTGTAATAAATGGATGGGGTGTCTATCTGGTATCGTTAGCTTATTCAATTCTCTGAAGTCTACTACAGGGTGGAAAGAACCATCGTGTTTAGGGAAAACAATGAAAGGGAAATTCCATTCACTGATTGATGATTCAATGATGTCTTGCGCAATCATGTCCTGGATAAGGTTATTTACAATCATACGTTTACTGTGTGGTATTCTGTATGCGGGAACCAGAGATAAACAACTCATAAGAATTTAAATTAACTCTGTATCAGTTATTGTATTTCCAAATTATATTGTCATCAATATCCTGAATGTGATATGATGTGTTACAGTAATAAAACATGCCGACAGAAGGCCTTTGTCCTTAACGAGGTCGGATAAAAATGATGATGATAATAATAATTATCATTATTATAATTATTATTATTATTATTATTATTATTATCATTATCATTATCATTATAATGAAAATAATAATAATAATAATAATAAATAAATAAATAATAATAGATAAACTTAAAAAATTTGCTTAGGTTTCTAAAAACTAATTTCATAGCTTCGAAGTGTATTAAATTAGATTGTCTCAACTGGAAGTTTACTCTTTTCATAGACGACTCGGTTGTCTTTTTCTATTTCCAGATTAAATCTACGTCTTGACATTCTGTTCTTAGTGTGAAAATTGTTTCAACTTTGACATTATAAATCCTATTTAAGAATCTAAAAGTTTGTATTAGGTCCCCCTAAGACTTTTTAATATAGAATATATTAAAATGTTTTAAGAGGTTTTCGTTTTTTTATAGTTTTATGGTTCGCCGCTGCACTACTTTGTTCTATCATGGTCTCTAATGAGATCTAGGGATCATGAAAATTGGCGGACCAATGATCTATATAAATGAAGTAAAAAAAATTACTGTACCACTCCCAGTATCCTGTTTGGTTTCTTAAAGGCAGAAATATAACACTTAGATGATTCAAGCTTCCTAATAATTCCAACAATATCCTTTTTGTTCTACACTTTGGCTAGAACTTTTCCAAATAACTTAATACATAGTATTATTTTTACCTTTGTGTATAACTTGACGCTTATTTGAATTAGATTTCTTTGGCTACTTTTGAGACAATTACTTTTGTTTTGTTTTTAGCCACTTTTGGGATCGTTGCTCTACTTGTGTCAGTAGATATCCTTAAGCACCAACGTGATTGGTTTTGTGTCACGATCCCTATCTTGAAGCACTCACTGTCAGAGCTTATAACAATGTACTAAAATATCGACATTTCAGTTTTCTTGTTAGAGATATTAGAAAACAATTGCTCCTGAATATTTAGGTATTATATTGGAATTGAGTTACCATAAGTGTTTTTTGTATGTGAATATCAAATCTTAGAATGCTAGAAAAAATATTAACTTCCGTTATCGGTAACTCCTTGTCTCTATTGTGTGTTACGTTCTACATTTATGCTGCTTTACCAGCTCTGCGTCTGTTTTACATGTACAGTCACGTGCAAAAATTTGACCCACGCCACAGTTCTCATAACGTCAATATGCTTTTTCTTTTGTCGATTAGGTGATATATTTGCCTATATAGAACTTAGCTTACAGTTAGGTAATATTCTTGAATATACAAAAAATAAAAGTGGTCAGACAAAGAATTTAGATTTTATATCATGAAAAATTCTGGGTGCTTCAAAACTTTTGCTCGTGACTGTATATCTAGGGGCAGCACCACTGAGGAGGTTCTACTGCATGTGGATATTTACTGCTCCAGGTCATGCTGTCAGAAATACACATGCACACATGCACCGAAAGATGGTCCTTGTTACTGAAGTTCAAGTTGGAACGCTGTATAGCTCCATGCGGCGTGGATCCCCCCGCTGCTGGTTTAGCAAAGTTATATTCGGAACGAGGTTCTTGCCGAGCCTTCAAGAGTGCGTTTTCCCATTAAGTTGAGCTACTCGACAAGGCTGAGATGAATGTTTCTTGCTGCCATATCATTCCGGGAGAAATGAAACTAGGATTACTTTTTTTCCGTTAGTAAAGGAAAGAATTTCGAATGAAGTAGTCGACTTTTTTATACTTGAGACTGCTCTAAGGATGGGTCAGAAGATAGTGTATCTGAACTATTCATTTTGTATAAGTAATGATTTAAGAAAATTTTGAAAAATGTGAATGGTTAGGATGACAACCGAGTTCGAATGTCATCCTAACCATTCACATTTTTCAAAATTTTCTACCTAGCTGAGATAGTCAACAGTTTCTATCTAGCTGAGATAGTCAACAGTTTGTGAAAAATACTTTGGCAATGTGTTTCTTATGAAATAATAGATATTATGTGGCAGATAGTTGGCAGTCTTTCAATCCTTTGAATACAGGAAGCTTTAGTAAACTAAATAAAATAAGCTGTCGACAGCCAATTTATAACACACGAGTCATATATACAGTGGGTAGTTCTAGATGTACCTGGAGTTAGTGGTTATTGTGCTTCTTCTTTTTGAACATCTGAACATACACTTGGCTTCAATGTTCATTATAAGATGAGCTCCTAAGACGAATAAGATCATCTGGCGATAGCTAGGACAACACCTTCAAAGCGTATTATCTGTATGCATGCAGAGGTGAGGGTGGAGGGGTTAGAGGGGGTAAGCTGCCCCTCCCCTTCCACGGAAATTTATGTAAGGTTTGTGTCAAAAGTTGTTGAAACAACGAGTTCTGTAACTCGTGTACTTTACAGTGCGAGAGATTTATAAACGTGAAATATGTTCAGATTTTACGTGAAGACAACAGGTAAATGTGTACATTTACTGTTTTGGATCCCACCCACCACCCCATTGCGAAAAATCCTGCCACCGTAGCAAAGGTGTTAACTGAGCTAGTGTTGGAAGAAGGTATATCGCACGTCACAGGACGTCACACTACGAGAAGATAGATATCAAATATACGACGTCGCGTACTTCACAGCAGCAGCACCAAACTGCTGTTGAGGGTCAGGTCTAAACAGAACCCGACAATAGAGGCCACTCAACTGTATTTAGGCCGACCAGACCTTGACCCTTTGGCCATCTGGTGCGGTCCAGATACAACCGTTGAGAGCGTACGTCCACAGAAGGAATTGTCTTTATATTTTATTTTTTCACCATGTCCTTTCTATGCACCACAATGCACTTTAATTCTAAGCCATCAACATCGGAAGAACCGTGGAGGCAAAAAACAAATAAATAAAAAAGTAAATAAATAAATAAATAAATAAATAAATAAATAAATAAATAAATAAAGAAAAAATAAAATAAGTGAATACATGAAAATGATAAGTAAATATATATATAAATATATATATATATATATATATATATATATATGTGTGTGTATATATATATATTTCTTCAGGGTTTTCAATTATGTTTAGATGTGCTTCTAAATTATATTTTAAGCAATCATTTCAGATAAAATAACCTTACATTACCATATTCTTACACTCTGTACAACTTACACGATTAAAATCATTGATACAATATATTAACTCAGTTCCATTGTTCCTTCGACATAATGTCCAAATTGTCAATATTGAGCAGTATGTATTATTGTGCAATATTAGAGATTATATAGAGGTCGCTTTAGGCTTTGAAATATCATTTAACACATTCGGTCTAGTGATTTTTTACTGACTAATACGCAAATACCAAAATGTCTCGTTCAGCATTGAGATGGATTAGAGAAAATGCGAGTAACGATCAGTGGAATATTTCGTTTGCTTACCAGAAGTAAGCTAATTAATAGTGACACTGGGACTTAAGGTGCCTTTTACTCTCATGAGCTATTCGCTGTCTATCTGTCTATAGTATATACCAAGGGCCTCTTCCTTCTTATAAGAGAGGTAGCCAGCCAAGGCACGTTCCCGCCCTCACCCATTCCATTCCCTTCCGCCACCCTTTTCTTTACCTCGTATCGTATCTCCTCGTGGATCAAGGGTCACCCTGTCTCCTGCCCACCGCCCTGGTCAGAAGCAATGCAGCTAGCCGCAGCACATCCACAGCACGGCCCGCCGCTTCATTCAAACGGTGATCCTCCCTCCTCGTTCCCTCACGGGAAGTAATCTCATCTAAGCACTTGAGTCGAGTCACAGGGTACGCAGACCGACAGACTGAGATATTCCCCCATGGGAATGACTTGTGCAGGTGATTCTCAGTATATCAGAACGTCCTGATGGAGCTGTCAAGCTGACAATGCGCCGCGACTCAGGGAAAGGCGTCTCACTTGAAAGGAACTTGTGGGAGTAACTCTCGCTGCTTAAGAACGTCAGAATGGATGATTGAGTCCTGCTCGACTGAAGACGGGGCGGAGAGGAGTACGGAAGGTACAGGAACTCTGGGGGTGAATAGGGTGTTACGGTATGTTATTTCAATATCGCATACAACCGACGGTTTTATTCAGCTGAGGGGTTAGCCCTAACTTGAATGAGATCTCGAGTGGAGGCCAGCTTCAGTTGAATGGTAATGCCTGGTCTTAAAAAAAGAGAGGAAAAAATATATATGCATATATATATATATATATACATATATATATATTATATATATAAATATATATATATATATATACATATATATATATACATATTTATACATATATATATATATATATATATATATATATATATATATATATACATATATATACATACATACATATATATATAAATATATGTGAATAATTCGCTAGTGGACAGCGACATCAATCATACATCAAGGCGGGTGCTGTGGACTCTCTTGGGTCCATAAGCAGTGGTTCGAATCCTCTGTGCGACAGTCATGGAGATTGTATATACATATATATATATATATATATATACATATAAATATATATATATACAGATATATATATATATATATATATATATGTATGTGTATATATATATAATACTAATAATAACAATAATAATAATGATAATAATATATAATAAAACCAGATAGGAATCCGTCCAGACCGCGGCTCACCCATGAAACACATGATGACATCGTCAGGTGGTTATGAAAAGCTTCATGGGGGAATTATATTTGGTCATGTGCCCAAATTCTCTATATGTTTAGTTTTAATATTCTGTTAAAGCTGCCTACATTAATTGGTCGGCGTGCGTTTCTTTTTGTATTATCCAAACGGTTTATACAAGATCGAGGGTAGTGTTTACCAGTTCATTCCGCATACTATGAATCGGAAATATATATATGTATATATATACATACACACTGAATGGTTCCCAGTGATCAGTTGATATCTTTTTCAACCACAAATCACTTTTAATTCCATGCCATCGCAATCGAGACTGAGAGTCGCTCGAAGGAGGCATCCGGTGGAAATTGAAACGTGGACGAGCCGAGGATTCGAACCCAGCTACCCCGTAACAAAGTTACAGTGACGGGTTAGCTGGGTTTGAATCCTCGGGTAGTCCACGTTTCAATTTCCAACGGATGCCTCCTTCGAGCGACTCTCAGTCTCGATTGCGATGGCATGGAATTAAAAGTAATTTGTGGTTGAAAAAGATATATATATATATATATATATATATATATATATATATATATATATATATATATATGTATGTATATACCGTAGGAAGAGCAAAATTAGCCACATGGAGTAAAACTGGCCATTGTGTTTGTAACATACCTAATTATGTTTGTCAACAAACTAAAATGGGGAATTATACCAAACACATAGTAGTTGGTGGTTGTATTTCCCTGACTATCTGCCATAATTAGGTATGTAACAAAGAAAATGGCCACTTTTACTCCCATGTGACTACTTTCACCTGTTTCTACGGTATATATATATATATATATATATATATATATATATATATATATATATATATATATATACATATATATATATATATATATATATATATATATATATCCTTGTAAGTCTGCACTCCTTTCTGCAGAACATTTTCATCTATTTTATCGAGTATGATACTAAACTATATTGCACAATAGAGCTGGAGTCAATATGAAGAATGCGATATATGGGTGTGTACATATTCGCCGCGAAAAGACCTGGATGTCGCCAGCTTTGAATCTATAAGGGTAACATTTTAAGACAACAATTGAATGATTGTATTATGTACTTAGCAATACAAATTTAGTGTTTACCTAAAGTCAGGAGGGTGACTGTACAATAGGTACTCTATTCGTGAGATCTCACCATTTCATTGACATTTGTCATCTGAAATGCCCAGAGGATGATAGCAGTCAACAGCGAACCGTTGTGCATATAGATATTGTGTGTCTTTCATGTGCATGCATACTAATTATGGTCTTATTCTGCTGCTGTTCTTATAGCTAACGGCAGAGGACACAGCCCTCGGTGGTGAGTGTCTCTCTTATGACGGGGTTGGAAGAAGACTTCATCGTCCATGATTGGCACTCTCTCTCACTATCTTCCCCCTTTCTCTTTCCCTCTTTCTCTCTCTCTCTCTCTCTCTCTCTCTCTCTCTCTCTGTCCATCTATCTATCTATCTATCTATCCTTTTTGCTTCGCAATGTGCCATGAGGACCTATTGGGTGATATGAGAATGTGGCCTTTGATCATCTTGTTCATTGGAGCTGAGACCTGCTTTGAATGCCCACAACATAACCACTCAATTATCGAAATAATTCATCATAAATGCATATGTTAATTTAGTTATTCATCTCTTTCAGAGACAACCAGCTGATTATTGGAATGATTCATCATAAATTCATATACATGTGTTCATTTGTTTATTCATCTGTTTTGCTGTTGTACGCTTGGGATTATAATTCGTTCTTGTCTTCTGCAGGTTACTGGAGAAGCTTCGCGTCCAGTGCCCCAACACAGACCAATGTGCTCAGACGATGCAGCGTGGAGACTTAGAGGATCATCTTAAGTACAGGTGAGCCTCATTTCTCCGCCGTCGTTCACATCGTTTTGTAGCATGTCGATGTTTGAAAATAGTATCTTGACCATTTAACGTATACAAGAATGTATGAAATATTTAGTAGGGTAACTTTGTAGTTTATGCACAATTAATTTCACGAAGTATGACTAACTTTTCGTGGGATGGTTGGGTGTGGGAAGAGAAGAGGAAGTAAGGGAGATTTAGCTACCGTGTTCTTACTCACCCACTTTCCTGAGAAAAATAAACAAATAGATAAATAAATAAATAAATAACACTTCCCCCTCCCCCTCCCTCTCCCCACACCTTCTCCATCCTTCCCCGTTTGCTCTCCTCCTCCACTTTTTCTCTTCTCCCTTTCCCTTGCTTCCTCCCGTTTCTTTCCTTCATTGTCTCTCCCATTCTTCCCTCTCCTCTCATTATTTCTCCCCCTCTACCTTTCCTTCGCCCTCTTCCCTCCATTCTCCCTCTTCTCTTCAGGATCCCCTCTCTCTCTTTCTTCAACCCTTTCTCCTTTCTCCTGCCCTTACCTTTTGCTCAGTTTCATTCCCTTTCTTCCGTCCCTTTTCATTCTTTCATCTTCCATTCCCCTCACATTCTCCCCCCTCGCTCCTTTTCTGTCTCCTCTTTCCTCCAACCCTCCTTGATGTCACGCTTCTAATTTCTGTTCATTCATTCCTTGACCTCACAATCTTCGTCCCACTCCAGTGCTTTCATCTCCTGTCCTTCCCATACCCCCCTTTCCATTATCCCCGTTCCCCTCTTCCTACCATTTCCTCCTCCTCTCGTCCTGCCTCTACCCATTACCCTCTCTTTTTCCTTCCTTTTCCCCCTTCTCCTTCCCCTTCCAGTCCTCCCTTCTCCCTTTTTTCTCCCCCATCCCCCTTCTTTCTCCCCTTTCCACCTCTTCCCTCTTCCCACCCCTTACTTCCCCCTCTCGCCCGCCACCCTCTTCTTTACTTCATCCCTTCACCTTTTCCCCGTCCATTCCCTCCCCTTCCTTTTTCGTTCTTTCCCCCTCCCCTCCCGTCTCACTCCCCCTTTCCTGCCCCTTCTCTGGCCTACTCTTCTTCTCCCCTGTCTCCCCTCACCATCCTCCTCTTCTGCCGTTGTCTCCCCTCACCTCCCCTCCTGTTCACTCTCCATCCTAGCCCATTCCAGCTTGTCCCATTCCATTGCATCTAATCCCATCCCGCTGACTTCTCAACACTTTCCGTTCTTTTTCTCCTTTTCCACCGCCATTCCCCTCTTTTTCGTCTCCTCTTCTTCCTCTTCATCTTTCAATTATTTTCCATCTTCTTGCCTCTTCGGCGTCTCCTACTGTCTGTGTTATTTTTTACATTTCGTAATTGATATCGTCACAGTTTAGTTTCTTAACGATATTATCTGTTTATGCTTGAGTCTATGCAGTTAATGAAATATTTGGATCGGTTACATCTGTGTTGATACAGGTGTTGATACAATTTCATTCGCATATCGCTTGTGATTATGTGGACGTCTTTACAATCGAAGGACCAGGTTCAAATGGATTAGTCGCTTGTCTCTCATTTTCTCTAAGATGTTCAGAGATTTATGGTTGGTAATGATCTTAACAGCGTGAGGAGAAGAGTCTAAAAAAGTTTCGAAATGTTAGAAGGAGGAAGGCACTTTTCTTTCTCAATGGTCGAGTAAGATTTCTGGTGAAGGTAAAGTTTTTTCCTTAAGAGGCAATCACATGCAACGCTTGTATTTTTTCCTGTTGTAAAACTCACTGACCAGTTTCATTATCGCAAACTTAAAGAGGAAACGGCCAAGGAAAACCAAGATATTGAAGAACCGAGGGAATCATCAAGACAAACTTTGTGGCTTGAAACGATTCGTCGTATGCATTAGGTCACTCGAATGGATGGATGTTATTTATCAAGCTGCTGAGGGGTTCACCTAAATCCGAAAGGATTTCCACAAGTCTTCTGTAATATCAAGTCAGACAAAGAAATGTATGTTGCTTATTACCAGCTTTAATGGATTAGCCCCAACATTACCGTGGAAATTTTGCAGGGTTCGTTTTGGTGAAGACCATCTTGTTATCCCCGGTATCTAAAGGGTTTTGATAAACGAAATCCGATCCTCAGCCGAAGAGAATAAATTGAATTCCCTGTCGGTCTTCACTTCCTTTAAAGCAAGTCGATCTTTGCTATTTCACTCTTGGGAGCCCTTAGGCTTTTATATCCTTCCTTTTGTCTCCATTGTCTTTTCTTCACATTTCTTGCAGTATACCACAGATTCGAGAATTGAGATTTCTGTTGCAGACCAGCTCGGTGTGGTTGAAATTACCTATAGTATTAATAGGACTTTTTGATAACTACAGCCTGATTATTAGAATAACTGGCAACATTTAAGATCTTCTGTAAAACAATTAACATCATTATACAGTAAGAAACATGTTTACAGTCTTTTTTATATGGCAAATGGTGTATTCAGTGGGAAAAATATTTTTGTATCACAACACCGAGTGTTTTCTTTTTTGAAGTGGTGAAAATGTACAATACGTGGCATGTCAAAGGTGACATATTTCCTGGCTGGCAATGGGGGGCACAAAGCATAGTTGCTTTTTCATTGGCAGACATCACCCAGCGGGCCAAAAACATAAACGGAAGAAGATGGCATAGGACTACCGGTTTGATAAGGTTCGGTAGTTGTGTGTGGGCCCATGCGCTTATTACATCGATGATGTTACCCAAGAGAAACCCTAATATCAGGAACATGACGTGTGTAGCACGGAAAACAGGTCGGTCCCAACAGAACTCGCAAGTGTCAGTCACATATCGGATGAACCTCATTATAGCTTTCGAGCTCTGCAACAAATCTGAGCCATCACGTCCTTCTGTGTGGCATTGGCGTTAGGGGACAAAAGAGCACGAAGTCTAACGTATTATCTCCCAGATTTCCTACAATGTCTGGCTTATAATGTAATAATAGGTAAAGTCTTATGAGACAATTGTGTTACACGGTGATCTGGTCTGAAAGAAGCGCTTGTGCCTGTGGGAGGCCACGTCCTGTAACAGCAATTTACTGTGAACTTCATACAGGGCCACACACGCACACACACACACTCTCTCTCTCTCTCTCTCTCTCTCTCTCTCTCTCTCACACACACACACACACACACACACACACACACACACACACACACACACACACACACACACACACACACACACACACACACACACACACACACACACACACACACACAGGCATACACAAAATTTAATTGATGTGAGAACTAAAGCCTGCACCACAGAAGCATAACTATTATCCTATTAAATGAATATAATTAAATGAATACAAACACACAATACACACACACGCACCAACGTACAAACATACTTGTTTCTCTCCCTCTCTCGTTACCTCTGTCTCTCAGCATCTCCCCATCTCTTTTTCTTTATCTTCCTTCCCCGCTTTCTTTCACCATTCTCTCTCTCTCTCTCTCTCTCTCTCTCTCTCTCTCTCTCTCTCTCTCTCTCTCTCTCTCTCTCTCTCTCTCTCTCTCTCTCTCTCTCTCTCCCTCCCCCTCCTTCTCTCTATCTATCTATCTACCTCTCTATCTATCTATCTCTCTTTCTCTCTCTATCTCTCTTTTTCTCCCTCCCTAAACCCTCTCTCTCTCTCTCTCTATCAATCCATCAATCTATCTATCTATCTACCTATTTATCTCTCTCTCTCTTTCTCTTTCTCTCTCTCTCTCTCTCTCTCTCTCTCTCTCTCTCTCTCCCTCTCTTATTTGTTATTCCTTCTGTAAACATACATCATGCGAAGGTACACACTCGTTCCCCGTCTCTAGATCCCCAAACGCACTTACCCTCATTACTGTAAGATACTCGTATTCCCATTGGGTTCACACTCACAAACTTTCTTGCTGTATATTCCTGATTCACAGTCTCAGCCTCGGAAAAGATCTGTACATGTAGCAGTCATCTCAACCTGTTGCCACCTCCTATTATTTTGCTTTTTCCCTGCAGGTGTCCCGGCAACTGGGTGTCGTGTCCGAACGCAGCTGTGGGTTGCGACTTCCGAGGGACCCAACGCGCCATAGCCTCGCACGTCCCCGCGTGTGCCCTCAAAGACGTCGGTAAGTCTTTGCCCGTCGAGGTATACATTAAACTTCAGGTCTCATTCATGTCTAAACCATTCATTCTAGGCGAAGGTTATTAGCGAGGATGACCCATGAATGGTGCCACGCACAGCGGCAGTTTTCAAAGTAATTCCCAACTCCTTCACTTCATCCAATCATGCCGACTGCCTTTATCTATACATTCATACCTTCTTCCTTATTCATCTCATAAACACTCTCCCTTTATTATTTGTTTCCTTTCTCAATCGTTCTCTCTCCTCCCTTTCCCTCTTTCCCTCCCCTTTTCCCCTTCTCAGCTCCCCTTCTCTCCCCTCCCCTTCTCTCCCCTCCCCTTCTCTTCCCTCCCCTTCTCTTCCCTCCCCTTTTCTCTCCTCCTCTCGCCTCCTTTGCCTTCACCACTCTGTGTAACTTCACGCACCACATACATCCTCTTTCCAGCACTCCATCCCTTTTTTCTTCCCACCTCCTCTCCCTCCCGCTTCTTCTTTCCTTTCCTTCAATCTTCTCCCTCACCCCTGCCATATACCTATAATCCGTTTTTCCGACCCCACTTCTTCCTTTTCCCGTCCGCCTCCCCTCCTTCTCTCTCATTCCCTCCTCGCTTCAGTTTCCTGCCTCACCCTTTTTCTAAATTCTTTCCTCTCATTTCCCCTTTCCCAAACTCTTTCACTGGGTTTTCCCCGTTCTCCCCTTTCGTCTTACCTTTCAGACTTCTTCTCGCGCTACCATCCCATGCGTACCTTCTTTGACCTGCTTTCCCCTTTCATATGATTGCCTTCTTCTCTTACGCAGCCTTCCTTCATCTAAAACAAAATTTCTTCATCTCTCCTCCTCACATTTCCCACATGCAGCTTCCCTCTTTCCTAGTCTTCTTTCTCCCTCCCTACGTATCTTCATTCTATGCCCTTTCTTTCTTCTTCCTGATCTCTTCCCATATTCCCTGCACACACACACCTCTCCCCTTGTCTTCCTTCTTATTTCTTCTTCCCCCACCCAATCGACCTTTCTTTCCTTCCCATTCTCATTTTCCCTCCATCATTTCGAGTCGCTGAACGTTGTATTGGTTACTACCCTTTCGTGACCGATCACCATCATTTACACGGCGCAGCCGATAAGGGTGATTGGTTCAATATACAATCACGGGCAACAAACAATACTCCCAACATACTCCACTCCATCACAGCCCTTACCACACACTCCATCTTCCGCCCCATAAGCACTTAATGTTCTCGTAGATGACCAACTAGATGAAGCTGGAAGGTGGCCCAGCTGTTAAGTAGGTGATCTAATGTAAAAAATTCTGTTCTCTTCCGAATCTTTCCCTCAGATGAATCAACTTGAGAATAAAAAAAAAAAAATGTAAAGTGGCTAGCAGGCTTTGTTGTGTTAAGAATGAGGTCTAGATATTTCTGTGCCTTTTTCATCAATGGCGTTGTACCGCAGTAAGATTAGAAGTTATTATAACCCTAATGGAGTTCTTCGTCTCGTGTATTGCAGGCTTGGCCCGCCCACCAGTGCTCGAGGGCCAGATCAGTCACGTGGACATCCCTCGCACCAGCACCTCCGTAGGACTTGCCATCGTTGGGGGAACAGACACGCCGCTGGTAAGTAACGTCCACCCCCCCCTTTTTTTCTGTGTGTGTGTGTGTGCGTGTGTGTGTGTGTGTGTGTCTGTGTGTGTGTGTGTGCGTGTGTGTGTGTGTGTGTGTGTGTGTGTGTGTGTGTGCGTGTGTGTGTGCGTGTGTGTGTGTGTGTGTGTGTGTGTGTGTGTGTGTGTGTGTGAATTGATTCCATCAGTCCCAGGCCATATTGAACAGGACTATGGTTGATGAAACCAAGAAATCATGCCGACGACGTACAGTTTGTTAGTAGGGTCCCACCTATTATATGCACAGCCTTTCTGGCCTTCTAACTTTTGAAAAGACATCGATCGTCTACGGGGATTTTCATGCAACACTTTATGGCAACATTATTAATTACAGATTAGGAAATACATACAGTGAACTATGACAAGACATTGTCAACAGCCCCGATATGTGGTACTGACTCCGTAAGTTCTTTGTAGACAATAATTTGAGGAATAGTGCCCCTTCAATGGGTCAAAACTACACATACATACATACATACACAACGGTTTTCCGCCCTTACAAGGGAGGTAATCAAAGTCACCCATTTCATCCCCACATACTCCACTCCCATTCACCACCACTTCCTCCTTCTTTTCTTGGCTCCTCCTGAATGACGGGTCATCCCTACATCTCGCCCGCTGCCCTGGGTCAGAAGCAATGTAGCAAGACACAGCACATCCACAGTAAGGCCGCTTCATTTAATCTGCGACCCCCACTCTCCGTCCCCTCATGCAGAAATGGAGAAGACGGGGAGAAATCCTTTAGGGATACGTCAAAATACGATTCACACTTACTACCTCACCCCCATTTGCCCACCTACTCCCTTCCATGCATCATAGCATCATCCATACACAAGCATTCTCCACTCACTACTATCTGCTGTCTTCTCCCGTCCTTCCTCAATAGACATTCCCCTCTTTCCCAATGCCCCTTTTACCCCATCCATCCATCTTAGTCATGGTCGCCCCCTCATGTTCACTCCTTCCATCTCTGCCTTCCACACCTCTTTTACTAATCTTTCTTCACTCATTCTTTCCATATGTCCAAACCATCCCAATACTCTTTCATCAACCCTATCTCCCAACTCCATTTTCACCCCCACTCTCCTCCTCACCTCGTTTCTCACTCTATCCAGCCTAGTAACTTCTATCATACTTCTTAGGCATTTCATCTGAAATACATTTAAACTCTTCTTCTCTTCCTCTCTTATTTTCCATGTTTCTGTCCCATACAGTGCTGTCGGCACAATCACTCCTTCTTATAACCTCCTCTTAGCATCCACTCCCAAATGTCTATTTCTCATTATACTTTTTAATCCACCAAGGTATGTACTTGCTTCTCTCAACCTACATTCTACCTCCATCTCTACTCCTCCCTCTCCCGCCACATTCGCACCCAAGTGTCTAAAACTATCCACTTCCTCCAATCTCCCTTGATACTCACTTCCGAAGCTACACACCATTCTTTTATGAAACGAAATATTGTCTATAGTCTAATAGTTGACATACATACATACATATACCAAAGCGTTTTCCCCCTTACAAGGGAGGTAGCCAAAAAGGAAAAGGCATAAAATCATTCCCACCCATTCCATCCCTGAATACACTCCACACCCCTCCACCCTCCCTCTTATCTTAGCACCTCCTGGATGACGGGTCATCCCTGCACCTTGTCCACTGCCCTGGGTCAGAAGCAGTGTCGCAAGACACATCACATCCACAGCAAGGCCGCTTCATTAAATCGGTGATTCCCCCTCTCCGTCCCCCCCCATGCATAAAAGGAGAAGACGGGGAGAAATCCCTTCGGGCTGCGTCAAATTTTGCTCACACATACTACCTCACCCCTCATCCCCCCGCCCATTCCACCTCATGCATCATAACATCATCCATATGCAACCATTCTCCATTCACCCCTGTCTTCTGTCCTCTCCCGTCTTTCCTCAACAGACATTCCCCTCTTCCCCAAAGCCCCCTTCACCCCATCCATCCATCTCATCCTAGGACGTCCCCTCATGTTCACTCCTTCCACCTCTGCCTTCCATACCTCCTTTACTAGTCTTTCTTCACTCATTCTTTCCATGTGTCCAAACCATCCTAATACTCTTTCATCAACCATATCTCCCAACTCCCTTTCCACCCCCGTACTTCTCCTCACCTCCTCATTTCTCACTCTATCTAGCCTAGTAACCCCCATCATACTTCTCAGACACCTCATCTCAAACACATTCAAACTCCTTCTCTCTTCCTCTCTTATGTTCCATGTTTCTGCCCATACAGTGCTGTTGGCACAATCACTCCTTCATACAGTCTCCTCTCAGCATCCATTCCCAAATGTTTATTCCTCATTACACTCTTCAATCCACCAAGGCATTTACTCGCTTCTCTCAATCTACATTCTACCTCCACCTTCACTCCACCTTTTCCTGCCACATTTGCACCCAAGTATATACAACTATCCTCTTCTACCAGTCGCTCTCCCATAATGCTCACTTCCATTCTACTGCCACTTTCACCCCTTGTACATCTCATCACCTTACTTTTACCCACATTTATCTTTAGCTTTCTTCTATCACATACTCTCCCAATCTCTGTCACCAACTTCCTCAGTCCCTCCTCCGATCCTGCCACAAGCGCAGTGTCGTCCGCAAACAACAGCTGGCTCACCTCCCACTTTTCTCCATTTTCTTTAACCATCTCCAATCCCTGACCCACTACCCTTGCATTTACCTCTCGCACTACCCCATCCATGTATAAGTTGACCATCCAGGGCGACATAACGCATCCTTGACGAAGTCCCACCTTTACCTCGAACCACTCACTCTCTCCATTTCTAATCCTGACACAAATTCTACTACTCTCATAAAAACTCTTGACAGCTCCTAGAAGCTTTCCTCCTATCCCATATATCTGCATAACGTCCCACAGTGCCTTTCTGTCTACCCTATCGTAAGCCTTTTCCAGATCCATAAAAGCCCAAAAAACATCCTTCCCCTTTCCTATAGCTTTCTCATATATTTGTCTTACCACAAAGATCTGATCTACACAACCTCTACCCGTCCTAAATCCACACTGTTCCTCATCAAGTACTTCTTCTGTTCCTCTCCTAATCCTCTCAATCAAGATCCTCCCATAAGCCTTCCCAACTACACTTAACAAGCTAATCCCTCTGAAACTACTACATTCACACTTGTCCCCTTTTCCCTTGTAAAGTGGAACTATACAGGCACTCCTCCAGTCCTCCGGCACTCTACCCTCTCTCCAGCAAACATTAAATAACCTCACCATCCAGTCCACCATCACTGTACCTCCTTTTTTTAGACATTCTGCATGGCATCCATCCAGACCAGGTGCCTTACCTGCTTTCATCATCTTAACAACTGCCTTCACTTCATCCTTCCTTATTTCTCCTCCATTTTCCTCACTCATCACTCTCATTTTCTTAGCATTTCCCACTGCAGCTATTTTTCCCTCCCTATCCTCCTTCACATTTAGCAACTCCCTACAATATTCTGCCCATCTTCCCCTTACTGCCTTCTCTTCTATTATCATCTCTCCATCTGCACCTTTTACCTTTTCTTCTCTACTTGATTCGCCTCCTCTTCCTCTCTTAATTTCTTTCCAAAACATCTTTTTATTACTTTAAGAATTTTCTGTCATACTCTTACCCCACTTCACATCTGCTCTTCTCTTTGCCTCCTTTACCTTTTGCTTTACTTCTCTTTTCTTTTCTTTGTACCTCTCATATGACTCCCTCGTCCTATTTTGTAACCAATCTGTGAAAGCTCGCTTCTTCTCATCTACAACCTTCTTTGTTTCCTCATCCCACCATTCACTACCCTTCCTTCTATTTCCTCCTGTCCTTCTTGTTCCACACACCATCCTTGCACACTTTGTGACTCCCTCCTTGAACCATCCCCATTCCTCCTCCACACCTAGCTCTACTCTATCCTTCACTCCCTCCCACTCCTCCTTCAGCTTCTTCTTGTACTCCTTCTCCTTTTCCTTTTCATTTAAAGAGTTCACTCTAAGCACCTCCCTACCTTTTGTCCCTTTCCTCTTTCTCCATCTATCCTCCACTCTCAACTTACTTTCCACCAAAAAATGATCTGATATTCCCCCACCCTCTCCCCTTAGCACATGTACATCCTTAACTCTTCCTATCATAGTCCTATTTACCACTACATAATCCATCAACGCTCTATCTACCACCCTTCCATCCACTGCCCTCTCCCATGTGTACACTTTAAGAAATATAAAGAATATTTCTACACGGTTTGTCCTCCATTCCTCCTGTACCTCCCCAATATGGATCAAATCTGAGGAGAATAAACCCCATTTAAGGACAAAGCCTTTATTGAATGGACCAGGTAACGCTCGCTAGTGCTTTACAAAAAACGAAGATTGTAAACTATTAAACATATAAAAGCCTTAGAGGGGACGGTGTCGGGGTAGCTAAAGGACGGAGGAAGGGACGGGGGAAATGCCTCGGAAGGTCACATGGTCGAAGTGACACACGGATGGCCTTCCAAAACCTTACTTGAAAAAGCTCCAACGAGAGAAATGTTGTACATTCAGTAAAGGCTTCGTTCTCAAATGGTGTTTACTCTACCATAACTGTCGGCGGTTGCCATCTTCAAACGGATCGCAAGACCTTTTGAGGTATTCTGCCACCCCCCCTCTCTCTCTCTATCTATCTATCTATCTATCTACCTCTCTCCCTCTCCCTCTGTCTACCTATCTCTCTCCCTCTCCCTCTGTCTATCTATCTCTCTCCTTCTCCCTCTGTTTCTCTCTCTCTCTCTCTCTCTCTCTCTCTCTCTCTCTCTCTCTCTCTCTCTCTCTCTCTCTCTCTCTCTCTCTCTCTCTCTCTCTATATATATATATATATATATATATATATGTCCTCTTCATGTGGGCCAAGGCACTCTTACCCCCTGCAGATACTCTTCCTTGATCCTCGTGTTAATTATCAGTGCTCCTTCATCACGCTTACTTGCCTCATAAACGCTTCGCCGCCCAAGGGCTTTCCCTCAACTAGATTAGATTGCATGTAGTTTGTAAAAGTATGATGTATATATTGTTCTCCCTTCTCACAAAGTTAAAGACAAACTGTATTAATCATGTAAAGCCAAGAGGATTATAATACATGGGCATTGGTCTTTTTGGGTCAACTATCGTTTGATGGCGAACGTACATAATTCAATCAATTTTTAATTATGAGAATAATCTTCCCCTGAAGTCCTCTGATTTCCTGAACTTCCCTTGATGGAGGACTTACATTTTTTTTTGTGATTATAAAATTCCGTACCGTGGTACTGACTGTATAGTTATATAGTCTACTACAGGGGCTTTATTTGCACCACGGCGGACCAGATTTGCGTAGTATTTGTTTCATCTTCTGAAATAATTCTTTATGCAAAGAGGACTGGTGAGCCACATTTTAACTTTTTATATCACTCGTTTCTGCTGTCCTTCGTCAATCTTTTCTTTAGCACTCGTCGGATTCCACCTCTTCCTTTCTCATACTCAAGTCCCTTGGGGATAAGACTGCCGCCACTGTGCCTATGCGTGTTGACTAACTGGGTAAGACTGAGAGAAATTGGTATCCCCTTCTTTAACATTCTTCCACAAGGAAAACATGTAGAACCGAAAAAGAGTACTTAAAAAAAAAAAAAAAAAAAAAAAATATATATATATATATATATACTATATATCTATGAGAAATTTCCCAAAAATTTATATCGTAAAGGTAAAAAATCACGTGCCAAGGACTAGTGGGAACATATCACACACACACACACACACACACACACACACACACACACACACACACACACACACACACACACACACACACACACACACACACACACACACACACACACACACACACACACAACCTCGTGGCGCTGTGGTTAGAGTCCTCGCCTGCCACTACGACGGTCTGGGTTAGACTCCCGCCCGGGGCTGAAATAATTTCAGTATCGCTGCGCTGCGGGTAGTTACTCCAACTCTTGTGGGCGTGGAGTTGGTTGTGTGTGCGCGTGTAAAGTCACTGTATTACCCATAGATAGGTTATACGAGCTCTGAGCTTTTATCCGGGAGGTTAATAACTGTCAATCACGAGTCCAACACGTGATCCAAGACCATGGTGAAACACACACACACACACACACACACACACACACACACACACACACACACACACACACACACACACACACGCACACACAAAATTATGATAACAACAGTCGCGCAATAGCAGGCATAGGCACATACATTATAAGTGGGGCTACCGGATTAGATGAAGAACACAGTAGATTTTTTTTTCGTTTTGTTTGATGCTTCCATCCCCGATTATCGAACAGGCAAACCGCCTCAGATGTCACTCACTCCGATGGATCGGGAGGACTGGACTGAAAGTGACATTAATCGATGATGTTGTATATACTAGCTATCAATCAACTGTTGTCTCGAGTTTCACTAAGTAGAAAACTCTAAGCCTCACGATGGATAGCAACTGTCCTTGGGACCTCCCACATATACAGTGTATCTCTAGGAAGAAACTTTGGGCTTTTGCCTGTGTTGTATGAATATGGGACTCTTTATATGTCACCGGCTCAAAGTGGAAAGGAAAGAGAGCATTTGCTGGGTGTCAGTTCTCCATGTGTGAAAAAATGTAAGAAATAAAATTGAAGTCCAGTCCGGAGACCGAGTGTCAGCCCCTCTGGACTGCACCTCCTGATGGAGGTGAAGGGATTGATGGGTTTTGAAAATGGGCTGCTTCATTGTCCATCTTGTAGGACCACCACAAGCAATTGATCTTTAGTTGTATAGTCGGGGACAGGTACGGTATAGTGTCTGGCTCAGTATAGAGGAAATTCTCCATTTGTGAAGTACGACTTCCGCCAGTCTGTGTGCATAAAAACAAAAATGCACAGAGATATACAACACGGTTTAACTACGACTAATCATTGGTCATAATAAATGTAAAAATTTAAAGTTTTACTTTCATGTTATATAAAAAGAAAGATGAAGGGGTAGAAATATTCAGTATTTATATTTTTTGTACTCTTTTCTTAGTAAACAAGCCTAACTTAATATAATCTAATTCAAACTAACCTAATCCAAACCAAGCCAATACAGCCAAGCCCAACTCGACCCAAACTAAATCAAACTCAACTCAACCCAACCCAACCCAACCCAACCCAACCCAACCCAACCCAACTCATTTCAATCCAACCTAACCTAACCCAATGCAACCCAACTCGACCCGATCCAACTTAACCCAATCCAGCCCAACTCCACCCAACTGCAACCCTTCCTAACCTAATCTAACCTTGCCTAACCGAATCCGATTTATCCAACCACCACCATTGTCCCTACATGCATTTTCTCCTTTGACAAATGCACTTGGTTGCCTAAACCACATATCCATCACTGACTAAAGAGACTAAGATTGCTGTGGTTGTAGCAAGACTGATGATTTGGTGGTGGTTGTGGTGTTGGTGGCGACGGTTGTGACAGGAGGTACGTTTCTCTTGCTGCTAGCGAAGCTTTGTCGAGTTTTGGTGATTCTAGGGCGATTGTTTCTGGTGCTGGGGAGGATACTGAGGACTGGTGCCTGTCCAGAACTCTGAGGGAACTCGCAGATGGCAGTCGTGATTTATCAGACTTGCAGCGCACCGCCTGTCCGGCTAGTAATTACAGCGTAGCGATTCATATGGAAATATATCTAGACACGCCGATTTGTATGCAAATACTTTTAGTTTTTTGGGGATGCATTTTGTCCTGAATCCGAAAAGGGGCATGCTGTTAGTAATGCATTGTAGGGAATGGAGTAAATGGTGGAAGTTGCCAGTCACGATTTGTTGGATTGTGTTAGTTATTATTTTGTTTACCGGAGTTATATCGCTCTGATTTGCAAGCATGCAGTGATTCACTTTTTTTTTTCTTTTTTTTTAATTCAAATCAACTAAACGTTATGAAACTGGGAAAATGATCTAGACTTTTGGACGTGACGATTGTGAATAATTAGTAATGAAATATCGACCACCCTTGCGGGTGTGCGGGAGAGGAGAAGCATGGAAGTCCAGTGGACGACGGTTATGACGGTTAGAGCATCCTCCAAGTACCTCATGGACCAAGAGAGAGACACGCTCCTCCATGTACTGTACACTACGTCAGGTGAAAGGCGTCTCACCTCCCAAGTATTTACTCACAATTTCTAGTTTATGAGGACTAAAGGGGACATTGTACCTTTCAAGAGGGTGATAGGTACAACGCACACTTGCATGTAAGAAGTAATGGTTCATTTTCGGTTCCATCTTGCATGAGGTCGTAAGTACTTTGTCATCTACTCTGCGTTCGTTACTGGCACATTAATGGAAAAAAGTTTTTGTGAATAACAAATAATATTTCTATATCAGCGGCATCTTGCGATATTTGTTTCAGCTGATGGTAAGGCAGCTAGATAGGACTCGTAGTTTAGGGTTTAAATTGGGTAAATTTAGGTTGAAGAGGGAAATAGACAAGAATTGGTTTACCAATAGGGTGGTTAACGAATAGAATAGACTAAGTGACCATGTAGTGAGAGCTGAAACTATCGGTTGTTTTGAGAGAAGATTAGATAACTTTATGGATAGGGATGATACGTGGTAAGGGACATGGAACTGCCTAATGGGTTCTTGCAGTCTCCTTCATTTTTTTATTCTTATTTTCTCATGTGTTTAAAATTACCTGTAGGAAATTTGCAAATCATGCAACACTAAAATGGACTCACTGTATATAGCCTTTAGTCTATCTGAACCCATGCTGTTCTTTTGACTTAGAATTTTATAACATACCGTCGGGTCAGAGGATGATGGAAATGTAAAAGGATGAAAAAATGATGAAGTCAACAAGAGAACAATAGCTGAGCTGCAAATTAGCCTTTTTCTCTGTCAAAGTCGCCATGTCATTTTCCGCGAGCTTACTTCACTTTTTCATCGTTTTAACAGAGGCTCGTGGCATACTACACTACAAGATCAAAATTTTATTAAAGCCAAATTATATGCAATGGAAAATATAAATATAGATGGATATCGATGTAAGATCTAGCTTGAAAAAATCTTATTTCTCCTACGATGAAAAATGACTTTAACATCCAGTTGGTAGCACTGGATTCATGAGGTTATGTATCGCTTGCTGTAAACATACAGGTGCTCTCAGCCTTCACCTACGAGGCATACCAACCTTTTCGGGACATCACATACTGTGCTGTTCGTTTATGATTTTGATTTATTTACTTATTTATTTTCTTATTTATTTATTTATTTATTTATAAAAACAATTTCTCGTGTGGGAAGACATATTCATTGTTTTATGGCCCGATAAACAGGCATGAAGCTGTATTTTTCATAAACAAATACCATATTCACTTTTTGCATTCATACCAGTTTAGTCGCAGATGTATTTTGAGGAATATATTTTTATTTGTAGAACGAGTGTAACTTCCTTCTCTTATTCATTTGAAATTGAAAACTCCTCCGGGGTTCTGACTCTGTGACATTGAATCGGAGGCCGATCAGACGCCATAACCGACGGCGGGACCGTTCTCGTATTTCAAAATATATATATTTTTAATTCATTGACATTTCTCTCTCTCTGTCTCCCCTTCACAGTCCATCTCCCAGTTCCCTTCCTCTCCCCCCCCCTCTCCCTCTCTAGTTCTCCTGCCTTATCCTCCATTTTCCTCTCCATCTCCCTCCTTTTCTTTCCTCCCCCTCCCTCTCTCATCTCTCTCCCTTTATCTCTCTACCCTCCCTCTCTATCTCCTTTTATCTATCTCCCCTCCGTCTCTCCCCTTCCGTCCCTCTACCTCAGTCTCTCCCCTCCCTCTCTCCCTCTCCCATCCCTCTCCCTTTATCTCTCTCTCCTCCCTCCCTCTTTATCCTTTTATCTATCTCCCCTCCGTCCCTCCACTCCAGTCTCTCCCCTCCATCTCTACCCCTCCCTCTCTCACTTCCTCTCCACCTCCTCCCTCTCCCTTTCCCTTTCTGTCCTCCCTCTCCCTCTTCCTGGCCGCGTATCTTCTTCATCCCTTCTCGTATTTCTCCCACTATCCTACCATTTCCTCTTCCCTCTGCCCCATGTCTTCCCCCTTCCTCATCGTACTTCTTCTTCGCCCCTCATCCTCAGCCTCAGATAATGTTTGCCTTTGGATCGAAACTAGACAAAGTGACTAACGTGTGTATTCATGACCACAAGTCTCAAATTTCTCCATTTTCGAGGTAGTTTCCATTTTCCAAACAAACACATCACGGAAGAGAAAGAATGAGCACTAGTGATATTTTATTCTAGTTTTATTATTATGTATTCATTTATCCTCTTTGTTTTTTGTTTTGTTTTTATCTTTGTTTAGCTTTCAGTTTGTCTGGTAATTCATATTCATATCTTTAGTTAGTTATTTTTATTTACTCATTTACTCACTTACGTTTTCCTGTAACATAATGATTCAAAATATATTTAGTTTCTCTGAAGGCACCAGGAAGGAGCTAATTTTTGTAAACAGTAGTGGAAAACCTGCTTGAGTTTGAAAGCCTTGCAGGCAACAAATTATGACAACTGCACGACAGACGCCTCGTTCAAAAGAATGAATGTGGCACTATGTCGCATTAAAGAACTCTTTAACTTTTTCGTTGCAACAACGTTCTTTACATATTTTGCTTTAGCTAACGTTTTCTAGTTATCATTTTCTAGTAAATGCCAGATGATTTTGGTTAGGATACCATAATATAGGTCAAGGCTGCCTCGTTTAACTCCTTTTACTTTGTTAAATATTTCTTGTTAACACTAAATAGTTTTATTCAGGTGAACCTCTCACAGGAGGAGTCCGGGATATCTCCTTTAACTCCGTCTTTGCGGTCACACTGAAGACAAGATCTTATTTCTGGTTAATACCGAGAGGTTTTAGCCAATTACAGACAGGGACATTTGCTAAACGGGGTTAAGCCAATCTCAGTTAACCTCTTCGCTACCATTTACTATTTACAGACTGTGGTCAGACGATTTTGTTCATCTAAGGGCAAGAAGAGATTAAAACAGGGACGAATGGTAGTGCCGTGTAATCAAAATAACCCTATCTACAGCTTCCGAACCTCATATTGTAATAAAGTCCAGATGATTTTATTCGGTGTAAACGGGAATCCCGTCGACTATGACGATCATGTGCGGATCTTCTGTAAGAACCTGGTAGACAAGAGGAAAGAGGGTTAGAAGACGGGTTATTACATTCTATAGGTAGGTTGTTTGTAAACAACAGCTTGAACGAGCTGTCCAAGTCCGCTTTTCCGCCTTGTGTAGGTAATGAAATAGTTTGTAAATAACAGCACGGGAGCTCGCACATATAACTTATTACTGATATGCCATTCCTTTGTAACCTAAGTGAGAATAATGCAGAGACTCAGGATTATTCTAAGTAAACAATATTGCCGTGAAGACTTGAAACAAAGAATCTGATTGGTGAAAGGATGGAGGAGGAGAAAATTTCAACTAGTTCATGAATGTAGGATCACGCCCTTTGTGGAGGATTTTAAATATAAAGTCAAAGGTCATTAGTCTAAGGAAATTATTACGCCACTTCAAAGCTCACGTATAAGAATTAACAGAATAAACATATAGAAGAAAAGAAAGAGTTAATTTACCTAGACAGAATATTATAACTGGAGGAAGTGAGTCGCCATATCAATAAGTGAGGGCTACAAGGACGGCGACAGTGGTGGCAGTGATGGGATAGAACCCACGCAACTTAAATGTCTCCGAAAAGAAACACTCAACGCACACAACTAAACGCACGCAACTAAAACGTCCCCAAAGAGAAGCATTTAACGTATGCATCTAAAACGTCACCGAAGAGAAGCACTCAACGCACGCAACTAAGCGTACGTTACTAAAACGTCTCCGAAAAGAAGCACTCAGCGCACGCAGCTAAAGAAGATTACACCTAAGTATTTAGTGAAGTGAATCATGCTTACACGTGGGAAGAGAATTGGTGCAGTCAAACATTTTTCGCACGCAACACCTGCAAAGAAAACGCAACTACTCACGAACTTCAAGCAATATACGGGACCACGTAGTGCACGCAAATCCCCACGATGGTACGAGAACGAGCTAGTAAAGGAGAGGGACCACTACAGGGACAAGGATGATGTGTTGCTGAGGTGAGCGCCTGTACGTGTTGAAGGACGACTACAAGTTGAAGTAGTCGATTCAAATCGACATTGTCAACAGAGAAGGCAGAAATTCGCATGTATTGTACATGTAGTTATAGTTAGGGTGGCCACAGAAGTTCTTCGTCATGAGGTTATTACCTCGCATATGTTCCCAAGTTTTCGGGGGAAGAAAAATACCATAAGGGTAGATTCATTGACATAATTGATACACTAATAGTGACAATATATATATATATATACATATATATATATATATAGTACACACACACACACACACACACACACACACACACACACACACACACACACACAGATATATATATATATATATATATATATATATAAATATATATATATATATATATATATATATATATATATATATATATATATATATATATATACTAGATGGAAAGAAAAAGATAGAAACATTGAAGTAATACGTAGATCCTAAGAAGAGTAGGGCTAGGCTTTTAATATATTTTCAGCAAATGGAAAATATAAACAAATATGAGGATTATAAGAAATCATTCATTAAACATTTTAAGTCAAAGTGTGATCACGATCTTATCAGGTCTTTGGTTAGAATAATAAAGACCACACAAACAAATGAAACAAAAACAGAATATTTAGCAAAACTAGACAGATTTTTTAAGGACATGATTTCTATGTTCAAGGATTGAGATTGGATAGAAAGTAAATCTAGTGACAAGTTTAAAGTTTCTCAGGGATCTTAAAGATACAATGGATGTAGGAAAGATAGCTTATCATTTACAAGGTTATCAAGAAAGTAAAGCAATTAGTCCATATGTCATGACATTAAGAATGCAACAGAAAGAAACCAGGAACTCTATGAATGATTACAGAAACAGATGATCTGAACATAGAGTTAGAAGCCAAGGAATGCTAGAATTGAGTGCTAGAATTGTAGGACATTGGGACATGGAGCACGGGAATGTTATTTTGAGATTATTTGTAGGGATTGCAGATATAAGGGTCACGATGATTATCATTGTAGAAGCCCACCTTTCTCTTTATATCACGATAGAGTAGGACATAGAACACAGGATTGTAGAGGAATGCCAGATAATCGTATTCACCCAGAAACAAGAGGAAAAACCCTAGACACAAGACAAAACAACACTACAGAGCTAACCCTAGAGCGACAAACAGACATTGTAGTGTACTGGACAATGATGAAAAAGAGAACAACAACACAAGAGAAACTGTTAAATTTAATATAACAGTTGGAAGGACTTCTGTAGGACCCATCATTGCAGGTAATGCATCCAATAGACCTATTCAAATATCTACCGATACAGGATCTGTAGTACATGTTATAACCAGAGAGTTTTAAAACAATTGAAACCGGGATTGATATTTTTTAACCAATCCCTTACTCATTGCAAGGAGTAACAGGAAGACAGTTAAAAACACTTGCACATTCCGGTGATGGTTGTAGAATAATCTCTCTTCCCAGAAGTTTTATTGATAGGATGTGCAACAGTGAGAAAAGAGGGCGTGATCATATGTCCGGGTGGGTTAGGGATCTTAGTGAAATCACAGTTGATCCCATTTTTAAATCAAATTGACTTAGTATCTGTGATAAGAGAACCTATTGAGATAGGTGGGGAAGATAACAATGCTAGATTGGATAGTAGCGGGGCAGAGCGATCTATTTAAGAACAGATAACACAAAAGAAGTGAATACAAATCATATGTTCAAAAAATCCCACAAATTAATCAGAATTCATCAGCTCCAAATGAAGCTTTGCTAATTGTGGAAGGTGGCGTAATAAAGTCGGCATTATTGCACTCCAGAGCAATTAACAGAGTAGAAATTAATTTGAAAAGAGTCATTGTAAACTCCGAAGATTTAACTATCCCAGAATCAATTACTCGTAGAATTAGAGGTTTGAAATTGGACTCGGGGGGGAATTTATAAGACTTACAAGAACAAGGTAGGAATATTAGTAATTAGTACCAACAATAAGGACATAGACTTGAGAAAAGGTACACAAATAGGATATTTTCAAGTCTGCCAAAGACCCATTAAGATTTTAAAAGAGTACTGATGAGGAGTCACCAGTTTTGTCAATCTGTTCAATTCAGGAAGAAAAATATTGGGGGCGGGGATATAAGAGTCAAGTACGGCCTACTTGTTGTCCAGAAATAGAATCAAGTTTAAATGCATTGCTAGTGAAGCATGGAACCCAGTCAAAATGAATGGAACTTCCCGTTTTTTCTGGTGCCAAAATCAGATGGTACCATGAATCCAGTTATTGACTATAGAGAATTAGATAAATAGACAATAGCTGATCAACTACCGTTACCGGTAATAGCATCTGTACTTTGCATTAAGTGAACAGAGAATCGGTATTTTAGCATTATAAGCATTAAGTCAGCTTTTTGGCAGATTGAGTTGCACGAAGATTCTCGAGATTATGCAGCATTTTCTGCCACAACAGGACACTATGCGTTCAAGCGAATGGCATTTGGGTTATATGATAGCCCATTAACTTACATGAGATTAATGAATACAGTACTTGATGGGTTGTTAGGATACACAGCTAATGTATTTTGAGATCAGTGTTTCACAAACTTTTCCAATACGTGACCCCCACCTTTATAAGCCTTCTGAAAACGTACTAATTTTTTAATATCGCATATTAATTACAATAAACTTTGTTAATCACAGCAGAGAGAGAAATAACAAAATATATATTATTGTATATCAATGTTTATTAACAAGGATTGATCTGATAATATATTTTAATGAGAAGTATGTATTTTTTTCTTTATACAAGAAAATCAATACGCGGGTCTTGTGTGGCTCAGTTGGACCCTCCATGACCCCCAGATAAAGGCTCATGTCCCTTTTAGGGGTCATAACCCAAAGTTTGGGAACCCCTGTTCTAGATGATAGTTTAATAGTTTCCCGAACAGCAGCTGAGCACTTTAAGAAATTATATTTGGTATTCTCAAAACTTGTTGAAGCAGTGTTGAAAGTGTAACTTGAAAGCTGTAACTTTTTGCAAGACTGTGTCATTCATTTGGGACATAAGATAAGATATGGACTTAGTAGTATGAACTCAAACGTAGAAGCAGTAAAGAACCTCCCAGTACCATACAATGTAGAGAAAGTTAGATGTTTCTTTGGATTGATAGGATATTGGGATATGCAAATATAGCTAATCCATTAATTCCTTTGTTAAGGAAAGATTCAAAGTTCATTTGCAGACCTGAACAGCAACGAACTTTTGACAAGTTGAAAGATGATATTACTAATTCTCCTGTTCTCATTTTTCCTAATTATGATAAAGAGCTCATTCTTTATACTGATGCGTCAGACATAGGGTTAGGAGGCATACTGATGCAAGAAAGAAATGGAAAATTAAACCAATAGCTTTCACATCGAGACTTTGTAATAGTACGGAGAGAAACTATTGCATTACAGAAAGGGAAACATTAGCAGTGATGTATTCACTGCAGATTTTAGAGATATGATACTGGGATATCCAGTTAGTGTGGGCTGATCACACAGCTGTTCAGAACCTATTCAAACATAAGAATCTTAGAGGTAAATTAGCCAGGTGGTTTACTACACTTCAATTTTACGAGGTTAAGTTTGAATACATTACAGGTAGGAAGAACGTTGCAGTAGATGCACCATCTAGGAATATTAGCCAAGCAATAACAGGGTTGATCAGTTTTATTTACAGTGTTAATGAATTAGAGAAGAAAGAAAGGGAGGGAAAGGTAGTTCCTGTGGGAAGCTCTAGGAAAATGACAGTGACGAATGAGGAAAATAGAGGAGATATAAGGAAAGATGAGGTGAAAGTAGCTATTAAAATTATCAGAACAGGTGAGGCATTTGGGTTGGATGGGTGTCATGCGGAGTGTCTATAAAATGGAAATACAGTGATGGTGGACTGGCTGGTGAGGTTTAATGTTTGCCTAAATGAGGGTATAGAGTGCCGGAGGACTGGAGGAGTGCCTGTATATTTCCACTTTACAAGGGAAAAAGGGACAAGTGTGGGTGTAGTAGTTTTAGAGGAATCAGCAAGTTGAGTGCAGTTGGGAAAGCTTATGTCAGAGTTTTGATTGAGAGGATTAACAGAGGAACAGGAGTAAATGGTGAGGAACAGTGTTTGTTTAGGACAGGTAGAGGTTGTGTGGATCAGATTTTTGTGGTAAGGCAGATATGTGAGAAAGCTTTAGGAAAAGGCTAAGGATGGTTTTTGGGGCCTTTATGGATTTGGAAAAGGCTTATGACAGGGTACACAGGAAGGCACTGTGGGAGGTGTTGCAGATATATGGAATAAGAGGAAAGCTGTTAAGAGCAGTCAAGAGTTGTTACGAGAGTAGTGCCTGTGTTAGAATTAGAAATGGAATGAGTGAGTGGTTTGAAGTGAAAGTGGGACTTCGCCAGATATATGTTATGTCGCCTTGGCTGTTCAATGATTAGAACATGGATGGGGTGGTACGAGAGGTAAACGCAAGAGTAATGGGCCAGAGATTGGTGATGGTTAAAGAATATGTAGAAAATTGGGAATTAAGCCAGTTGTTGTTTGCTGACGACACTGCCGTTGTAGCAGGATCAGAGGAGGGATTAAGGAAGTTAGTGATGGAGTTTGGTAAGGTGTGCGAAAGAAGGAAGTTGAAGAGAGATATGGTTAAAAATAGGTGATGAGATGCACAAAGGGAGAATATGGCAGCGAATTGGAAGTGAGTATTAAGGAAGAGAGACTGAAGAAAGTGGATAGAATAGATACTTGGGTGCGAATGTGGCGGGAAAGGGAGAAGTGGAGGTGAGGCAGAATATAGATTGAGAGAAGCAACTAAATGCCTTGGTGGATTAAGAATTAAAATAAGAAATAGACATTTGAGAATGGATGCTAAGAGGATATTGTATGGAGTGATTATGCCGACAGCACTGTATGGGGCAGAAACATGGCACATAAGAGAGGAAGACACATAAGAGAGGAAGAATTTGAATATGTTTGAGATGAAATGCCTGAGAAGTATGGTAGGAGTTGATAGGCTGGATAGAGTGAGAAACGAGGAGGTGAGGAGGAGAGTGGGGGGTGGAAATGGAGTTGGGAAATAGGGTTGATGAAAGAGTATTGGGATGGTTTGGACACATGGAAAGAATGAGTGAAAAAATATATGTAAAAGAGGTGTGGAAGGCAGAGGTGGAAGGAGTGAACATGAGGGGGAAACCAAGGATGAGATGGGTGGATGAGATAAAAGGAGCATTAGGAAAGAGGGGAATGTCTGTTTAGGAAGGACGGAAGAAGACAGAAGATAGGGGTAAGTGGAGAATGGTTGTGTATGAATGTTGCTGTGATGCATGGAAGGGAGGGGGGTGGGGGTGAGGGAGTATGTGTGAATGATATTTTGACACATCCCGAAGGGATTTCACCCCGTCTTCTCTTTTTCTGCATGAGGGGACGGAGAGGGGGAGGGGTGCTGTTACCGATTAAGTGAAACGGCCTCGCTGTAGATGTGGTCTTTTGTATAGAAAAACAGTCGTCGTAAGTGAAAAGGACATTTCTTGGAGTGGAAAGAGGAGTGGAAGACGGGTTGTTACATTTTGTAGGTAGGTTGTTTGTAAATAGCAGCCCGAGCGAGCTGTCGGAGTCAGCTTTTCCGCCTTGTGTAGGTAAAAAAATATTGTTTGTAAATAACAGCCGTTCTTTGCCCGTCTCTTTGTCTTAAGCGTCCTTCTCTTCTCCGGCTCGACGATCTTTGTAATGGCCTTCTTTGGCGAGCGTCCCAGATGAGCTTAGATATCAGGAAGATAGGCCCCCATTCGTAGTCTATGTATATCACTTATGGTGGTATTATGCCATTTGCATGAATATTATGCATAAAAGTCAGGCAGAGGGCAAAGGGTTAAGTTGTGGAAACTATAGAGAAGTGGGAAAGAAATTGAGATAGAGATAGAGTGAAAGGAAAGGAGAGGACTGCAGAGGTTTGGGGAATAAAGCCAAGTAAGGATGAGAGCAAAATGAAAGAATGAAAATGAGGAAAGGTAGGAAGAAGTTAACAAGGAGAGAGAGGCAAAAGGTATTGCAGAAAATAGGAAATATGTGGAAAGTAAAAAATTCTAAGGACAGGTATAAAGGCGGAAATAAGAGAGGAAGAAGAGGAAGAAAGATGAAAGAAGAGGGAGAAAGAGAGAGAGAGAGAGAGAGAGAGAGAGAGAGAGAGAGAGAGAGAGAGAGAGAGAGAGAGAGAGAGAGGGGAGAGAGAGAGAGAAGGGGGGAACATAATAGGTGTTTCGCTCTCAAAATAAACACTCGCAATGCAGTCGTGTGAAGTTTGAGCTGAATGCCTTTTGACACTATCTATCACTCGTCCTTATCGTATTACCCCAGACGAAGACAAAGGCGCTTTTGCTTCTTGGGCCAAGTGATTAGACATTCACACGTATTCTGTGACCCCTCGTTTGTTCAGACAGATACACACACATATATGCAGAAAGGTACATGTTCCCAGAAGGAGTACGCATATAAAGACAACACACAGAAAGAGACGCACACACAGTAACACACACAAGAACACAGACTCCTAGACAGACACACACACGCATAACCCCCCCCCCACACACACATACACACACACGACTCGGTGGTGCGGTTGGTAGAGTTCCTGGCTGCCACTACGGAGGTCCGGGTTCGAATCCGACCTAGGGCTGAAGTAATTTTAGTATCGATGCGCTGCGGGTCGTTACTCTAACTATCGTGGGCGGGGAGTTGTGTGTGTGTGTGTGTGTGTGTGTGTGTGTGTGTGTGTGGGTGCGTGTAAGGTCACAGCATTACCAATAGATCGGTCTTATATGAGCTCTGAGCTCTCCTCCGGGCGGGAAATAGCTGTCGATCACGAGTCCAACACGTGATCCAAGACCATGGTGAATCACACACACACACACACACACACACACACACACACACACACACACACACACACACACACACACACACACACACACACACACACACACACACACAAAAACTCTTTCCCTCCCCCCTCTCTCCTTCTCTGTCTCTCTTTTGATTTCTTAGCTTCAAACAATGCACGTAAGACTGAGAGGTGTAGCAAGGTGGCAAATCGGCTGACAAAGACCGGTGACTCGTGAGGGAGAGTATGATTGGCAGCGAGAAGGGACGGCGTATGGGAGTGACTGTAGAAAGGAGAAGACTTGGGGCAGAACGGTGCCATTCAATATCCAATTTTTACGTATACGTGGAAGTTGTCTCTCGCTTCGAAAATCTCATGCATATTGAAGGCCACCTTACTGGATATTCCATACATTTTCCTGTGACTTTCGGTAGCGAAGGAGATCCATCCTTCTCGATATATGTATGTACTGCATATATATATATATATATATATATATATATATATATATATATATATATATATATATATATATATGTGTGTGTGTGTGTGTAAGAGAAGATTTGGAATCTGGGATCCATATTGGAAAACAGTAAACACCCTTCAATCGAATCTGGTGTTTACTGTTTTCCAATATATATATATATATATATATATATACATATATATATATATATATATATATATATATATATATATATACTGAAGAGGATTGCACTTTGCAATCGAAATATATAGAGTCCCCGTTTCCAGTCTTTTCTACTCCAACAGTGGTTTCTACTTGATATACATATATATATATATATATATATATATATATATATATATATATATACTATAATAAAGTAGTAGCCTCTGTCTGTCTGTTCACGAACTCCTAGGGTTTTGGAGATAGACCCCCATAACCATATATATTCTGATACCCTATCACTCCAGGTACTTGGATAACTATATTTCATTAAAAAAAATGGCTAGGGTTAAGGGTTAAAGGGGTATGGTGTGGTAACACGCCACTACTATAGTGTCCCCTTAACATGCATAGGATTTTTGTGACAAAAATTAATATGATTAAACAAACCATTGTATGTGTTCATAAATATTATTTATATTTGTGAAATTAATGTTGCCACAAACTATGGTAGCCTTTGTAAGGAGAAAGCATGTAAATGTAAAGGGATTGTATAATTCTACCAAATGTTTAAATATTGGTTATCTTTATTTTACTTTTTCGCGGGCGGTAATATCCTCGAATTCAAAGATAATTAAAGGTTGGTTAAATTCTTCTCTTACGGCCTAGTATATTTTATTTCCAAAGGGCGTCTCCCTTCTCAAATTGATTTTTTCTTACTTAAAATTTTATTTGCGTTACCTTTTCCATTGAGTTATATTGATACGAGTAACTTTTCTCCACAGATTCTATAAAAATTAAAATTTGCCCTCAGGAACGTGCGGGTAATTTGGTTAGTGTGTATATATATATATATATATATTTCATTGTATATATGGGCAGGAGATTTTCTCTCAAGCATGTATGGTTAAACTTAATGGCAAGATTATTATTGCAGAGTTTTTTATCTGCCTTTTCTCTTTCTCTGAGAATCTTTTTTCCCTTCCACGGGAAGTTGTCTTATAATGTCACCATATGACATTATTTTGTCAGTTACTTTGGGCATGGCTTTACCAAAGTGAAAAACTGGCCAGAACGCGTTTTTCACACTACTTAGTGCTCATCAGTGGCTAGACTGTGAATATCTGATTGAATTATTGTGTTTATATATTGTTGGTGGTGGTCTGATATTACATTTTTGAGGCTTCTGATTGGCTAGTGGGCTGGGCTGGGACTCCCAAGCTATTCTACTTCCTCATTGGTCGGCTGTTGGTGTGACGTCATCAGTATTGTGCCTTCTTTCAGTGGGCTTAGATCTCCTTACGCTAGGGAGGGCTTCTAAATCCCTAGTTTGTATATTGAGATTGGGAGATGTTTTCTTTAATAAAGAGAGCTTCGAGGATAGGTAGCCTTCTATGGTCTTGATTTGTTGCCAGCACTTCTGTGTTTTCTATTAGAGTTTCTTTATTTAAATTTCTTTTGTGAGCAGAGTGATGGTGGTTTCTGGGAGCTCCCTGAAGAGAGGTGGTATGATAACCGGCGGTGAGAGCTTCATTGTTGTCATGCCAATATAGTTTGAAGGTTGGGATGCACAGTTCCCAAGTTTACACGTGTACCTATATATGACGTGAGTTCTCTGAAGGTCACTTTTACTTTCTCTTATATTATTCTATTAGTAGCAGTTGAGATGTCTTTTTATTTTGATAATATATATCAGTTGTACTTTAGAGTTTTCTTCTTTAGGTTTAATATTCTTTCTTTTAATAATTTGTTGCATAACCCTTTCATCTTCTTTGTAGGTTGTGGAGAAGAAGGACTTATAGTAAATTCTAATTACGTTTTTGGCGTTAATGTCCTGTGGGATTTTGTCTGGGTGGCTTTTGTCCTGTGGGATTTTGTCTGGGTGGCTTTTGTCCTGGTACCATTTGTCTAAAGTTCTTTTTGTGATTCGCTCTATATCCTTATTGGCGAATCCATTATTCATAAGGGTCTGAGAAGCTCTTTCTAATTCATTATGTACTGTTTCCCAATTATTACAGTGACTAAGAGCTCTTCTAATATAAGCGCTGATGGTAGAATCTTTGTATCTTTGGGGACATTCGCTAGTCCCATTTAGGCAATGTCCTGAAAAAGATGCTTATATGTACACAGATGTGTCATATGCGCCTTCATCTCTCGTTTTTACTAATGTGTCTAAAAAGGGGAAGGGACCCATTTATGCTGTGCTCAATTGTAAAATTGATGCCAGATGTCTCTATTAATCGTTCTTTTAGATCGTCTATTTGTTGGCAATTTTCAGCTTTGACGAAAATATCGTCTATATATCTGCAGTAAATGTGAGGTTTTTGCAGATTTGCGAAAATTTCATTTTCGATGCTACCCATAAAAAAAGTTAGCAAAAAGTACTCCAAGTGGTGATTCCCATTGCAACAAACCATCGTTTGGCAATATTTATTTCCTCTAGGGCACATAAAGGGGGCTTCTTTGGTGCAACATTCCAAAAGGTCTTTCATTACTTTCTCTGGGATATCACAGTTAGGAGTGGTATCATTGTGATAAAACTCTGTCTATTATATATTGAATAGTGCGGTTTAACCATACATGCTTGAGAGAAAATCTCCTGCCCATATATACAATGAATATTCAAGGCAACAGGGCAGATAATGACAACAGGCGAAGGAGAATGACTCCCTCACCTGAAGAAAGATGGAATTATATGAAAATAAGAATACAAGAAATGACCAGTCTAACCAGCGAGTTAGAAAATGATTCTAAGAAACATGCACAAAAATGGGATAACTATAATATTAATGAAACAGTTAAAGAAAGTGTTAATGAAGCTTATAATAGAAAGATGGATGCACATAAACAAGCTATGATAAGTAAAAACCAAAGAAAATTAGTGAACCTCAATGGAGGTCAACTAAAACACCCCTAGACCTTTAGAAGGGTTCACAAATTTGACCAACAAACCCCTTACTACAGACCAAAAAGAACTGCTCAATTCTAGGTCTAAACAGCCACATCTTAAAGCCCCCACCCAAACATGGTAAAAGATTAGAATGTGAAATCCTAATAGATAACGGTTTGAACAGCTAGCTAAACAAAAGAAAATAACAGTTGAGCCCGCTTTCAAAACTGAAATTATTAGCGATCTTCCAAACAGAGAGGTAACTTAAAAGCCAGATTTTAAAAAAGGAAACATATAGAAGCAGCCAAACAACTGAAAACAGACCCAGACATCACAATCAGAAAAGCAGACAAAGCTGCCACTTTCGTCTTAATAAACACAGAAGAATACTTACAAAAAATGGATGAAATCCTAAACGATGAGACAAAAAAAAAAATTTAAGAAGATCTCAAGAGACCCTACAGACTCCCTCAAAAAGAAAAATTAATAAACTAGTAGATTGTGCAAACGCGGTTAAAGGAGCATAAAGCTTCCTAAACCTACAGGCGACTACCAACTAGGGTACTGCTATGGCAATGTTAAAACCCATAAACCCGGCAACAAGCTACGTCCAATTATCTCACAGATACCATTACCTACTTACAAAATTGCCAAAAAAACTGGCTGAAATCCTCACACCTTAACACTCCCGCTGACTACAATGTCAAATCCGCCACTGATTTTCTAGATCTTTTAGCAAACAATAACTCAAAAGGCATTATCGCTTCGTTAGATGCGGAGTCCCTCTATACTAACATCCAAGTTGACCGCACTATTCAATATATAATAGACAGAGTTTATCACAATGATACCACTCCTAACTGTGATATCCCAGAGAAAGTAATGAAAGACCTTTTGGAATGTTGCACCAAAGAAGCCCCCTTTATGTGCCCTAGAGGAAATAAATATTGCCAAACCGATGGTGTTGCAATGGGATCACCACTTGGAGTACTTTTTGCTAACTTTTTTATGGGTAGCATCGAAAAATGAAATTTTTGCAAATCTGCAAAAACCTCACATTTACTGCAGATATATAGACGATATTTTCGTCAAATGCTTAAAATTGCCAACAAATAGACGATCTAAAAGAACGATTAATAGAGACATCTGGCATCAATTTTACAATTGAGCACAGCATAAATGGGTCCCTTCCCTTTTTAGACACATTAGTAAAACAGAGAGATGAAGGCACATATGACACATCTGTGTACATAAAAGCATCTAATTCAGGACATTGCCTAAATGGGACTAGCGAATGTCCCCAAAGATACAAAGATTCTACCATCAGCGCTTATATTAGAAGAGCTCTTAGTCACTGTAATAATTGGGAAACAGTACATAATGAATTAGAAAGAGCTTCTCAGACCCTTATGAATAATGGATTCGCCAATAAGGATATAGAGCGAATCACAAAAAGAACTTTAGACAAATGGTACCAGGACAAAAGCCACCCAGACAAAATCCCACAGGACAAAAGCCACCCAGACAAAATCCCACAGGACATTAACGCCAAAAACGTAATTAGAATTTACTATAAGTCCTTCTTCTCCACAGCCTACAAAGAAGATGAAAGGGTTATGCAACAAATTATTAAAAGAAATATGAAACCTAAAGAACAAAACTCTAAAGTACAACTGATTATATATTATCAAAATAAAAAGACATCTCAACTGCTACTAAAGAATAATATAAGAGAAAGTAAAAGTGACCTTCAGAGAACTCACGTCATATATAGGTACACGTGTAAACTTGGGAACTGTGCATCCCAACCTTCAAACTATATTGGCATGACAACAATGAAGCTCTCACGCCGGTTATCATACCACATCTCTTCAGGAGCTCCCAGAAACCACCATCACTCTGCTCACAAAAGAAATTTAAATAAAGAAACTCTAATAGAAAACACAGAAGTGCTGGCAACAAATCAAGACCATAGAAGGCTACCTATCCTCGAAGCTCTCTTTATTAAAGAAACATCTCCCAATCTCAATATACAAACTAGGGATTTAGAAGCCCTCCCTAGCGTAAGGAGATCTAAGCCCACTGAAAGAAGGCACAAATACTGATGACGTCACACAACAGCCGACCAATGAGGAAGTAGAATAGCTTGGGAGTCCCAGCCCAGCCCACTAGCCAATTCAGAAGCCTCAAAATGTAATATCAGACCACCACCCAACAATATATAAACACAATAATTCAATTCAGATATTCACAGTCAAGCCACTGATGAAGCACTAAGTAGTGTGAAAACGCGTTCTGGCCAGTTTTTCCACTTTGGTAAAGCCATGCCCAAAGTAACTGACAAAATAATGTCATATGGTGACATTATAAGACAACTTCCCGTGGAAGGGAAAAAGATTCTCAGAGAAAGAGAAAAAGGCAGATAAAAAACTCTGCAATAATAATCTTGCCATTAAGTTTAACCATATATATATATATATATATATATATATATATATATATATATATATATATATATATATATATATACTGGACATTCCTTACATTTTCTGTGACTCGGCAGCGAAGGAGATCCATCCTTCTCGATATATGTATGTACTGTATATATATATATATATATATATATATATATATATATATATATATATATATATGTATATATATATATACATTCATATACTCATTTTTTCTTCTTATATATATATATATATATATATATATATATATGTATATATATATATACTGGACATTCCTTACATTTTCTGTGACTCGGCAGCGAAGGAGATCCATCCTTCTCGATATATGTATGTACTGTATATATATATATATATATATATATATATATATTCATATACAACTTTTTTCTTCTTTTTTATTATGTATATATATATATATATATATATATATATATATATATATATATATATATATACATTCATATACACATTTTTTCTTCTTTTATATATATATATATTATATATATATATATACTGGACATTCCTTACATTTTCTGAGACTCGGCAGCGAAGGAGATCCATCCTTCTCAATATATGTATGTACTGTATATATATATATATATATATATATATATATATATATATATATATATATATATATACATTCATATACAACTTTTTTCTTCTTTTTTATTATGTATATATATATATATATATATACACATTCATATACAACTTTTTTCTTCTTTTTTATTATGTATATATATATATATATATATATATATATATATATATATATATATATATATATATATTGGACATTCCTTACATTTTTTGTGACTCGGTAGCGAAGGAGATCCATCCTTTTCCATACATGTACTGTATATATATATATATATATATATATATATATATATTATATATATATATATATATATATATATATATATATATATATATATATATATATATATATATATATATATATATATATATAATATATATATATATATATATATATATATATATATTCCACTCTTTCGATTGTGGCTGTTGCAGCGACGATGTGAAGGGAAGCGCATTTGGAGTATAAATTGTTACTTTGGTTATTACAGGTATCACAAGATTGAGTATGTGAAAAGAATATGTAGTAATGGTTGAATAATGTTACTGATTGGAAGAATGTGATTAGACTTTTCGGATCTTGGTAATTATGTAGAACCCAAGGTCTTGTGTCGAATTTTCAGAAGTTTGTAATAATTTGGGTTTTGAAGGTCTTATGTAGGATTTTCAAAATTAATAATTTGGGGGTCTTAAAGCCGTGTGCAGGATTTTTTTTTCTACTATACAACACCGTGCAATCAGAGAGTCTTGTAGAAATTTTAGGAAGCATTGAGGACGCGTGTAGATGTTTTAGTTGCCAAGATGAATGAAATATTACGTTGTATTATATTTTTAGAGTATGTAACAGCGATTGCTTTATAATGTGTTCTAGTAGGACTTGGTGGTGTAGATGATATATGTGAAAATGTAAAATGCTTTTGTCATGGCGTCTCACGTTACTAATACAGTGCACGAAGCCTATATATATATATTTTTTTTTTCCAGCGGTGTGTCGTGATTCAGGAGGTGTTTCCTGACGGCGTGGTTGCCCAGGATGGTCGCTTGCAGCCCGGCGACCAGATCATCGAGGTCAACGGTGTGGACATGACCTCGGCCACCCACCACCAGGTGTGCCAGGCCCTCCGACACAGTACCGGAGTTCTTCGCCTGGGTGTCTACCGGGAACGGATTGAGGCCTACCGAACAATGTCGCCACAGAACGCCAACAGTGGACAGGGTGAGCTCGGACTCTGTGTTGCCATGACATATTGCTGCTCTCGTTATTGGAAGAGGGAGAAAAAAAAATGGCTGCGTTGGAAAGAGAGTTATGTTTACTCCGGGTAAAAGTGATTTGTGCTTCTGCATTTAAATGAGAAATTTAACTCTGTCGATTGGACCCAGTCCTGTTGTCTCAACATGGTGACTGCGAATGAAGTCAGACACGACATTTTGGCGGATATATACATAGTTTTTCATAATCCCTTAATCACGGTGACGTTTGTTCACTTGAACCTATTCGACTGGCGTTAGTCTGAATCGTATCTCTAAAGTATATCACTGTACTCAAAGCAGTTAATCGAGAGGGTCTTAACTTTTAGCTAACTCGAATAACGTGTTCTTATCTGAATAATATCATTAACCCTCAGCGTTACCGGAGTGAAGAGATGACACGGTTAACCTTACTGGCACAATTGCGTACTTCACAGATTTTGTTCTGGTTAAAAGGGTAATCACACTAAGCTACTTTTCTTCCAATCTCCGATTAATTTGCGGTACCGTCCACCTCCAGAATTTTTTCCGCCTTAAAATCACTCTCTGGCAAACTATTTTATTTTCTCAACAAGAATACATATAATGCAATTTGATATGCTGGAATCATTTTTTTCCCCTCCAGCATATCTGATTCCTTCTCGAAAGTTGTGGACTGCAAAACTGCTTCAACAGTCGGAGGAAAAATAGCACAGTGTGATAATGCCTGAACAGTGACTGATTATATTCAACCGTGAAGCGGCAGGCCGGGCGTTGCAAACGCGGCACAGCAACGGCTAACCACGTCGATTTCTTTTTCTTTTTCGACAACTGGGAGGGAGTGAAGGCTATTAATAACAACAGAACATTCTTAACTGATGTAGCGTTGGCTAACGTGGTAAAGGGATTAAATAATATAGTGATTGGTGTTGGGGATTTTTGTAAATATATACTATAGGTAACATTTCTTGATCACTTGTTGATTTCATTCCTTTCTTCAGGACTCGGTATAGGTGAGACGATAAGCGTCACTTTGACGAAGGAGACGGGTCGGCAGCTGGGCATCAAGCTGGGCGGGCGCCGAACGGAGCCGGGGATCTTTATCATGGAGGTACTGGACGCGTCCGTAGCTTCCCTGGACGGGCGCCTCCACGCCCATGACCGCATCCTCGCCATCAACGGCGCCGACGTTCGCTACGCCCGACTCGACCACGCCTCCCGCCTCATTCAGCAGAGCTTGTCACACGTCACCCTCGTCGTCAGTCGCGGCGGTGGCAGCGACTCTTCTGCTCATGCCGAAGCTGCTGCCTCCGGCGCACATGATGCGGGTTCGACGTCCCTGCGGGAGTATAGCCATCTTTTCCGGCGCCCTCATCCATCCATGCCTGTGGCGCATGCGAGGACCAAATCGGCCCCCGACACACTCCTGCTGGCCCGAAACGACCCGGCAGGTCGCAACTTGAACAACAGCCTCGGGGACGTGACCGACGGTCGCAACGACATCGACAAATCTGGAAGCTATGTAAGGCCATGCGACTCTTCTGCTGATGTAAACAGCGGCGGAGGAAGAGGTGGTGGGGGTGGAGGGGGCGGTCGTTCCGCCTCCTGCGAGTCTCTCAGCGATAGAAGTCCTTCCATTTTGTCTTCGGCGGGTCTCCAGCGCTCGGTCAATGGCTCTCTGGCATCCTCCCAGCGGCTGGGCCCCCACAGCAGCTCCCTGGGGTCCCTCGATGGATTCAACTATGCTAGCAACGGGTCACTAGCCTCCGTTGGCTCTCACTTGCAGAAGAGCTCCGGGAGTTTGTCCTCGATGCGCATGATTCAACCCATCCTCGACTTGGAGAAAACGAAGGAGGTCGATGGTACGACTCCACCCCTCCCGCCAAGGTATGACATCCACCAACAGCAGCAGCAGCAGCAGCAGTTCCAGCACCGTTCCAGCTGTCACGACCTGCTGGACTCAACGACCAAGGACAAGCCGCAGATGTTGCCCGTGTCGCCGCACGTGGCCCGCGAAGAACTCGACCCACTCCCTCCACACTTGCCGCTGTCTTCGCAGTCGCAGACGGGGCATATGCATTCGATGGTGGGGGTCGGGGGTCCTCAGCAGGGTGACGAAGGACTGGACGTTTTGGACGGCAGCGTGTTGAGTACGGGTGGTGGGGAGGCTGTGCCCAACACGGAAACACCTCCACCACCTCCTCCTCCGCCGCCACCTTCGTCGTCCCACAGGTCCAAGAGTCGGAGGAGCCGGGAGTCTCGGAGCGACTCTCGAAGTGACATCCAAGACCTGGCACTGGGATTACGGCGCGCCCTTCGCATCGAGGGGGCACAGTGCCACCAGAAGACTGTCACCATCTCGAAGGTACGTCTCTCTCTCTCTCTCTCTCTCTCTCTCTCTCTCTCTCTCTCTCTCTCTCTCTCTCTCTCTCTCTCTCTCTCTCTCTCTCTCTCTCTCTCTCTCTCTCTCCCTCTCCCTCTCTCCCTCCCTCTCTCCCTCCCTCTCTCTGTGTGTGTATGTGTTTCTTTCTCATGACAAACCCTACTTTCATTCACTGTCACATTTACTTTCATCTCGTGAACTCTACTTCACTCGTCCTCACCATATTCTCGAAATCCAAAGATTTAGATTTCACTATCTTTTCTCGTTGTATTGCTACCATAGTTCCTGGTACACTCAAAGGATTACAAAAGATTACAAAGAAGGAGCATGCCGACAGGAGACCTTTTGGTCCATAACTAGGTCGGATGCGAAAAAATTATAATAATGATAAATAAATAAATAAAAATTATAATAATATAAATAATAATAAACAAAATAAATAAATAGGTAAAGTTAAATAATAAACAGGTAAATAGTAAATAATAATTGATTGACAGATAAATAATGATAAATTATTATCAAGCAAATAATAATAAACGGATAAATAAAAACAAACAAATAAACAATATAAAATAAATGGCAGGCATTACAGCATCTTGCTTAGGTGTTTATCTAAACGAATCTTAAAGCTTCGAACTTCGAACTGAACTACATTGCACTGCCTCTGCAGAAAGTTTATTCCATTACACAATTGGCAAAGTTGTTTCTACCCACTTCCAAGTAAATCTGCTTCCAGACAGTTTGAGACATTATTTTTTGTCGGATTCATATTCAGTGTGAAAATTTTGTATTGATGTTAATACCCTTTAGAATCTTAAATACCTGTATCAAGTCCCCTCTGAGTCAATGCTTTTTAGGAAAAACAGATTCATGTGTTTTATCGATTTTCGTATGATTTATTTTTGATATTTGAAATCAGTTTTGTGGCTCGCCGTTGTACTTTTTCCAATCTGTCAATGTCTGATGAGATTCGGTGACCATACGGAAACGGCATATTCCAAATGTGGACGAACTAACGATTTATATAGCTTGTTAATGAGAGATGGACTTTTGAAGTCAAAAGATTGCGCAATCAGTCCTAGAATCATATTTGCTTTCCCAGAGGCTGAAATACACTGCTTAGATGATTTGAGATTGTTACTGATAATTACGCCGAGATTCTTTTCACTATCCACTTTTGTTAACGAATTTCCAAATAACTTGTAATCGTACTTACTGTTATTTTTACCTATGTGCATAACCTTGCATTTACTTGTGTTAAATTTCATTAACCACTTTTCAGACCATTGCTGTCATTTATCTAAATCTTCTTGAATATCTAATTGATTTAAGTGATCATTTGTCATTCCTCACAGTTTTGTATCATCAGCAAATTTGGAGACAATAGATTTCAGTCCGTGGTCTACATCATTTATATATACTATGAATAGAAATGGCCCAAGAACGGAACCCTGAGGAACTGCACTCGTAACATTTTTCCATATAGAAGTTTTTCCATTTAAAACAACTCTGTTTTTATCATTCTATCAATTACTAGTCCAACTTAATAGGCTACCACTTATTCCGTGTGAAGCTAATTTAGTAAGTAGTCTTTCGTGGAGGACGGTATCAAAAGCTTTTGCAAATTGTAGATATATTGTTTCTTTTGTCATAATTCGAGATGACTGGGTTATAGAGTTTGAGTAAGTTATTCACGCAAGAACGTTTCCGTCTGAATCCATGCTGGCTATCATTTATCAAACAGTTACTTTCTAAATGATGTTCGATAGCATCTCTGATGATAGTTTCCATAATTTTTCCTACGATTGAAATCAATGTTATAGGCCTGTAGTTATTTGATTCTTTTTTTGTCACCTTTTCTGAATATGGAAGTAACGTTAGCTAGCTTCCATTCTCTTGGGACATCTCCGGAAGTAAATCAAATAATGTGAGCAATTTACAATAAACTAATATATTAATATTAGGTTGGATATCTGCAACACATCTCAGTGCTTCACAAGCCCAGGTTTTACTGTCTTAGAAGAGAGGGAGTCCGAACTTTCACCAAAAATAATTCATCAGTCTTGGTTGCAAGTTAATGATTGCTGTCAGTGGTCCTACAAGAGGGACATCAGAAAGAATCATCTATCCATCTGCTTCCCATACTCAGACTCTCATAACTTTCTCAGTTCCATTCGTAGTTGCAGTCCCGAGTGACTGACATTCGGTCTTTGGACTGGGCCAATATATTTCTTGATCAGTTTCGTCGGTACAAACACAATGGGAGTTGACAACTGGCAAATGCTTCCCTCCTATTACTTCTTTGAGCCGGTGGCATAGAACCTCTCCCACACTAATACAACGCAGACATCGGTTTGATAGAACCTCTCCCACACTAATACAACGCAGACATCGGTCTAATGTTTCTTTTCGGAGAAATCAGTGGGAGGACCCGAGGGGTATCACCAGCTGCTGTGGGAATGCTGGCTTACAGTCAGAGAAACTCGAAGCAATAATTAATCTCTTCTCTTTCAAACTCACACTCTCATCCTCTCTCACTACTTCACCCTTCTCTGAGGCCCGTCGTTCTTTCTTTTTCTCGTGCCCATTCTCATCCAACCACGTTTCCTGTCTCTCGCACTCTGTCACTCTTTTTCCCACTAAATTGCCCTTTCACTCTTGTCCCTCCTTTTCACCTTTTCTCCGCCCTCTGCCTCTCGTCCTTCTTTCGCAGCATTACCCTTACTGTTCCCCTCACCTTCTTATACTCTCTTCACTCTTACTCGTTTCACCCTTCATTTAAGCTCGCCACTCGTTCACCCTAGGGTCTTTCACCATTCCCGTCTTCTGTCGTCATTTGTTCCGTCTCACTGATCTTCCTCTTCTTTCTCTTCTCACGATCTCTTTTGCACGCTTCTTCCTTTTCATGATCGCCTATCGCCTTATCGTAACCAGTGTTTCATTGAATATTCCAGGTCGACTTCAATCAAAGTTTCTTTTTGATTAATAATTAATATTCCTCCTACTCAGGCTGCCAACGAGAGCTTGGGCATGCGGATAGGAGGGGGAGTGGCTAGTAACGAGGGAGACACGCCCATCTACATCGCCAACATCAACCCTCAAGGACCAGTGGGCAGAGCCAAGCAAGTCAAGGTGAGATTCGTGTCGTAGGTGTTGAATAGGAGAGAATTCTGTATTACCACGGGTTTTCACGGACTGTCCGGGGCCCTTTTAACCCAGACTCTGTTGGAGAGAGTTCGGGTCGTGAAACTGTTGAGCTCTTGGAATCCTACGGAATTTGAGAGCGTTATTGGCTTAGAGCATGTTGGAAAGGGTCTGGACCTTACAGCTAGGTAGTAAGTTCCAAGGTCGTCTATTTCACAGCCTGACATTATGAGAAACAACTTCAGAACCTACATCACTACAGGGCAATCCCAGCTCAAGCCACTTCGTGTGTATTCAAATAGAACAATCATAGTTTAGAGTTGTTGTTATTGTTATCGTTATCTAGACTGTCTGGCCTAGCAGTCCCGTTTCCCTGAAGAACGCCACAGCTGAAACGGGGTTTTCCCACAAATCATTTATAGAGTGTATATTATGTTGTTGGCGTACGTGATTGTGTACAATGCAGTCTTCCATAATGTGTTGTATAGTATGGGGCTGAAGTGTTACACTCTGGGCAGTTATCTGCGATGCGGTCATCCAGCCTCTTATGGTAGCTTGGAAGAGCTGGATGGTGGCCGCACCCAGTCTGGCCAAGTGGACTCTGTCCTTTTAGTGGAGAGAGGATTCAGAGGGATGGATATCAGGGGATCTGGCATGCAGCAATATATTGTCTTTCAGTTTGTTGATAGTTTAAAGTTGAAGTATGTGCCATCTTCATATTTTTTATTTGTGTTTCTGTTGCAGAAAGGCGACGTACTACTGTCAGTGAACGGTCAGTCCCTGTTGGGTCTAACGCACGGCCAGGCAGTGGCACTGCTGAAAGCGACGGCCGAGCTCGGGGGCGTGACGCTGTCGGTGCTGGAGGGTCCCGAGACGTGCGTGGGGGCCTGCAACTTCGTCCCCTCGTGGTTGTACTGGCAGAAGCTCCCGCGCTCGCTCCACATCTCCAAGAGCGTGGTGCTCCACCGCGCCCCGGGAGCCTCACTCGGCTTCAGCATCGTCGGGGGCAGCGACCCCCAGCGAGGACCCGAGCCCATCCACGTCCTCTTCGTCGTGCAGTCCTCGCCGGCCGCGCTCGACGGCAAACTCCGCTGCGGCGACCGACTCCTGGCCGTCGACGGACACTCCCTCGAGTCCGTGCGGCACTCGTCGGCCGTCAACCTCCTCAAGCAGGCGGGCCATCGCGTCCACCTCGAGGTCGTGTCCTGGCTCGGCACTGAAGTGTGATGCTTGTTTTCATACAGTGGCGCTTGGAGCCAAGATCCATACGTCCACAAGTTCCTCCCCAGAATGTAGTTTTCTATAAGATGCATCCATGCTTTCTCTAAATTTTCCAACGAAATACTTCAACCCCTTCTCCACACTGCTCCTTGCGTCCTCCTCCCTCCATGTGGACACGACTCGGCTCCTTAAGCCCCAATGCAAGAAGGCTCCTTCGTATCCCGTACCCAACCAAAGGGCAAGGACCGAAGGATCCTTCTTAACATTAGCGCCTCGGCTGAAGGGGAGCCATTGTGCTGTACATAGACGTAGCCTCCTTGTTCCTGATGGGAAATGCGCATTATTTAAGCAGTCACAAAACGCACAGTAGCCCATGTTTTGTTGTTGCACGTGAACTGTAGTAACCACGTGATTTTGTAGTAACCATGTTATTTTTAGTTAGCCACGTGATTTATATTTTGCCGTAACCACATGCCTTTCTTTTTGTGATGCCTGTACGTCTGCTACAGTCCCCCGTACATTTTATGTGGGAGTTTATATAATTTCACGCTGTAGAAACCACACATACCCTTTTTGCTGCAATATAGTCACAGCGTATCCGATTATTAGATGTAGCTAAGGTATATCGAAGCCTAAGGGCGGCGCTGAAATCACAGAACTTACCAACTGTAGATAGTAAATGTAGTAGCAAGCGGCAATAACAGTAGTTACTGACAGTAGAACTGTACTCGCCGGCAGTAAAATCAGATGCAGCATTACTTGTTGGTAGAAGTTCCTACTGGTGTAGTGCCTGTCGGTAGACCCAATCGTTCCCACCGGCAGTAGTAAGAGTACTATTTCCGTAGGAGCAGCATTCCCCTCGCCAGTAGCTGTCGGTAGAAGCAGTGATACCTTGTCGTTAGTATCAGTAGTTGATAGTAGCATCACACGTTTTACCTCTGCGGTGTCTTACCCACAAGTCGCGCGACCCACGTTGTCCGTGCGCGTCTCCTGCCTGCCTGCCTGCCTGCCTGTCGCCTCTTCCTCCCGCAGGCGGACCAGACCACGGTCCTTCAGTCCGTAACCTGAGCTGCTCACGATCACCGTACACGCTTACTCATGACCTTTCAACTCCTGTCCGTTTTCGACCAAGCGGATTTTGTCTCACCTTTCTGCCTCTACAAGTAATTCCTAGTGGAAGATTATTTTTTTCATTAGTGCACCTAGAAACACGTCGTGCACTTGGGCCGTCATTCACCTGCAGTTGAGACAAACTAGTTTTATTTTTGATAGCTCTGGATGAAGATTGATATGAAGTGGATGTTGCCTTCAAACTCAAATGTGTATAAAATTGAAAATGCCACTGCCATCATACAACTTGGGGATATGTAATGTCTTTCCACACTGATAACGGAAAGTGCCCTGGCCTTGATATCAACACTTGCCAATAAAAGTAATACACAAAGTAAAAGACTTACATTTCTGTTAACCTCCACTAGAATAAAGATAAAAATACACTAAAGAAGCCATACAACAGAGCGTTTTCTCAATGTCGGTTGCAGTTTTAAGAGTTTACTCAAAATTTGAGTCTGATAACGGGAGGAAGCTTTGGAGTACCACTAGTGAGTGAAACCTTGTTTTCTGGAACGGCCCCTGTGTCATCTACCACAACAACCCGATCTATATTTGCTTTTCTTACTCGTAACTTTTGCCTAACACAGCTGGTTAGATACAAGAAATTACCTTGGGCCTCCGTCTTTCTCCCAAAAACAAAATTTGAGTAAAACTTAGATATTTTTTAAAGCCGAAATACAGAGAAAGTTGAATGAGTTTTACAGCCCTCATCTAATTGTTGTGGCAACTTGTGTTACCCCGGTGATGCTCGTAACTTTTACGGTGTCTTAACCTGGGGTGGGAGTGGGGCCATGGGCGGGGGATGGGGGGCGGTTGGCGGTAAGAAATCCTGTCCGTTATTGAAGTCTTACATAACCACCTTTCCTCCCTCTCCTTCTCATCGTCGCCTTTTACCTCTTCCTCCTGTTACTCTTCCTCTCCCTATTCCTCCTCCTCCTCCTCCTCCTCCTGCTCCTTCTGCTTCTCCTGCCCCTCCTCCTGGTGCTCTTCCTCTTTTGCCTGCAATACCTTTCCGTACATCTCCCTCATCCTTCCTCCCCGTTGCGGAAGAGATCTTTCCTTTGTCCTGTGGCTACAGAGATTTCCTTCGGCTGGTTCTCGCCCTCGCCATTCAGAGCTCCACGTGAGTTGTATACCTCCACATTCCTACTCCACAACCCACATCTTCTCCCTCCATTGACCTACGACCACTTCTTCTCTCCCTCTCTTTCTTCTTTTCTCTCTCCCACCCTCCTTTCATCCCTCCTTTCTCCCTCTCTGTCCCCCCTCCGTCCTTCCTTACCATTCCATCCATCTTCTTCCGGCCACAGTTTCCTTTACATTGGAAATTCATCCGCCCCTTCACGTGGACCAGTGCCATCCATTCTGCATCCACCGACCTCCTCGGTTCCCCGTCCATCTGTGGCCGATGTGAACGATCTCCGTCGGCTCGCCCGTCCGACTCGTTTTGCAGTTCCTGCCTCAGCCCGTTCGTCTTGAATACCACACTTGATCCCCATTCACCCTTTCTCCTTCTCATTCGCCCCCTCTAGATGCGCTCTCCATCTCCTTACCCTCGCCTCCTCCTTCCTACCTCCACTCCCCCCTCCCCATCCATTCTTTTCCCCTTTCTTTCTCTTCTCTTCCCTTTGTTTTCTTTCCCTTCCTTTCCATTTCTTTCCCTTTCTTTCCTTTTCCTTCTCTTTCTTTCCCCTCCTTCTCTTTCCCTTCCTTTCCATTTCTTTCCCTTTCTTTCCTTTTCCTTCTCTTCCTTTCCCCTCCTTCGCTTTCCCTTCACTTACTTTCCCTTCTTTTCCTTTCCCTTTCTTTTCCTTTCCTTTCCTTCTCTTCTCTCTTTTTTCCCTTATCCCACCCCTCTTTTCTCCTGCCGTCCCCTTCCTCCTGTCTCCTACTTTTCGTCCATACATTCTCTCCTAAACCCATATCGTCCTTCCCTTTAACCTTATCTCCATTGTTCTTCTCCCCTTATCCCCCCTTGCCCACCCTTTCTCTTTTACCTTTTTCTTGTCCTCTTCTTCGTCCATCCCCTCGTCATCCCCTCCACCCTTCCACTTTGTCCTCCGTATCTCGTTTCTACCCACCCTTCCTTCTTTCCTTCCTTCCTTCCTTCCTTCCTTCCTTCTTTCCTTCTCCTTCTTTCCAACTCACCTCCTCCCTACTCCTCTTCTACTCTGTCCTACTCTTCCTATCCTTTTCCTACCTTAACATTTCTCTTCATCCATCTTTTCCCTTTCCCCCCTGGTGCATTTCTAATCACCACCAACCTCCCACTACGCTCCCCCCCCTCAACTACTTCCTACCCGTCATCACCTTTTCCTTTCCTTTACATCCCTATTCACTTTGCCATTAACCTTTCCTACTCTATTTCTTTTTGGCTACCCCCCCGTGTAAGGGGGGATAAGCCTTTGGTATATGTATGTATGTACTCTCTCTTCACCTCTCCACAATATCCTTCCCTTACAGTTACCACCATTCCCTCCCATCCTTTTCCTTCCCTCCTTCGCTCCCCTTCTTTTCTCTCTTCTCCACTTCCTTTACCTCCTCCACATTTCCTCCCCTCTTTCTCCTTCCCTTCTTTTTGCTCCCCCCAATCTCCTCTCCCCCTATCCCTGCAATCTTCTTTCCCTCCTCCCATTCCCTTCTTTCCTCTTACTTTCCTTTTCCATTCCCGTCTCTTCCCCTTCTGTTCTTTCATTCCTTCTAGCTTAGCTCATCTTCCTCCATCTCCGCAAAACACTTATCCGTTCTTCTAATCTTCTTTATGGGCTTTTCTTCACTCTTATTCTCCATTCCATTCCCCCTAATCCCCCATTTAGTTCCTCGTCCTTTCCTCCCACGTTTCACTATCTCTGCTACCATCTGCACTATTGTCACAAGCTCAGTCACAGCTACCAACTCCAACTTCAACACCACCAGCCCCATATTCACCACTACCATCTCCAACTTCACCACCACCAGTTTCTCCTTCTTCGCCACCATTATTACCACCCTTACTGCCACCACTGCCATCGTCTTTGACAACAGCAACCTTTGGTCTGGCTCTCGTCCCTGTTTCCCTCCGTCAGTCCCGTCGCCCCTTTTGGTCCCTTTGGTTCCCCTTCGGTCACCGTCGACCTCTTCAGCTCCTCGACATTCGTCTACTCGACTCCTCTTATTTGTGCCTACTAAATCCCCTCGTCCTCCTTCCACCACTTCACTTTTTCCTTCATCGCCCATTTCACCTCCCCTCCCCATCTTTATTTCCCTCCTCTTCCTCTCCCGCCTCGCATCGACATTCAGAGTACCTCCTCCTCTCGTCATTCTTCTCCCAACCCCCTCTCCACTACTCACTTCCTGACCTATTCACTCATCACTTCGATAGCCATTCGACGCTCTCTCACACACTCCTCACCCGTCTCCCGCAGTCTCCAGATGGTAATATCCACCCACGCCACTCATCCATCACTGGTATGTCTTTCCGAAACCCTGCCGAAATAGAGGCGACCTCTTTACGTATTTATTGTACATCAATGGGGAGTAAATTTAAATCAAAATGGGGTCCTAATCGATCAACAGCCCATTCCAACAAGTCTGCTCCTCCATGGCTGAATAAAATTGCATGGCATTACACACAGAACAGAGTAAGGGATGATCATCGTCGTGACAAAGGTGTTGACATCGATTTTTGCTCCCCTGCTGCCCATCTCCCGTTTATTATGTTTCTCCTTTTCTCGTATCCTCGACTGCCCTGCCTTATTTCTTCTCATCTAACCCACGCCCCATCTCTCCATAACCACTTCTCGTCTTATTTAGCAGCTTTATTTATAACTGCTTACCTCGTCCTTACGTCGATCTAGCACATCTACGTGTTCTCATCTCTGACTCCTGTCCCCTTCCACCACTCACCGTGTTACACCATCTTCTCTCCTTCACCTCCCTATCCCTCTTTTTTCGTCTCGCCCACCACTGCCAACCCACCCCCACCCCCGCACCCCAACACCCACTCCCTTCCCACCCAGAGAGCCATTAGCTGTATAACCTTCTCGGACGGAGGTGATGTTCGACATTCGCTCTTGAACGCGAGCCAAGGTGCGTGTTGCCCACTGCTACTGCACTAACCACCACCACGACACCACCATACTGCCCATACCACGATTACCACCACCGCCAACACTAACACTTCACCATCACTGTCACCATCACTGTCATTGCCACCACCACCATTACTACATCCAAAAGCAAAACCACCACCAACAACAATAATACCACCACCAGAAACACCACTTTAAAAACCACCACTACCACTACATCCAAAAGCAAAACTACCACCACGACCACCACCATCCCCACCACCTACAAAGATACATGTCTTCCATCACTGTGATACCTGCAGTGTATTCACCATTTATCACAACCTCCACGGGAGGCGCCTTTGACGTCGTCTCCGCCGTCCGTCTCCTCTCTCGGACTTTCACATCTGCTGCCTCAGTACTCGCAAGTTTCCATCAACACCGCCTGCACCACCGCAGCCACTTTCGTCAACACCACCATAACTTACTACTTGTCCTCCTTCTTTTGTTCTTATTGTCACTATCACAGTCCACTAACTCAGAATCACTATGGTCGCCTTCCTCGGCACCACAAGGGCTACCTCGCACTGCTTTGAACCACTATCTTCCAGTATGTCCCTTGCGTTCCCGCCATTGTTTCCATAGACAATTATATCACCACAGCGTAACACCACCGTTGCGTCCAGCACTCACTATTTAAATGCAGTCCCACTACTACACTCTCCCCTTATCCACCATTACCACAAATCATAACCAAGACCAACTGAAGCAGTTTCCATCATTGTTAACAGCTATTATCATCTCACGATTGCCATCAGGGATATTACTACTGCCATCACTACTACTAAGGCTTTGTGCATTACCAACACCACCCTCATCACTGTCATCACCTCCGCCGCTGTTATCGACACCTCCAGCCCCATCTACACCCTATCTACCAATACCAGCAACATCTCCACTTCCACAAGTTATGCCTTTTCACGTGTTAGCATCGTTAAGATGTTTGTGTACACATATGTTCATAGTATTTGAATGGTTGCCTGTAATGTTATATACAAGAAAGACAGCAAACTTCTGTCGTCATTCTTCGCCAAATTTTGACATTTCTTTCTCATGATTAATGTATGAAGTTTCTACCTATCTCACTCCCTCTTTCTTGCCCCTTCTCGTGCCTTCTTCCCTCCCCAATATCTCCGTCACTCTAGATCTCTCCCAAACTGTTTTCCTTCTTACATCTTGTATCAGCCTTGTCACTTTCTATTTTACTTTTTTTTCTCTTGCTTTAGCCAGAAGTCCTTTTCTCCTTACCCTTTCTCACTCTCCTCTTTCATCTTACTTTTAACTTACATGCCTTCTCTCCAACGCTGCTCCTCCTTCTCTTTCTCTTTCTTCTCCTTTCATCTTCATCATCATTGTTATCGTCGTCGTCATCATCATCATCATCATCATCATCATCATCATCATCATCATCATCATCATCATCATCATCATCATCATCATCATCATCATCACCACCATCATCATCATCATCATCATCATCATCATCATCATCATCATCATCATCATCATCATCATCATCATCATCATCATCATCATCATCATCATCATCATCATCACCATCTTCCTCTCCCTTTACACTCCTTTCCTTTCCATCTCTTTCCCCAATACTATCCTATCACATTTTATTCATTTTCCTCTTCCCTTGACGCTCCTTTTCTTCTTTCTCCCCCATCCTCTTTTTCATTACCACTCTCTTACTCTAATCCGTTTCTTTTCATCCCCTATCACTACCTATCCTTCTCCTTCCTCCCTCTCTATTGCCACTCCCTGTCCCTCTTCATTCCCTCACTCCCCATTCCTTTCCTTTTTCTTGTTGTTTTCTCTCTATGTTCCTGTTCCTTGATTGTTTCCTTTCCTTTTCCTTTTCTTCTTGCGATCCTTTGTCTGACATACCTAAGGCTCCATTAAAAGAGCGGCTTCGAAATTGGAGAACTATCTCTGTCATCATCAGCAAACCTTGCTGTCCAGGTATCTAAACCATACAGTCAGTAGGGATTTTAACATATCTGAGGTAAACATTTCCCCACCGTCATTGTCTTTCGTGTGTGTTTTTACTCGATATCGAAAAGTGATACTGTGGAGCTTTGATGCCTCTCGTAGGGTTCTTTCTTCAGTGGTTAGGGATATGACGGAGCGATGTCAGAATCGATATTTCTTTCTCGTCGGTACATGAGCCATTGTGAGCGTCAAACGTCTTGTTTTCCGCCGAAAGGTGTTAGATGTCGTGCTACTTGTGTTGTTATCACGCAGAGGTCATAGCTTTTTCAAGAGAGTTGCAATCTGGAGGATATCTTCAATGAAAATATTCAACATCGCTTGGTGAATTAAAGCTAGTGTAAAGGGTGACCTCACAGAGGCTTACTTTCGAAAATGGAGTAGCAGGCGTTGATGTTGGTTCACCATTTGTTCACGAGATGTCGATAGCATCGGAGGAAGATTCGCTCCTAACCGAGGCGGCTCTCATGTCATACAGGCGCAGGAGAGGTGCTACACGTGTCGGGTTAGGATCGTTTGGGCACTTGTGTACGCGTTTAATAGGACAACAGGTGTCAGACTAAAGTTACAGGTGTTTGAAATGGAGATGAAGGTGCTGAAATAGTTTTAAGATTAGATGTAGAAATATCTGATCATTGTCCCATGCAGATGTACCATGGCATGTGCGTAGAATATTTTAAGTGCTGAGTACTTCATGTGTCAAATACCGTTGTCATGTTATGTCAAAGTGTTGCTCAGGTGTTGCAGCACAAGGCACCCGTGGTCTACACTGTGTTGTTAGTCTATAATAAATCAATGAAAAATTAAATTGATATTTTTATTTACCTGCAACGTTGGAGGCGCAGTCGGATGCATGTTGAATTCGCATTTGCTTAATTATGGGTTCGAATCCCGCACTTCTCTCATACTTGAGTGTCACAGCAACATCATAATATGTAAATGATGCAGTAGTTTTAGAAAATACACAATATGATTAAGTATCTACTTATATAAACATGCATGCATATATACATTCATACAAACAAATATAGTAATGCTATAAAAACTATACTAAAAGAAATAGAAACAAACCACTTCTCACTTACAAAACATTAGGAGCCACTCAGAAAAGCATTCCATCACCGAAACAACAGTGTAGCATAATACAAAAGTACTTGCCTTAAGCAGTTTCAAACCCACAACTCCAGAAAACAGGAACACAAATATGAAAAAAACTGAAATGACCCGATTCTTCCTCAACAAAGATAAAGAAACAGCAACAAATAATTTGAAAAACTTTCATGTAGAAGGCCCAGATATGATATCAGACTATTACCTCAAATACCTTGACCCAGTGATAGTACATAATCTAATAGATATACTGAACCTCACCTGGGCGCACAACAAAATGCCAATGATCTATTAAAAAACACTTAATTCCTCCCCTAAAACCAAATAGACTACCAATGTGCCCAAAATACTATAGACCTATCTTCCTCCTCTCCGCCATATTCAAACTAATAGAAGGCCTGGCCTCGGAAAGAATTAAAACATAATGTCTTGGAACAACCGTGGACAAAAAAACACCCAACAGTCAAATGAGATGGCTAGCTACCACTGGAGAAAACTAAAATAATTTTTGATACATATATGTCCTTCAGCTCACATAATAAAGAAAATAAGAAAATAATCAATTTGAGATCAATAGGAAACACAAGAGTTGGCCAGAAAAAAAAAAACAATCAGATTTTTACAAGCAGCTTGAACCACACGACTCCACCTCCCCAGTACAATTCTTAAAACCAAGAAAACAAAGTTATCCTACAGACTACACAAAATAAAACATTAGGAATTATATCAGGATGCACCAAAACTACACCAATAGAACATTGCAACCAGAAGCCCAAATCCTTCTCATAGAACAGCACACTGTGAAAAAGAAGAAGAAAATGAGTGTTACTTTGATCTCCAACATTATTCCTCGACTTAGGAAAATGGTTTGTCAGTAGCTTGAATAAATCACAGTAAAATACTTATCCTACTTAGACTTACCAGGCGACTTCATTTAGCCGAGGAAACTTCCAGAAGTCCGTAAATGGACCGTTTATGATTCAATTATTTACTGGGTCTTCCATGTTTCATGTCTACATTTTCGCTAACGAAGAACTGGAGTTGTTTTCTTACTCGCGTAGCCTACTCCCACTTCCTCAAAATAAGTAAATAAATAAAATATATGAATAAAATAAACAAATAAATAAAACAAATCATTGAAATAGATAAACGAATAAACAAACAAATAAATGAATAGAATCAATTAACAAAATAAAACAATGAAAAAAAGAAATATAAATAGCTAAAGTTCCATAGGTCACCCAAGATTATAGTAAGGAGGTGAGGGTTGAGGTTGGACGCAACACATGAATTACTCATTTGTGATAGAAAAAAAAAAAAAAAATCCAAAGCGAAAGAATCGAGCAAAATTACATTAAAAATCCTAATATTTGATACCGCTAGCAATTATGATCCAACGGTATGGAAAAAAAAATTGAAAATATTATATTCGTCCCCGTATTAAATTATAACACAGCCAAAAGCATAGCCCATAATGATAAAGTTTTGGTGAATTACCGGCGACATAATACCTACCACACGGTTCCATAACTCCATATTATGCTATTCGATAACGGCGTGGCAATGATTTATTCATTTAGGTATTTATTATTTTGCAACTAAATACACAGTTATAAAAATGTACTTACTTCTTACTTCTGCTCCCAGGTAGGCTGTTTCAGCCTGTCAGTCGGGCCAGCACACTTCTCCAGATTGTCCTCTCAAAGCTTCCTTCTTCCCTCAAATCCTCTATTTTTCCTAATCCATTTGCCTATAAAATATACCGTATAGAAATTGCGAGAATGGACAACAAAACGCATGATACTTATTTCTATTGTGGTCCTATTAAAGAAAAAAATATATACCGGTATATATACATTAAACAAAACGTAATAGTCTTTGACATGATTCCATATGCAGAGAAAAAATATATTGTGTATAGCTAAGATCAGAACATGTACAAATAGTAATTTTTGACATAACTCATTTTGTAAAAAGAATAGAAAACTGAAAACACCTGAACTATTAAGCAAATAATATACAGTAATCACAGTTATAACAAAAAGAAAGTAACAATAATAAAGTATAAAATGAGAATAATGATACAAGAGTTGTACAGATTTTGACAACTTTACATAAGAATAGAAAACTGAAGTCACATGAATTATAAAAAAAAAATGAAATATAGTAACCATAGTCATAACAAAAAGAAAGTAACAGTAGAAAATTATACAATAGTTATAATGCTAAACGAGTTGTACAGATTTTGACAAGTTTACAAAAAAAGATATATAGTGCAAGCAGATATTGATTACAACTATGACAGCTGTAATCACACAAAATTTCTTTACGTATATTAATGTATGCATTAGGAGACAATAAATTTAGGAATTAGAAGTAGCACCATGGAGGAACAAAAAACTCCTGATTTCTGGCTGTCATTTGAGAACTGAAAATATTTTCGTTGTTAAGATTCTTATGTTAGACAAGAGGTCATTCCATAATACAGCACTAGTGTAATAGAAGCTGTTTCTACAGAAGGAGTCTGCGTGTCTGATTTGGTAGGAGTCTGAGCTGTTTCTGGTACGGTTATGTATTACTGCTTGTAAATTATATCTTAAGTACCTTGGGGTATTATTGTTCTATAAGTTGTATACATGATATGGTTTCACTTTAACGCGATATTCAACGGGCAACATTCACACTTTTACAAACTCCTTAGCTCCTATATGGATCATGCAAGGCAAGTCTAATATAAATATTATGATTTTATTCGGACCCACCTGCAGTCTAGACTGATATCTATTGGATATCCTACTGTACCATGATTTACAAGCATAGACAAAATAGCATTGAATGTATACAGCAGCATTCTCTTGGGTTTAAAAAAAATAGCATTTCTGTATAAAATCTAGATTTTGTTTGAGTTCTCCAGACAAATTTCTGTACAAATTTTAGATTTTGTTTGAGCTCTCCAGACAATTTTTGGTCCAACGTCACTTTTAAGTAGGTAACCTGTTGTTTAGTCTTGTTTGGGGTTAATCAAACACTATAGATCTCTAGGCGTAAATTGTCTTCCAGGCTTGCATACACGTGCATATCGGCAGCGCTCAGCCGCCTAAACTATCGTATATCTTACATCTCCCTCCGAGATAAGCCATGATAATTGTCATGGGTTAGCTAATACTATAATACAGTATATATGGAAAAGCATGAACATAACATGAATTTTTGACAAAAGTGAACTTAAGCAAAGGCATATAATGTGCCCGTGATAAGGGTGCGCGACCCCTGTATAATAAACTCCAGAGAGTAGTGGTTACATCATTTCTGAATAAATTATTTTAACCATGCGGGTGGCCGTGATTGTCTGTGTGGGCGGGCGAAGGTGTGCTGTGTGATGTCGGTGGTGATGGAGATAGCCCCTCGGGTGTTGTGATCATGGCTCTTATGTAGCAATGATTCCTTCTGGATACTCGACCACTGCCTTCCAGCCTGACTGTATACTGCCGATGTGGGAGTGCCTCGACAACAGTGCCGGTCCTGTCCCAGACATTTGAAGCCTGGTTCTGTACTCGCACGCGGGCACCGGGGAGGAGGGGTGGCAGGGTTTTTGCTGGGCCGTTTTTGACCAGGATTTCGCTGTTGTCGACCATCTATTTCTCCCGCTGGCGAAGTGCCCTGCCCCAGTGTTGAGTGACTAGGAAGTGTCGGCCGGCGGTGGGTACCCCGTCCCTTAATTGTCTCCCCAAACCTAGCTGCGCGGGCGACTTCTTGATTCCCCGAAGTGGTGTGTTTAGGTACTGGAGAAAGGCCAGTGAGGCTGTATCTGTGTCGAAGCTGCCTCCGCCGTCGGTGTTGGCCATGATGAGACGCTTCGCGACCTTGACTGCGGCCTCTGCTCTGCCATTGGATTGGGGATAATGGGCGGACGAAAGTCTTACCGAGACGCCCCATTTCTTGAAGAACTCTGCCATTTCTTCACTGGCCAGATTCGTTCCACCGTCTGTCGATATTTGTTGTGGTGCTCCCCAGCGGGTGAAGTACCTCCGCAGTTGCGTCTTGATTCGGTTGGATGAGGTGCCATTGGGAAAGTGGGCCAGTTTCAGCCAGCCTGTCATCCTGTCAGCCTGTCTGCCTGTCAGCCTGTCCGTGTACGCCATATACATGTCTGCCACTGCGCATTGGAATGGGTATTCTGGGGGAGGAGTTACGATATGTGTTTCAGCCGGTACAGACGGAGCGTGGGCCTCGCACTCCTCACAAGACCGCCTGTGATGCTGGAGGTCGCCCTCTATCCCTGGCCAGTGAGAGGCGGCGGACGATTTCTTTCGCTCCAACATGAAGAGACAACAAGATGCCTTCAGCCAAGCACGGGGCAGCGAGAGCAGACGGCTTAGGCCCATACATCACAGCGCCGCAGGACACTCTAGGCCAATATATCACAGCACCCGCAGAACACTCTAAACAAACTCGAGTCGACGCGACGCGAACAGGGTCAAAGGTCATCTACAACGGTCTTCACATCGAAATTCCCCCTTTTTTTGGCAACCCTCAAGAGTACCACCTTTCTCCTTGTTTTCCCATGTTCCCATTGGGCACTCCTTCGAGGGGAACGCCCCTTTTGCCTTCTAAAACTTTAGCTAGGAAAGTCTGGCAATCCTCCGGAGTTTTCCCTCGGGGCTTGCCAGCAGTGGTTGTATTAGACTAGGCTCAGAAAAACAAATACAAAAACAAAAAACAGACGACTTTCCTTCCAACCACGCACGACAACATCAGTAAACCGCCTGCCTGGCCCTGCGGAGCATGGAGTCGACACCCTGGTGGCCCGCGTGCTGGTTAGCTGCTACTCGTTGGCGGAGAGCTTCGGGGATGACGAGGCGGATGCATCCTTGGTGAAACGTGTATGTCACGACATGTGTCGCGACGGCCACCCTCTCCCTAACCCCATGGAAGGGACGAAGGCAAGCCACTTCTTGTGATTCATTAGGGTGCCAGTCGCCAGCGGAGAGCTTTGCTAGTAGCATCTGGTAGACTGGGTCTGGGGCCTCTCTGACGCACTCTTCGTCCACCACGAATCCTTCTTGCGTGATTGCAGCCGAGAATGCGGCAGCTACTGTTGCAGCTAGGTCCTCGTCGAGGTCGAGGTCGGTCCTGTTGGGCTCAGCCCTGAGGGCGGGGTAGCGCGATAGGCAATCTGCAGCGGAATTACGTTTTCCGGGTAGATACTTCACTTGGAACTTGAAGTGTAGGGTCCTCTCCTTGAGCCTAAGGAGGCGAGGGTTTGCTATGTCCGCCAGGTCCTGATCCCCCAGTAGCTTAGTCAGGGGGCGGTGGTCTGTGACGATGATGAGGTTGGAGCACCCGAGGAGGAACAGCCTTGCTTTCTGCAGGCACCACGCAACGGCGAAGGCCTCTCCCTCCACCACAGCGTAGCGAGACTCGGCGGGGGTGAGATGGCGGCTGCCACACAGCGCGAGGCGCCAGCCATTTTGCAGCAGAAGGGCGTGTCGGCGGATGAGCACCCGCGGTATTGCTGAAGGAGCACAAATCCGACGCCCTCCTTGCTCCAGTCAGTGATGGCGGCCGTGGGGCGGGCCTTATCCTAGTATGCCACGCCGTCCCTGGCGAGTTAGCAGATGATGTCCTGGGCTTGGTGGAACTTGGTACGGAGTTGCTCGTCCCAGTAGACGTACTTGCCGGATGGTTTCTTCAGGAGCTCCCGGAATGCGAGAGGCGAAGAATGGTGCCAGCTGATTTACAAATCCGTACCAAGCTCTGATGTCGGTGATGGTGGGCTAGGGCAGCATAGGGAAGTTTCTGATGGCTGCCAGCCGATCTTCCGTGGTTTTGTACTCCTCCCAGCTGAGCCTGAACCGTACGAAGTCCACCTCTCTTCTGGCGAATTGGAATTTCTCCGGTTTTAGTGTGATTTCCTTAACCGCACAGGTTTCCAGGAAGTCGTAGACGTGCCAAAATGCGTCCTCGATGCTGCTGTCGTGCAACAAGGTGCCATCCACGCATTTGTGCTTCCTTATTATCCCTTGTATGGCGTCGTCGAAACGCTTCGTGTATGCATTCCCAGCAGAGCAGTGGCCCATAGGGGTGCGGCGATACCTGTACCTACCCCATGGCGTGATGAACGTGGTGAGGTTGCAGCTGTACGGGTGGAGTTACACCTGGTAGTATCCCCAGTGTGCATCCGCCACCGACTTGTAGGAGTGCTTGGGAATGTTGGATACCATGTCGAAGGGCATGCTGCGTTGAGCCATTGAAAGTCGACGGTGCGGCGGGGTTGACCAAACTTCTTGGCCACCACCACCATCCAGGCGCACCATTCGGTGGGCAGTGCAGCCGGAACAGGCTCAATGACCCCGCACCTCACATCTTCGTCTAGTTTTGCCTTGACCTCTGCTTCCCAGTGTTTCGGCACCAATGCCGGCGTGTGACACGCGTAGGGGGTAGCTCCGGGGGCCAGGTCGATTCGATGTGTGGCCCGTCCATCACATCTCTTGAAGTGTTGAATGTGGACGCTGAAAAGTGCCGTAGTAGCCACTCCTCGAGCCTGGCTGCGTTCTCCTCGAGCGGGGGGAAAGGTACTGTGGATGGTCTAGGTCTCTAGGCGGTGGCTGGGTGAGTGGGCTCGTCTCTGGTGTGGGCTGGGCATGTGCCGCTACGATGGAAACGTGTGGGAAGCTCCCGGGTACCAGATGTAGCCCCTTGCAGGCATCAAGAGATAGGAAGAGATCCTTGGCTGTTTGCACAAAGTAGATGTCTTGCTCTGTGGTATGAGCCCCTAGCTACACTTTGCGGTGCCCATGCACTTCAATGGGAGGTCAGCCACGTCTCCCAGGTTAGCTACATGCTTGTAGATTTGCAGGTAGTAACCCCACCCCTGACAGGAGCGCCGGCCCTACTTGGGCCCCTGTGTCCGCCACCGCGTCCACAGTGAACGCCTGAGGTGTGGCCCCGTAGGTGACGATAACTGACACTGTGGGTTGGTGGGAAGGTCGGGTGCCGGCACACCTGATAGCCTTCGACACTTCGGCTATATGACCCTTGGGGTGGGCTCGGGGGGGTACTCCTGCAGCACTTTTTAAAGTGGCCACGCTTCCGGCACCCATCACATCGTGCAGTTCTTGCGGGGCAGAGTGCCCGTTCAGGTGCGTGGTGTGTGCCGCAATTCGTACATGTGCGGCCCTGTGGTAGGTTTCCGGGGGGTCTGCCCGCGGCTGCTGCCAGTCCGTCTTGCAGGTTTGAACACTCGCCACTCATGTCGCTGCCAGCCGCACGAGCTGGTTCCCGCCAGCACAGCTTTGCTGCATCTTTCTGCGCCGCTTCGAATGAACAGCACCTCGCTCTTAATGTCTCGACACACGTGATATCGTCACATTGTTGGTAAACGTGGCCTCGGAGAGCCTCATCTCTAAGCCCCACAATCAATTTGGGCAATAGCATGTACTATGCTGGGGAGGGGTTGCACTGGGGGCATTTAAACTTGCAGTTTGTAGCCTTTTGTGAACATTTCGTGAAATAATAGTTAACACTCTCACTGGGTTCCTGTGGGGCATTAAGGAAATCAGACCAGAGCACTGCCTGATTGCACTCGCGTAACACTATTTGCTTCATTGCATCCAGTTCCGCGTCCGGTTTGAGGGCGTTCCATTCTTGTACCGTGTATTTCGCATCCAGCGTGCGTTGCAAAGCCGGAGTGCAGTGTAGTCTCACATGGGCTACTGTGTCGTGCGGGTTGAACCTGCAGAGGGATAACCAGCACTCCATGGATCTCCTCCAGGTCCTGAATGATAAGGGCTCCATTTCCATCTCATATTTCTACGGAGCCATGGAGGGTGGAACCCTGGTGGCTGACGAACTATGACCACTGGCAAACAGTGAAGCCAAGGACTGAATGGCTTCTGCTGATTGTCTAAGCCCATGGGTGGTGGTGGCCCTGGGTGATTGGGAAGGAGTGTAGGTGGAGCGGCGGCGTGGCAAGGGCATCCTGGAGGTTATATGGCGTGCGTCTCTACCTGTGATCACTACGCCATGTTTGGAGTTAATCAAACACCATAGAGCTCTAGGCGTAAACTAGGGTTGCCAACTCTGTTAAGGTACAATAAAGGATATAAAAACTTTATTGATATTAATTTAAGTGGCTGTAGATCATAATAGATGCTAATATTAAATGCAGTTCAAAATTACTTTTCTCTTACCTAAAGGATAATATAAAAACAAGAATGAGAAGACGTTTATTTTACCTTGATCAAAGGATTCTAATCTTTAGAACTATATTTGCCCTGGGTTTTTGCTGCCTTCAGAAAATTTGTATCATCTTTGCTGTTTTTAGCGAATTCCAAATTACTATTAAGTTAAAATGTATGAGAAGTTCATTTTTAATTAATTCAACAGAGCATCAGTTCCTTTCATCTCGCCATTTAGATGACATTAAACTAAAAATTCTCTTACAATAAGATGATGTTCCAGGAATTGATTGTACAAAAGAAACTATTTTGAAAACATTGATACATTTAAAGTCCATAGATTTCAAAATGAAATACCACTTTCTGGTTGTTGTTTTTGAGCTTATGAAGAGTTCAGAGATTTTGATAGTGTCGAAGTTTCTTTGAATTAATACTACTTCATCAAAAAGTTCATCCACCTTTGATTTAAGCTTTCCTTCTAGCTTCAAATGTTCTACTACTACAAATTTCTGAAACTTTGGGAAATGAATGGCCTACGAAGCTTAGGTTTAATTTACCGAATGTTGAATTTAATCGAAATATATTGTTTTTCCAAATATCTGTTAATAACATGAAATATTAGCACTACTATTACAAGTTTTCTCACATAAATTTCACTGTTCTTCTGGTATTAATAACATATTACAGCACGACTTTGTGAAGGGTCTCATCATTACATTGTTGTACAATACGCCATATTTGGTTCTTCGTAAGTTCAGTTGATAGGCGGAAGTATTGTCTTTCCAGACGTCCAACGGCACCTCCTTCCTTTCTCTATTTTTTTTTCTTTTATTTTTCTTGGTGGTGGTTCTCATATTTAGTAACAGAGTTTACGATTTTCTGGTTTTCCCAAAATGAGTCCCTTTTTTTTTTAATGGAAAATTGGGTTATACATAAAATGAGGCAAATTTTACACCCTGCTTGTATATGGGTGCATATCGGCAGCACTCGGCTGTCTAAACTATCGTACATCTTATAAGTCTTAATTTCATTGTCACCACATTTGACTTTTAAACCATCACACTGTTTCGGTTTACGGCTGGATCCAAGATGCAATGACAGTTTATTATCAATTAGCCATTCTTATACTGCATCAAGCTCAGTGCCTAGGAACTCTATCTCTGATGTATCCCTGCCTGAAGGAATCAAAGTTAAATAATCTTCATATAGCAGAATTTTTCAGTAGTGGCCCCTAGATTGATCCCTGAGGTACACCACAGGTAACATTGCATTCATAGGAATTGACATTGTTTACGTTAACGACTTGTTTTCTGTCGGCTGAATAAGATCTGAACCAATTGATCGTGAAACTGTGCTCATTTATACCAAGTGCTGTAATTTTCTAGAGAAGAATCTCATGATTCACGGTACCGAATGCCTTTTGAAGGTCTAAAAAACCATGCCAGTAAATATATCCTTATCACATTCCTGTCTAATGTAATCATGTAAGTAAATCTAAAACGTATAATTTGAGAATCCTCCACGGAAACCTGATTGGAGTTCATACAAAAGATAATTTTTCACAAGGAAAATAATGTTTATACATAATACGTTCAAAAATATACAACACTTAGGACAGACACCGGCCTATATTTTCCCACATCAGTTTTGCTACTCCTTTTATGTAGTGGTACCACCCTGTCATCAGGCAACGAGAACTAATTGATCTGTTTATTATGTGTTTTATAGGGTGGGCAATTATACAAGCACCATCCTTAAAGATGTAAGTGATGGTCTATCTCTGACGAAAAAAATATCTATCCATTCAATCATTTCCGAGATAAAAAGCAATTATTCTTTGAACTTAGGATCAAGAAATAATGCATGTTCGTTTTTAGTCTCTCCTTTATTTGACAACGAAAACGAGGTGATGTGGCTTTAATAGAGTACGAAGTTTGGGGGTAACTATATTTTTCTTGCATTGCTTTTCTATAGCCTTCGTGCTTATTTATTTATTCATAGATAGATAGATAGATAGATAGATAGATAGATAGATAGATAGATAGATAGATAGATAGATAGATAGATAGATAGATAGATAGATAGATAGATAGATAGATAGATAGATAGATAGATAGATAGATAGATAGATAGATAGATAGATAGATAGATAGATAGATAGATAGATAGATAGATAGACTTTATTTGGCAATGAAATCAATGTACATGAAGTACAAATAATGACAAGAACACATAGTTCGGAATAATAAATACAAATTGCCGAGGATAACACAAAGAGGATGTACGCTTGTTTCCATTGTGGTCCTCATCAGATTGTTATTCTACACTAAGTCACACAGACAACATACCTAGGGGGTTAAGGGGACCAGAGACAATCATGAGTAATACCAGTCAGTACACATATGACACATAAACATTGTTATAGTTTTGCTAATATTACTAAAATGTTTGTACACATAGGAATATTGAGACAAAAAATTTGAGCACCATCACAAAAAGGAACATTACATTAAGCAAAGGAACAACAAAATAATGTTAAACTGTAGCAAAACAGTATGAGTGAGTACTATATCAGAGTAGTACCATTAATTATATACTGCATTATTCTACAGCTGTATCAACATGTATGAGTGAGTACTATATCTGAGTAGTACCATAATGATATACTACAATATTCTACATCTGTAACAACATGTAGTTATAGTGAATGCTACACTGCAGCTAGGGTCACCTATTAATTAATGTTTAATGTTTATCTACTTGTTTATTCATTTATTTATTGATTTATTAATATCAAAACACACACACACACACACACACACACACACACACACACACACACACACACACACACACACACACACACACACACACACACACACACACACACGGTGGCGCAGTTGGTAGAACGATGAACTACTAGCATGGTGGTGCACGTAGTGCTTGGTTCGAATCCTGCCCAGGGCCGAAATTATTTCGGTACAGCTGCGCTTCGGGTCGTTACTCTGACTCTCGTGGGCGGGGAGCTAGGGGTGGGGGTGTGTGTAAGGTCATAGCATTACCCATAGATCGGACCTACGAGCTCTGAGCTCTCTTCCAGGAGGGAAATAGCTGTCGATCACGAGTCGAACACGTGATCCAAAGACCAAGTGAATACACACACACACTCGCACGCCGTCGTCGCCGTCCGCCGTCGTCACCAAGAAGAAGGGGATTTACGACGAAAAACGAATCCTGGTTTGTATTGTAGGGGTGGGGAGTGATCGTGAGTGTCCGAAATGATATCTCTGCAGTGCTAGTCAATTGTATTATCATGGAAATAGCGAATATGAAGGAAAACAACGACTCGAGAGACAGTCACGAAACAGAGCCATCTAGCGTCAGACGATCGAACCGCAATGTAAACAAATCCACGTGCGACGAAGTAGACTTCACAGGATTTAACAAATATGAAAGTCGATTATTAAAGATAGAGAAAGATATGAACAAAACTAGGACTCGGTGGGAGAATGAAATTATGGACTTAAGAAATGATATCATAGGATTAAGGGAATGCTTAGCACAGGCAAATCACGAAATCTCTGACCTAAGAAAAACCAACTTAGATCTCACAAACGAGATCAAAGAAATGAAAAGGGATATAAATGAGCTGAGGAATGATAATGAAAAGAAGAAAACTAATGAAAATAACAGCAGCGACAATTTAAAGATAGAGGTACAACAGATTACATGAGTTGTCACAAAAGATCGAAGAGAATCTAGGTGAAGAAAGTATTCAGAAAATTAAGAAGTGGAGGGAAAACATCGAAAACAAGGAAACTGCTTTTAAAGAAATAGTCAAGCAGCAAATGCAGGACAATGCAAAAGACACAGTTATCCAAGTGATTAATGAAAAAGCAAACTGGGTCAGGGATACAGTAGATAGGAAAAAATGTATTGTGGTCTATGGACTAAAAGAAAAACAGGGATTGGCGAGGTACATGAGAGAATAAGAAGAAAAAGAGACAGCAATAGAAATTCTAAATGAAATTCAGGGGGGGGGAAAGAGATTCAAGCATAGACTTAGAAGAGACACACAGAATCGGTCGCTACTCTAAAGGTAGAAATCGACCTCCAAAGATAAAATTAAGGTCACTGATGGTAGTAGAAGACATCTTTGAAAAAGTAGGCAATTTGGCAAAGAGTGAAAAGTACAATAAGATATGGATAAAAAGAGAAATGAGTACTGAGGAATTAGAAAAAGAAAAGTCACCAAGAAAAGAAGCAAAGGAAAAAAACTTGTTGAGAACGGAGACAGAATGCAAAGAATTCCATTGGAGAGTAATCGACATGAGATTGAAACAGTGACACATCAAAACGAAAAAACCAAGGACAGAAAAGAAAATGGAGAAGGAAGAAAATTAAAAGTGGCCTACACTAACATTGACGGATTAATTTCAGGTCTGAACGAACTCAATGATTATCTGTTAGAAGAAAAACCAGACATAATGGGAATTGTAGAGACTAAACTAAGAGGAGAAATACCATCTATTGATATTGGACAAGGGCTATACAATTACTGGATAAGAAACAGGGACAAAAAGCAGGGAGGGGGAATCATGTTCTTGGCCAAGAAAGACCTAAACGTGACAAAAATTGCAGAGGGCAAAGGTAATGTTGAACTGATCATGATAAAAGTCGAAGGCAAGAATATGAAAAGTAGAAAGTTTGTGGTGACCTATGTGCCCCCAAGAACGAATGCTTGGATAGAAAACGAACACACAAAAATGCTAGAAGATACAAGAAAATCACTAAATGAGATACTAATGGGTAAGGGTAACCTAGTAATTATGGGAGACTTCAATTGCAAAGAAATTTGTTGGGACAACATGACAGTACGAGGAGATGACGTGTGGGGCAATGTACTGCTAGACATGACCATGGAGTACACAATGACCCAGTGGGTCAGTGAAAACACAAGGTACAGAAACAATGAAGAGCCATCAAAACTAGATTTAATATTTACAACGAAACCTGAAATAGTGGACAAAGTCCACTACAAGACACCAATTGGAAAGAGTGACCATGTACTCATCGAAACTGTACTAAAGGAAGAAATAGAGATGAAGAGGAGCGAAAAGCATAGGAAAGGAAGATTGATGTACAACAAAACAGACTTTGCAAAACTAAAGACGTTCTTCCAGAATGCAAACTGGGAAAAAATTCTATATGGAAGAGACAACAGTGGAAGAGAAATGGAACATACTGTTGGCTAATTACAATGAAGGGGTAAACAGGCATGTACCAAGACAAAAGCGAGAGAGAGAGTACATTAAATGTTGGTTCAACAAAAGATGTAGTGAGGCAAAAGACAGAAGGGACAAAGCTTGGAAAAGGGGGAGAAAAGACAAAAAACAAAGCAAATGGCAAATTTATATAAACTATAGAAATGAGTATGTTAATGTGAGAAGAGAGGAGAAAAGGAACCATGAGAAGGATATTATAGATAAATGCAAAGATCAGTCCAAGCTATTATACCGGTATGTAAATGGTAAACTTAAAACCAAACAGGAACTAGTGAAACTACGCCAAGGAAATATAGAATACACAGAAGAATTAGAGATGGCCGAAATCATGAACAACCACTTTAAATCTGTCTTCACCAGAGAGAAAATACAAAATTGGGACGTAGATAATAACAAACATTCTCCCCACATGAGTGAATTTACAACATCACAAAAAGAAATATCAGAACATCTATCAAAACTGGACGTCAGAAAATCACATGGCCCGGATGGAATTGCAAATTGGATTCTAAAAGAATGCAAAGAAGAGCTAACGGACAAAATACACATCATAATAAATATCTCACTCAAGGAAGGAAAGATATCTAATGACTGGAAAAATGCTAACATTGTACCAATATATAAAGGAGGAAATAAGGAAGAACCCACCAACTATAGACCAGTATCACTAACAAGCACTATAGTCAAAATTTGAGAGAAAATCATCAAGAATAGATGGGTAAAACACCTGGAAGATAACACCATATTAAACCCAAGACAATTCGGGTTCAGACAAGGTAGATCATGCACCACAAACTTGATATGCTTCTACTCAAGACTAATAGACATAGTGCAAGAAAGAAACGGATGGGCTGATTGTGCATTCCTAGACTTGCAAAAAGCATTTGACAGAGTACCACACAGAAAACTACTAAAAAAAAACTGGAACACATAGGAGGAATACAAGGGAACCTACTAAAATGGACGGAGGACTTCCTGACTGGAAGAAAGATGAGAGTAGTACTCAGAGGAAAATATTCAGATTGGAAAGAGGTGATCAGTGGAGTACCGCAAGGATCTGTACTGGCTCCAATAATGTTTGCTATCTATATGAATGATATGGACGAGGGCGTGACCTGTTACATGAGCTTCTTTGCTGATGACGCCAAGCTGTTAGGGAAAGTAGAAACTGATAAGGACTGTGAAGCACTGCAAGAAGATCTGAATAGGGTATAAAACTGGAGTCAGAAATGGGAAGTGGATTTTAATACTAAGAAGTGTAGCACAATGGAGTTTGGAAAAAGCAAAAGCAGAATATCAAGAAATTATACAATTCGAACCAAGGAAGTAAAGAAAGTAGGATCCGAAAAAGACTTGGGAATTATTATCACAAACGACTTGTCCTATGATACACAGATTAACAAAATTGTCGCGGAGACTTACAACCTGCTAAGATCAATAAAAGTGGCTTTTGCTTACCTGGACGAAGACATGATAAAAAAAAATTTGGTTACATTGATAAGGCCTAGACTAGAGTATGCGGTGACATTGTGGTCCCCCAGTACCAAAGAGAATATAAAGAAAATAGAAAGAATCCAAAGAGCAGCTACAAAAATTGCACCTGCACTTGCAAACCTATCATACGAGGAGAGATTGGCTAAACTGGAGTTACCGACACTGGAGGAAAGAAGAGAGAGAGGAGACCTACTGACCATCTACAGAATCATGAAAGGCACAGAGATAATTGATAGAGAAGAATTACTAAACTGGGACAAGAGAAACACAAGAGGACATGGAAGGAAATTAAGAAAACATAGCTATAGAAGAGAACTGAAGAAAAACAGTTTTCCACATAGAGTTTTAGACATTTGGAACAAACTGGATAATGAAATAGTAAGCGCAAAAACCGTTCACGAGTTTAAAAGCAAACTAGGCACTGAGAGATACAATGGCGGGACAACACGAGCATAGCTCCCCTTCCCGCAAAATACAACTAGGTAAATACACACACACACACACACACACACACACACACACACACACACACACACACACACACACACACACACACACACACACACACACACACACACACACACATACACACACACGAACACACACAAACACACACACACACACACACACACACACACACACACACACACACACACACACACACACACACACACACACACACACACACACACACACACACACACACACACACACACACACACACACACACACACACACACACACACACACACACACACACACACACACACACAAGAAATTGCTAAAGAAGTTAGAAACTGCATGAGGAATACAGGGCAAACTGCTAAAGTGGATGGAAGACTTCTTGCATGAAAGAAAAATGAGAGTGGTGATAAGAGACAAACATTGGGATGAAGTGATTAGTGGAGCTCCACAAGGAACAGTTCTGGCCTCAATAATGTTTGCTATATGTATTAATGATATGGATAAAGGAATTGAAAGTTATATGAGCTTTGCGGACCATACAATTTTTTTTGAAAAAAGTGAATATTGTAGAAGATAGTGAGTCGCTACAGAGTGATCTCAATAAAGTATGGGAATGGAGTAAGAAGTGGGAGATGGAATTCAATATTAAGAAGTGTAGTATAATGGAATTTAGAAAAAGCAAAAAAAGAATACTGGGATCATATAAATTGGGAGAGAAAGAAGTTAAAAAAGTAGGAAATGAGAGGGACCTGGGGGTCATTATTATGAATAATATGTCCCCTGAGAAACATAAAAAAAATTTGGAGAAACTTATAATTTAATAAGAACAATCAAAGCGGCAGTTACATACCTGGACGAAGAAATGGTGAAGAAAATACTGGTCACTTTGATAAGACCAAGATTGGAGTATGCAGCGACGACGTGGTCACCAAGTACAAAAAATGTATAACAAAATTTGAAAGAATACAAAGAGCAATTACAAAATTGACACCAACACTCTCAGAACTATCATATGAAGAGAGACTAGCAAAACTTGAGCTACAGATATTAGAGCAAAGAAAAGAGAGAGGAGACTTGATAACTATTTATAGAATCATGGTAAAGAATCATGGTAAAGAGACTATTGATAGAGAGGATCTAATAAAATGGGATAGTAGACATACAAGAGGACACGGAAAGAAAATCAAGAAAGACAGTTATAGAAGAAACCTAAAAAAGAACAGCTTTGCCCACAGGGTAATAGATGTTTGGAACAAGTTAGATTAGAATGTGGTGTGTGCAAAAGCGATACACGAATTTAATAAGTCTAGATAAAACGAGATATGAAGACGGGACTCTACGAGCATAGCTCCCCTTCCGTTAAATACAACTAGGTAAATACAACTAGATAAATACACACACACACACACACACACACACACACACACACACACACACA
>NC_134791.1:64440551-64460551 GCF_046742065.1 Oratosquilla oratoria
ATCCTGAGAGGCTCTCTACCTTTATGTTTGAAACGTAAAGTTTACAATCCATGCATTCTACCATTAATAATTTACGAGTGTGAGACTTGGGAGATGACAAGGGTGATGGAAACAAAGCTAAGGACTGCACAGAGGAGAATGGAGAGATCAATGATCGGAATAAGACTGAGAGACCGAAAGAGAGCAAGTTAGGTGGGAGAGCAGACTAGAGTGAAAGATATTGTAGAGGCAGTAAAAGGGAGGAAGTGGAATTGGGCAGGAAAGTTAGTGCGAACGACTGATGAGCGATGGAGCAAGTGTGTTACTGAGTGGACGCCGCGAGATAGGAAGCGTGGAAGAGGGAGACCAGACAGAAGGTGGAGAGACGAGATCGAGAAGTTTGCAGGAGTGACGTAGCAGAGGATAGCACGGTCGTGTGAATCATGGAATGCTATGTCGCCCTAGCTGTTCAATTCATACATGGATGGGGTGGTGTGAGAGGTAAATGCAAGGGTAGTGGGTCAGGGACTGGAGATGGTTAAAGAAAATGGAGAAAATGGGAGATAAGCCAGTTGTTGTATGCTGACGACACTGCGCTTCTGGCAGGGAAAGAGGAGGGGTTGAGGAAGTTAGTGACAGAGTTTGAAAAGGTGTGTGAAAGAAGGAAGTTAAAGATAAATGTGAGTAAAAGTGAGGTGATGAGATGTACAAGGGGAGAGCAGACTAGAAGTGAGTATTATGGTAGAGAGAATTGAGGAAGTGGATAGTTTTAGATACTTGAGTCCGAATGTGGCAGGAAAGGGAGGAGTGGGGGTGGAGGTAGAATGTAGATTGAGATAAGCAACTAAATGCCTTGGTGGATTGAAAAGTGTAATGAGAAATAGATATTTGGGAATGAATGTTAAGAGGAGATTTTATGAAAGAGTGATTGTACCAACAGCACTGTACAGGGCAGAAACATGGAACATAAAAGAAGAGGAGTTTGAAAGTGTTTGAGATGAGGTGACTGAGAAGTATGATAGGGGTTACTAGGCTGAATAGAGTGAGAAACGAGGAGGTGAGGAGGAGAACAGGGGTGGAAAACGAGTTGGGAGATAGGGTTGATGAAAGAGTATTGAGATGATTTGGACGCATGGAAATTATGAGTGAAAAAAGACTAGTAAAAGAGGTGTGGAAGGCAGAGGTGGTCTAGGTTGAGATGGATGGATGGGTTAAAAGGGGTATTGGGAAAGAGGGGAGTGTCTGTTGAGGAGAGAGGGAGAGGACAGAAGATAGGGGTGAATGGAGAAAGGTTGTATATGGATGATGCTGTGATGCATGAAGGGGAGTTGGGGTGGGGGATGAGGGAGTATGTATGAGAAGTAAATTGACGCAGCCCGAAGGGATTTCTCCCCGTCTTTTCCTTTTGTGCATGAGGGGACAGAGAGAGAGGGGAGGGCCGCCAATTTAATGAAGTGGCCTTGCTATGGATGTGCTGTGTCTTGCGGCACTGCTTCTGACCCAGGGCAATAGACAAGATGCAGGGATGACCCGTCATCCAGGAGGTGTCAAGATAAGAGGGAGGGAAGAGGGTAGAGGGGAGTGGAGTATGTAGGGGATGGAATGGGTGAAAGTGATTTCTATGCTTTTTTTTTTACCTCCCTTGAAAGGGGGAAGCAACCTTTGGTATACGTATGTATATACAGTATATGCATTACAAAGGATTACAAAGGAGGAACTTCCGACAGGAGACCCTTTAGTCCTTAACTTGGTCGGATGCGATTTTTTTTTTATAATAATGATAAATACATAAATAAATAAATAAATAAAATTGTATAATATAAATATAGATAATGATAAATAAGACGAATAAATAAATGCATAGGTAGAGTTGAATAATTAACACACAGGTAAAAAGTAAATAATAAATTGGCAGATAAATAATAACAAATGATAATCAAGGAAATAATGATAAACAAACAGACAAATAATAACAAACAAATAAACAAATGATAAACATAAATGTCAGGCATTACAGCATCCTGCTTAGGTGTTTATCTAAACGAATCTTAAAGCTTCGAAATGAACTACATTGCACTGCCTCTGCAGGAATTTTATTCCACTCCACACGGTTGGCGAAGTTGTTTCTACCCACTTCTAAAATAAATCTATTTTCTGACAGTTTGAGACCATTATTTCTTGTCGGATTCTCATTCAGTGTGAAACTTTTGTCACTTTTCATGTTGTCAATTCCCTTTAGAATCTTAAAGATCTGTATCAAGTCACCTCTGAGTCTACACTTTTTAGGGTAAACAGATTCATATGTTTTAGTCGATTTTCGTATGATTTATTTTTTATATTTAGAATCAGTTTTGTGGCTCGCCGTTGTACTTTTTCCAATCAGTCAATGTCTTTAATGAGATTCGTTGACCATACGGAAACGGGATATTCCAATTATGGACAAACTAATGATTTGTATAGCTTGTTAATGAGAGATGGATTTTGAAGTCAAGAGATCGCGCAATCAGCCCTAGAATCTTATTTGCTTTCTCAGATGCTGAAATACACTGTTTAGATGATTTGAAATCGTTACTGATAATTACGCCGAGACCCTTTTCACCATCCACTTTTGTTAACGAATTTCTAAATAACTTGTAATCGTCCTTACTGGAGGCCCTTTACATAAAAGATCTTTCCCCGAGGTCCGTCCACTACGGTGCTGGGGCACAAACTGATGACGTCACGCATCTCTCAGCCAATGGGAGAACAGACCGTACTTAACCCGCAGCAATCCAGCCAATCGCCATCCACCGTCTTCCCATCTAACCCACATTACCGGCTATAAAAGTTACTGATTTTCATGGAATCTCCATTACTTCAATTGCCACTGAAGAAACACCATGAGGTGTGAAAACGCGTTTTGGCTTTCGACTATGCCTATTTCTATCTCATGGCATATGGCGAATTACTCGAACTCCTGCCTATGGAAGGCAAAGTCGCCTTACAAAAGAGAGAGAAGATTGACAAAAAGCTCTGTCACAACAATCTTGCCATTTCATTCAATGAAATATACTTAAGAGAGAATCTCCTCCCCATTTATACGAAGAAAATATATATACATATACATATAAATATATATATATATATATATTGTAACGTAATATTAGATATTACGTCATATGTGTAATTATGTTATAGAATTGTGTTCCTTTGTATTACATAACTATGTTCATATTTCTTGTCTATGTATGTATTGTAACAATGTTAAGCAGTAACGCCCGTCCATTATATGTAATCTCGCCTACGTGCGGAGAGAGGTGCGCACTCTTGTAGAACAAACAGACAAGCGAAATCCTGAATAGTTCGGAGCGCACAGATTTGACAGTTACTAAATAAATAGATTGTTCAAGCAAGTCGAGGGTCCTAAAACTACCCATGTTGACGTGTTAACTTACCCTCCTCCTCACCCGCACCCTTAACCGGAAGTATCCGGCTTCCGGTCCAATGGTATATAAGCAGTGGTATTCGCTGACTCCTTGTCATATTCCCACATATTGATCTCTTGATAAAAACTAGAAGGTTTAGATTCATGAGACGATTGGTGTGAAGTGATCACCCTTTTTGCCTACATTACGTGTCTGATATACATTGCATTACTTTAATGATGTTTGTACTTATTACTTATTTTGATGCATGTTCCTGATCTCTTTGTACTTAGATAGTACCATATTGTATACTTATCTTGTGTTACTTATTTGAACGATAATTTCCATATTCTCATAATCATGTAACGGTCCCATTGACCCTACTGCCCATTCTCTTTTGTGTTGATTGCCTGTAAATATTTTCCATTAATAATTTCGTTTACTAGTTTTATCGCTAGTTTAATATTCCTTTCCTGGAATCTTCTTTGTTACCTTTACTTCTAGTCTTACGAATTATCTAGGCCCTGACCAGATAGTTCAGTCCTACAGTGGCTTCTAGAAGTGCGCTGGTTCTTAAGCACTTAGACGTTATACGTAACGTCTCTTCACATACCAGCAGCCCGTAACAAAGTGGCGACCCTTGCCAGGATATTGGATCAGGTATTTAACACATTCTTATAGAGATGGATGATATAGTTCAAGAATTCGTTCAAAATCCCAAGGTAAGTTTCTTAAAGAAACAAACTAAAGACACTTTGATAGAAATAGGCAAGCACTTTGGAGTAGACATTGATACAAGTTTACGAAAGAAAAAAATACTTCAGGAACTCGTTGAAAATCTGATCGAAGATGAGATATTATCTCCAGAAGAGATTACAGCTATACAAATTCCTTCAAATAGGTTAGAAATGGAGGCACGACTAACCGAACTTAAGATTAAGGAGATTGAATTAAAGGTCAGGAGAGTAGATTTTGAGGAGGAAGCTAAATTGAAACAAATGCAAATTGAGGCAGAATTTAAAGCTAAAGAGGAGGAAACTAAACTGAAACAAATGCAAATTGAGGCAGAATTTAAAGCTAAAGAGGAGGAAACTAAACTGAAACAAATGCAAATTGAGGCAGAATTTAGAGCTAGAGAAGAGGAAGCTAAAGCGAAACAAGTAGCTAAAGAGGAGGAAACTAAACTGAAACAAATGCAAATTGAGGCAGAATTTAGAGCTAGAGAAGAGGAAGCTAAAGCGAAACGAGTAGCTAAAGAGGAGGAAACTAAACTAAAACAAATGCAAATTGAGGCAGAATTTAGAGCTAGAGAAGATGAAGCTAAAGTGAAACAAATAGAAAGAGAGAACGAAACTAAAGTCAAATTGGCAGAGTTAGAATTAAAGAAGGCAGAAGTAGAAGCTAGGATTGTTGATAGACGACCCGTAGTTCAGGAAGGTCATATAGATATTTCCAAGTATGTAAAACTTTTACCCATATTTTCAGAAGGAGAGCCAGAAATTTTCTTTCTTCAGTGGGAAAAATTGGCGCAACAGTTACAAATCCCTAAAGAAAATTGGCCATTAATCATTCAAACACAATTTAAGGGTAAGGCTCAGCAAATTTATACTTCTCTTTCAGAAGCAGAAAGCGAGTATGATAATATGAAAGCTTGTATTTTAAAAGCTTATGAACTAATACCAGAGGCCTATAGACAGAAATTCCGTAATTATAGGAAGACACCTCAGTTAACATACGTAGAATATGCGGCTCAACAAGAGAGGTTATTCAATAGGTGGTGTTTGGCTAGTGAAACGGACACCTTAGATAGACTTAAACAGTTGATTTTATTGGAGCAGTTTAAGAATACCTTAGAGACAGATCTTAGGATTTTTATAGATGATCATGTTCCCGAAACTTTAACTAAAGCTGCTGTATTGGCTGATGAGTTCACACTAAATCATAAACCTAAGTCAAGACAAATGGAATCCCAAAAGTCAAAGTCATATATTCCAGATTCAACAAAATACTCTGATCCTTGGTCCCAAAGAAACGCTTTGAAAATCAGTCTAGCCCATCACATTTCAGTTACAGGTCTGATTTCAATCAATATCCTCCAAACCAACCTTGGCAAAGAATGGAAAGGTTTAAGACTAATCCCCCTGTAACTTGTTCATATTGTAAACAGGTTGGCCATCACATTTCTAATTGCAGAAAGAGACTGACACCCTCATTCTCCAATAAGACACCAACTCTTGTAAGTAATATAAAATCAGACGATTCAAAATCCTCTATTCAGGATACACTACCAAAGAAGCCGGTATTGTCAAGTAATGTAGAACCCCCCTCATCAGATCATGATCCTTGTTTCAAACCATTTGTATCTTCAGGAACTATATCTCATAGTAGTAGTTCACAACAATATCCTATTTCCATACTCCGAGACACAGGAGCAAAGCAAAGTCTGATTTTAAATTCTGTCTTGCAGAATCTGGGTGAGTCATATACAGGTTATGATATATTGATAGAAGGAGTTGGAGGAATTATAAAATGTCCATTACATAATGTTTTCTTGCGGTCTGATTTAACAACCGGAATGGTTAAAGTAGCAGTAGTAGACTCTCTTCCCATAGTAGGAATATCCTTATTGTTGGCCAATGACATCGCTGGAAGCAAAGTCATTTCTCCCTTAATAACAAATAACCCTAAGACCTCAGTAGAACCTTCAGATAACTTACAGTTGTTTCCCGCTTGTGCTGTAACCAGATCTCAGTACAAGAAATCTGAAGAGGAGACCTATAATTTAGAATCCCTATTCTCCCAAACTGACCCATCTTCTTCTTCACCAATTTCTCTATCTAGAGCAGAATTAATCAAAGAACAGAAGTCAGATCCTTCTCTTAAAAATTTGTACGAGATTGTTTCATCTCCAGAAGTTGAAAATATGTCACGAGGTTTCTATATAGAAAACGGAGTCCTAATGCGAAAATGGAGAGCATCCACCGCAACCGCTGACCAGCCATGGCAAGTAAGGAATCAAATAGTCCTCCCTCTTGGTTTCAGGAATAATGTTCTAAGATTGGCTCATGATACTCCCTTAGCAGGTCACTTAGGGGTAAGAAAGACCTTGTTCAACATAACCCAACATTTCCATTGGCCCACGGTTGTCAAAGATGTTGCCCAATATTGTAAAACATGTCATACATGTCAACTTGTAGGTAAGCCCAACCAGAAAATTGTAGAAGCTCCACTCCATCCCATTCCTGTAATGGAAGAGCCATTTAAAAAAGTTCTTATTGATTGTGTAGGACCTTTACCTCCTTCAAGTAAAGGAAATCAGTACATTCTCACAATCATGTGTATGAGCACTCGTTTTCCAGAAGCAATTCCTTTGAAAAATATTAAAGCTCAAAACATAATCAGACAAATGTTGAAATATTTCACTATGGTAGGATTTCCCAAGAACATTCAAAGTGATCAAGGAAGTAATTTTCTTTCCAACAAGTTTAGAGAAACTCTTGTAACACTAGGTATAAATCATGTAACTTCCTCCGCCTATCATCCTCAATCACAAGGTGCTCTAGAGCGCTTTCACCAAACGCTCAAGACAATGTTAAGAATCTTCTGTGCTGAGAACACTCGAAATTGGGAAGACGGACTCCCCTTTTTGTTGTTCGCCACCCGAACAACAATTCAAGAAAGCCTTGGATTCAGCCCGTCAGAATTAGTCTTCGGTCATGAAGTCCGTGGTCCCCTAAAGATACTTCATGAACAATGGATGAAAGAAGAACCACCTGTTCCTTCTTTGAAATACGTGTCCCAGGTCACCGAGAAGTTGTTAGAAGCTTGGAAGTTGGCAAGAGAGAACTTGGCGAATGCTCAACGAGTAATGAAAGGTCGGTATGATAAAGATTCTAAACTTAGAACTTTCTCTCCAGGAGATCAAGTGTTACTTTATCTTCCCATACCAGGAGATCCATTGCAGGCTAAATACAAAGGACCCTATGAAGTCTTGTCCAGAGCCAGTGATCTCAACTACATAATCAAAACTCCAGACAGAAGAAAGAGTTCCCGTCTCTGTCACATAAATACCTTAAAACCTTATCATTCCCGAGATCCAATTCCAGCTTGCAGCTCTACCACAATAGAATCCGAAGAGCCTCCTGATAACCTGCCTAATCCTCCTGAGATTCCCTTGGAAAACTCTCAGATACTACAAAATCTTCAGATAAAAGTAGGACACTTATCTGAGAAACAAGGTAAAGACATTCTTTTCCTCTTAAGAAGTTTTCCAAAATTATTTCTAGATTCCCCAAGATTCACTTCTTTGATAGAACACGAAATAATTCTAGACTCGCCAAGGGCTATCAAACAAGCCCCTTATAGAGTCAATCCAAAAAAGAAGGAGTTCATAAAAGCAGAAATAAACACTCTGCTTCAACAGGGAATAATTGAACCCTCCAGTAGTCCTTGGGCATCTCCTTGCATTCTTGTCCCTAAATCTGACAATTCTTATCGCCTGTGCATTGACTACAGGAAAATCAATGCCCATACTAAGGCCGATGCTTTTCCTATCCCTAGGATAGATGATATCATAGACAGTCTAGGAACTGCCAAGTATGTATCCAAGTTGGATATGTTAAGGGGATACTATCAAATCCCTGTACACCCTCGCTCAAGAGAAGTTACCGCTTTCATTACGGAAGAGGGATTGTTCCAATTCAGAGCAATGCCATTTGGGCTTAAAAATGCCCCTGCCACTTACCAAAGAATGATAAGTAATCTTGTTGCAGGATTGCCAGGAGTAAAAACTTATCTAGATGATGTGATAATATTTAGTCAGTCTTGGACAGAACACATTGAACACCTAAATAATTTCTTTTATAGAGCAGACCAAGCAAACCTTACCATCAATTTGTCCAAATGTGATTTCGGACATACACAGGTCCCCTATTTGGGATTTAAAGTTGGAAATTCCCAAGTGTTTCCAATAGACGCCAAGATAAAAGCCATCAATGATGTACCAACACCCACTAATCGTAGAGAGGTACGTCGATTCCTTGGAATGAGTGGCTATTATCGCCGTTTTTGTCCAAATTTTTCAGATGTAGCAGAACCATTGACTGACCTGTTGAGAAAAGACCACGACTTCGTGTGGACACCTACCTGTGAGACGGCCTTCAAAAACCTGAAGTCCCTTCTCACTAACGCACCAGTTCTAAGGGCACCCGATTTCCAACGACCCTTTCTTCTGCAAGTCGACGCCAGCGACACCGGTATCGGTGCCGCCCTCTTGCAAGAACACAATGAAGTTCTTCACGCTATCGCCTACTACAGCAAGAAGCTGTCCCCTGCGCAGAAGAACTACTCAACAATTGAGAAGGAGACGCTCGCTTTGGTCCAGGCCCTTATCCACTTCGAAGTCTACCTGGGTTCCTCAACTACCATTCAAGTATATTCGGATCACAACCCCTTAAAGTTCCTACAGACTATGAAAAACAAGAATCCGAGACTTACACGTTGGAGTTTATTTCTCCAACCCTTTAATCTAACAATTCATCATATAAAAGGCGTCTTTAATGTTTTAGCCGACGTCCTTTCTAGAACATAGCTTTTCAATAGAAAGTGAAAAGCTTTCCCAAACGGTGGAGGTGTAACGTAATATTAGATATTACGTCATATGTGTAATTATGTTATAGAATTGTGTTCCTTTGTATTACATAACTATGTTCATATTTCTTGTCTATGTATGTATTGTAACAATGTTAAGCAGTAACGCCCGTCCATTATATGTAATCTCGCCTACGTGCGGAGAGAGGTGCGCACTCTTGTAGAACAAACAGACAAGCGAAATCCTGAATAGTTCGGAGCGCACAGATTTGACAGTTACTAAATAAATAGATTGTTCAAGCAAGTCGAGGGTCCTAAAACTACCCATGTTGACGTGTTAACTTACCCTCCTCCTCACCCGCACCCTTAACCGGAAGTATCCGGCTTCCGGTCCAATGGTATATAAGCAGTGGTATTCGCTGACTCCTTGTCATATTCCCACATATTGATCTCTTGATAAAAACTAGAAGGTTTAGATTCATGAGACGATTGGTGTGAAGTGATCACCCTTTTTGCCTACATTACGTGTCTGATATACATTGCATTACTTTACTGATATTTGTACTTATTACTTATTTTGATGCATGTTCCTGATCTCTTTGTACTTAGATAGTACCATATTGTATACTTATCTTGTGTTACTTATTTGAACGATAATTTCCATATTCTCATAATCATGTAACGGTCCCATTGACCCTACTGCCCATTCTCTTTTGTGTTGATTGCCTGTAAATATTTTCCATTAATAATTTCGTTTACTAGTTTTATCGCTAGTTTAATATTCCTTTCCTGGAATCTTCTTTGTTACCTTTACTTCTAGTCTTACGAATTATCTAGGCCCTGACCAGATAGTTCAGTCCTACAGTGGCTTCTAGAAGTGCGCTGGTTCTTAAGCACTTAGACGTTATACGTAACGTCTCTTCACATACCAGCCGCCCGTAACAATATATATATATATATATATATATATATATATATATATATATATATATATATATATATGTGTGTGTGTGTGTGTGTATCAAATCAAATCAAATCAGCCATCCTGAGTCCACTGCTGAACAAATGCCTCCTTCATAGCATGCATTCCATGATCCACACGACCGTGCCATCCTCTGCCACGTCACTCCTGCAAACTTCTCGATCTCGTCTCTCCACCTTCTGTCTGGACTCCTTCTTCCACGCTTCCTATCTCGCGGCGTCCACTCAGTAACACACTTGCTCCATCGCTCATCAGTCGTTCACACCAACTTACCTGCCCAATTCCACTTCCTCCCTTTTACTGCCTCTACAATATCTTTCACTCTAGTCTGCTGTCTCACCCAACTTGAACGCTCTTTCGGTCTCAGTGTTATTCCCATCACTGATCTCTCCATTCTCCTCTGTGCAGTCCATCGCCCTCGTCAGCTTCCAAGTCTCACACCCGTAAATTATTGCTAGTACAAGGCATTGATTGTAAACTTTACGTTTCAAACATAAAGGTAGAGAGCCTCTCAGGATTTTATTATACTTACCAAACATTTTCCAACCAATTGTAATGCGTCTTTTTAATTCATTATCATGATCTTTCGTTATTTTCACCATCTGGCCTAAATAATTATACTCCTCAACTTCCTCAAGACTCTCATCATCAATTACAATCTCATTACTTTGAACTTTCGTGTTGAACATTACTTTGGTTTTACTATTATTAATTTTTAAACCTACTTTGAGACTTTCCTTGTTTAGATCGCTCAGCATATCTTGCAAGTCCTCTGCTCTTTCTGAAATAAGAATGATGTCATCCGCAAATCTAAGGTGGTTCAAATATTTGACATTAATCTCCAAACCTTTCTTTTCCCAACTCAATTTTCTGAAAATATCTTCTAAACAAGCTGTAAATAGTTTGGGTGAAATTGTATCGCCTTACCGTACCTCTTTCTCGATCGTGATCTTTTCTGTATCTTTATGTAGTCGAACTATAGCGGTACCTTTCACATAAATCTTTTCTAAAACTCTTACGATCTGTTGATTTGTACCCTGTTTGCATAGCGAATTTAGTATTGCTATTTGTTCTACCGAGTCAAAGGCCTCGTAATCTACAAAAGCTAAACACAGAGGTATATTGTATTCTGTCGTTTTCTCGATTAGTTGATTTATCGCCTGGAAATGGTCTAGAGTTGAATATCCGCTTCTAAAGCCTGCCTGTTTTCTCGGTTGGTTTCCATCTAAAACTTGACTTAGTCTATTTGTAAGGATCTTGGAGAATACTTTATATACGTTTGATAGCAAGCTAATCGGTCGATAGTTACTAAGGTCCTTCTGGTCTCCTTTTTTATGAAGCAAAATCACTATAGCATTGCACCACGATTCAGGAACACTTTCTTGACGTAAACACTGGGTGTTCAACTGAGCTAATTTAATATGAATTTTTTTACCTGCGCCTTTCAACAGATCTATTGATATACCATCTTCCCCTGGTGCTTTTCCACGTTTCATAGTTTTTAGAGCAAATTCTACTTTTTCCTTTGTAATCTGTGGTATACTACTAACGTCTACAAATTAATTTACTGACTCAACTACGGTCTTCGAAGAGTAAAGCTCTTGGTAAAATTCTTCTCCTCTTTTTACCATTGTCTCTACATTTAATTATTTCTCCGTTTCTATCTTTCAATCATATCATTTGCTGTCTTCCTAAAGCATGTCTGCGCTCGGTCATTTTAATACTTTTTACCTTTCCGAATAGTTCCTCTATTTTCTCCATGTTTCTCTTTCTTTTCTCTAATCTCTGTCTTTTGTTGATAAGCTTGTTTAGTTCTACTTTTTTTTTTATTTCGTCTCTCCTGATTTTAATCTGCATGGTCCTTCTTCTTTTAATTAGGTCATTTGTAGCTGGGGAGTATTTCTTTTCTCTAATTTTTTGTACTAAATTCAAATTAATATCTTCCACGCTGTCCTCGTTAGTTCTTAGAGCTTCGACTCTATTTTTAATTTCTAACTGAAATTTCTTCTTATCATCCCTAACCTTTGCGAGGCTTATTTTCTTTTTTAGAACTAGTTTATTTCCCTCTGCTCTGAAATTGAATTTAGTTGTGCAATCTACCATTCTATGGTCACTACCTATGTTGACTTTATTTATTACCGTAACATTGCTAACGCTTTTGCTCTCATCTCCTAATATAAAGTCTATTTCATTCTTTGTTGTTCCATTTGGACTTCTCCACGTCCATTTACGACCTACACGCTTTTGAAAGAAAGTGTTCATTATCCTCATATTGTAGTTCTCAGCAAAATTTACTAATATTTCGCCTCTGTCATTTCTTTCACCTACTCCAATCTTCCCAATGCACGTCTCATCTCCCATCTTCTTCCCTACTATTACAAAAGTGTACCTACTTTTTTCTTGATCCATTACTTGACTTAAATCATCATAGAAGGACTCAATTTTCTCCATGTTTCTCTTTCTTTTCTCTAATCTCTCTCTTTTGTTGATAAGCTTGTTTAGTTCTACTTTTTTTTTATTTCGTCTCTCCTGCTTTTAATCTGCATGGTCCTTCTTCTTTTAATTAGGTCATTTGTAGCTGGGGAGTATTTCTTTTCTCTAATTTTTTGTACTAATTTCAAATTAATATCTTCCACGCTGTCCTCGTTAGTTCTTAGAGCTTCGACTCTATTTTTAATTTTTAACTGAGGCTTATTTTCTTTTTTAGAACTAGTTTATTTCCCTCTGCTCTGAAATTGAATTTAGTTGTGCAACCTACCATTCTATGGTCACTACCTATGTTGACTTTATTTATTACCGTAACATTGCTAACGCTTTTGCTCTCATCTCCTAATATAAAGTCTATTTCATTCTTTGTTGTTCCATTTGGACTTCTCCACGTCCATTTACGACCTACACGCTTTTGAAAGAAAGTGTTCATTATCCTCATATTGTAGTTCTCAGCAAAATTTACTAATATTTCGCCTCTGTCATTTCTTTCACCTACTCCAAACTTCCCAATGCACGTCTCATCTCCCACCTTCTTCCCTACTATTACAAAAGTGTACCTACTTTTTTCTTGATCCATTACTTGACTTAAATCATCATAGAAGGACTCAATTTCCTCGTCTGAACTCTGTGAAGTTGGTGTATAAACCTGAACTATTTTTAGAGTGTACCTTTTACACAGCCTAATCACAATCCAAGCTACTCTGTCCGATAAACTACTGAATTTGAATATGTTACCAGCAACATCACGGTTGGTCATGAATCCTACTCCACTAGATCTTTCTTTGTCCCTACCTTTATAATAGAACAGGTGGTGACCGTCTTGTAATTGTATCAGCTTTTCTTCCGTTCTTCCATTAAACTTTCCAGTCTGTGGTCTTCTGCTTGGACAGTGCTTACTTACATTCGGTGGCACATTGCCCGTAAGCACACGAGGCAATGCGGTGGGACCTTTAGGAGACGATGATCCAACAGGAACGCTCGGTTTTTGTTTTGATTGTGCTATTGATATTCATGTTGGCTATGAAGGGGGGTTGGCAGTAATCTCACCTCCTTGCCAACTGGTTTCTGGTGAGATATTTCTCTGATGTCACCTTATTCATAATATTCGGTGAAGCTGTATGTTATTAGGGTGCCCAATGGTCCACGCCGTCATTATGACGGTACCCCATATATCTATGGGGAATTTCCCTGTTTGCCATCAGGGACGTGCCAGTTAGCAGTGGGTCCTGCGACTGTGTGTTTGAGCTGCTCTTTGTCTGATCTTTCCTACAAACCCGTTCGATATGGGTGGCCCTGCAGAAATTTCCTCTCTATCAACATAGCTTTTGTAGCCAATAAGATTCTCAAGCCTATCCACCACGTCAAGGTGTCAACTCTAGGATATATATATATATATATATATATATATATATATATATATATATATATATATATATATATATACAGACACTCCTCAACTTACGTTTTAGTTACGTTCCGAACGGCCGAACGTAAGTTGACAATGAACGTAAGTTGTTACTGTGCCATACATCCGTAAATTGTATTACCGTATCTTATAAAACACCCCTAAATCATTAATTATACACATGACATTGTAAAATGATAACATTAATTTCAAATAAATTAAATTCAAGCAACATAAATTGAGATGGTGGAGGAGGAGGGGGAGGAGGATGAGGATGAGGCAAGGCACGTTCAGTCTGTCGTTTGTGCCATGTAAACAATGGACGCAGCGTCATGTGTAAGTATCGTTTGAACCACAGAGAGCGAGCTAAACTAAAAAATTCACTCAAATTTTTTTTTTTTACAATATTTTTTACAGTCAGTTCAAACGTAAAATCGAAAAAACGTAAAACGAATGAACGTAAGTAGAGGAGCGTCTGTATATATATGTACATATATGTATATATGTACATATATGTATATATATATATATATATGTGTGTGTGTATACATATGTATATATATATATGTAAACACACACACACACACACACACACACACACACACACACACACACACACACACACACACACACACACACACACACACACACACACACACACACACACACACACACACACATACACACACCCGGTGGCGGATTGGTAAGGCACTGGCCTCACAAGCCGGAGAACCGGGGTTCGATTCCCCGGCCGGGCGGAGACAAGTTGGGTTTGTCTCCTTTCACGTGTAGCCCCTGTTCACCTAGCAGCGAGTAGGTACGGGACGTTAGTAAAGGAGTTGTGACCTTGCATTCCCGGTGTGTGGAGTGTGAGTGGTCTCAGACCTACCCAGAGATCTGCTAATAATGAGCTCTGAGCTCACTGCCGTAGGGTGGTGTCTGGCTGTCTCGAAAAGAGGCTGCAGCAGATCCGAGGTGAATACACACACACACACACACACACACACACACACACACACACACACACACACACACACACACACACACACACACACACACACACACACACACACACACACACACACACACACACATATATATATATATATATATATATATATATATATGTGTGTGTGTGTGTGTATGTGTGTGTGTGTGTGTGTGTGTGTGTGTAGAGAGAGAGAGAAAGAGTTAGATATGTAGCCCCATGTACGGATTCTGACGTGAAAGGTTGTTGTTATCACTCTAGGCAAGTTATCGGCACACAGGTACCCTGACCAGAGCAAGAAAAAGTTAAGCTTCAGTTTTCCCTCTTTCTCTCTCTACTCTCTATTTCTCTTTCTATTTTGTTAGGAGACTCCCTTCCCTGCTCTCGTCCTCTGTTTTACCTCTCTCTCCTAATTTGTCTTACCACATGTCTTTCTCTTTCGTCTGTCTATTTTTACTTTAATCCATTGTGTCTTTTTCTTCTGTATTTATTTTTACATTTATTGGTCGATTTCTTTTTCCATGACTCAACGTTTTACGATTTTATCTTTGGACTTTATCCCTCTGTGTTTCGTACTTATTTTTGTTGTTTCTCAATTTGCTTTTTTCTCTTTTTAACGCATTTCCCTCGTTATAATCTTTGGTACCTATAAATATTACATTTTCTTATTATCCCTCTTTTTCTATATCTTCAGTCTATTCTGTCTTTTTCCTTTACTTTTAACATTTTTTGTCACCAAACTTAGCTCAGTTTTGGTACTATGTCGATATATCTACTACTTTCTTCCTATACCTCCTTCATTTCTATATTTTCTCTCTCTGCTGATGTCTCTCCGTCTTTGCCTCAATCATTACTTCTCTTCCTCCCCTCCATTTCTCCAAACTTCTACATTCTTCTTTCCCGTCAATTCCTCACCTCTCTCTGCACCATCTTTAGTATTGACTTTTACTTTTTTGTATTTTTCAGTATTAATTTCTCTATCGTCTCACAAACTCTGCCACATTTTATGTCCTTTCCCCAATTCCTCTCTCTCTTTCAATATTATCTTTCTGGTTAGAATTATTTCTCTCTTTCTCGCCTCCTCGCTCTCTCTAGTTTTCTTTTTTCTATTTCTCCCTCGTAAAGTTTTGTTTATTCTGTCAATATCTTTTAACTTATTTAACTTCTGAGTTTTATTCACACTTTGCATTTGACCTGACCTTTGCTTCCCCTCACCTCTATCAAGGTCTGTGGTTTGTGTCGACCCTGGGACTCCTTTTGTGTCTTGGGACCCTCAGTCTCCAAGGATACCCCCATAACCGATGCTTCATGGACCTCCCATGGCGGAGGTGTATACTTAAAGGGATCTGTATTTCGGGCTGAGGATGACTCCGGAGAAACCCCAGTGGCTTTAGGACTTTCATAGTGCGGGATTGTACTCAAGACCACGGAGTCCAAGAGGCCCCTGGAACACTTGGGTTTCGGTACAAGCCCGTGAGGGCCTCGGCTCCCATAAAGGTCTTCTAGAATGACTCAAATATGGTTCACGAAACTTCCTACGGTTCTCGTTTCTTTATGGCAGGGGTTCTCAAACTTTTTTCAACCAAGGACCACTTTTATTACAGAAAACAAGCTGAGGACCCCCTCACATGTGTTCCCCCCAGGATATATATATATATATAATGTACGCACTGTTTCGTAATATCAACAGTCATGGAAAGCTGTAAATAAATACTTTAACTGAGAATTAAGTGTAACTCCATCTTTAATTGGCAATTCTGATAATATCAAAACATAAGACAATAATTCAAATGTGTAATCCAAATACAGCCATGAAATTCCCTTGAATAACATTTCCAGAAATTCCCTCTCCCTCTTTCTCACCAATATAAGATGTCTTTTGTTCACATTATTAATGTGAAGGATGGGCCTGCCTCCCAGTGCACAACTTCTCTATCCTGGGATGGATGGATGAGAGGCATACTCTTAGGTCATCTTCCACATGCATCCGAGCCAGATGGCTGTCACGGAAATCGGCTGCATCCACCGATAAATTCGTTAAATTTTGCGGACCCCCTGTCAAAGTGCCGCTGACCCCCAGGGGTCCGCGGACCCCACTTTGAGAACCCCTGCTTTATGGAATCCCTCTGTAATTTTGGAACCTCTTTCCCAAACCCAGCGTCGACCACGAGCCTTCTCCGGGGTCAGTGGAGTGCACAGGTTACATTGAACTAGGCTCCTAGAATTTCCCTAGGGTTTATATTATTCCCACATTCCTTGGTAACCTCCCTAGCTCCTGTGATCCATGGCGTTCTCAGGACACCTTCGGGTTTCGGAGACTGTTTTGTTTTCTTTGAAATTCCAAAGGTACCTAAGATACTCCGAAATCCCTGAGACTTCTAAGCAGACTGAGGATTCATAGAAGCCACGGGGGTACCGGAGGCCCTTGGAATTTTTATGAATAAAGGGTTTCCCCGAAGTCTCGGGTGGTTCAATAACTCCGAAAGGATCCATGAAACTATAATGTTTCTCTAGAATCCCGGCAGGACCATGAAGTCATGGCACGGCCTGGTGACCCCGACAGCTCCCAGAAGTTCTTGTGGGTTTCATAACCCAGCATGAGGTTCTTGATTTTGGATCATTCCACAAGAGGGGTGCAGGAGGTAGGAAGATGGGGGGGGGCGTTAGCAGTCCTCGAAGGCCCAAGAAACTTGGCTCCGTGGCTCCTAGGAGTTCTTGGACTATTGAAACCACCAGGAACTCCTGAGAACACCATTCCAGGATTCCTCATGAAATCAAGAGCTATGAGGTGCCCCACCAGTCCCAGGATTCCAGTATCCTTGGCTTTCAGAAGGTATGAGGTCCCCTCATCATTATCATCAATTTTGGGCATACGCTAGGGAGCGCGTTGCTTCAGTCACACGCCGGCGCCAGTTCCCACGGTCTCACTCCTGGAATCTTAGAAATTCCATCATTGAGGGTCTCCAGACCCATGGCTTGCCTAGTATTCCCTGAGTAATCCAGAAATCCTCGTGGGTTCTTCGAAACTTCATGAAGTCCCTGTTCCGGGGTGAAAGACAAAAGAGTCTTAAAAGTCCTTCAAAATTCGAGGAACTTTGTAGGGTTGAAAGGCATGATCCCTAGAATTCTAAGGCTCCTTATTCCCTTTGTAGAATCCAAGAACCACGAAGGGATCCAGAAGTATTGGGGGTCTCAGGAGCCAAAGTGAGTCATATATGTCACAGAAGTCTCAAAATTCAAGGTAGTTTAGGGAACTCTGGTGGATCCAAGAAACCCCATGCCTTAGGAATCATAGAAGTTTTCCGGGGAGTTAGTAGCACTGGGATGTCTTAGATTCCCTGTGGGCTACAGCGTCACCATAGAGCCTCAAGAATTCAGGATGTACCAGGAATCTATGGAGGTTTCAGCAGGAGGACCAAGGAGTCTCTTGTGGTCTTAAGAGCCTTGGATGATCCTGGGTATCTGAAATACACTGCCATTACCCCCTCCAAATTCCTTGGGACTCTGAGGACACTGAAAACCACCAAGGTCCTTGGGATTCTTTGAAGCTACATGAAAGTACCATTATTTTTAAGCCCTTTCCGGACTAAAGGGAACCATCAATGTCTTAGGAATTCTTCGGAGGTCTCGGGTCACTCGAGACTTCAAGAATATTTTTTATTCATGGATACCTCAAGATCTGCTTTTTGGATTCTTCAGGCTGCTTAAAAGTTCTCATGGACTCTGAAATATCTCAGGTGTCATGAGACTTCAGAGAAAATTAAAACGGACTTGAAACCAAAAGGATTCCCAAAAATGCCGTGGACCCTAGATGCTACAAGGGTTCACAGAGACCGTATGGGTACTATGAACTTAGGGGAAATTCTAGGAGCCTAGTCCTATAAAATCTGTCCGATAGAGAAAAGAGGTTCTAAGGCTATGAGGAATCTCAAGAAGAAACCCGAATATCAGATAATTCTGTGAACCATCGATACCCGGATCCCTGTGGATTAAGATCTCTTCGGGAGCTAAGGCCCTTGTGAGCCTGTAACCGAATCGAAGTGCCCCAGATGTCTAAGTGGTTCCGTGGTCCTGAGCACAAACTCACATCCTGAGTGGTCCCAAAAATCCCGGGGGATCCCCAGAGTCATCACCAGTCCAACCACTTGTTACGCCTCCCATTAATGTCCAATCTTAATTGGAGAAACAATTCTACCTCCAATCATCGACGAACCATATTGAGCCTAAATGGCAGGGTAACAATGTACTGCACATCAAATATAAATCTGTGCAGTACCTTCAAGCACATATGTCAATAGGTTTAGGTGACCGGTGGATAACTCAAAGGGGCAAGGTTAAGGCAAAACTATGGTGTTCTAACATAAATTATTTACATATTCACTTAGCACTACACACACACTTATTTTATGCCTACCCGGACCACTTGTTACCACTAGGGTCCACCTAACACACTTAACCTAGAGATTTTATAGAGGAGCGGGAAGTGTCCGCTCTGTACGGGTTCAGAAATTAGAGAGATGGCCTAACTTTGTACTGGGATCATAGAGTATTGTGGAATTGTCCACTTTAGCATACAAGCCACTCTGGAGTTCAGGGAAGTTGTCTTTCTGATCATTATCACATGTAGGCACTACAACACAAGCGGACAAGGAAGGTTCAACATTTTCCTCCCTTTCCATACTCTTTCTCACTCTGTAGGGTTTCAGTAGATTGACATGCACCAGACGTTTTTTCTTACGCCTGCCTGGCGTATATACAACGTAATTGGCGTCCCCTACCCTGTCTACAATTTGGAAAGGTCCATCATACCTTGCCTGGAATGGGTGTGTCTGCACGGGCAAGAACACCAACACCTTATCACCTACCCTAAATTCCCTATACAAGTCTCGGAAAATCCACAGAACCCCGGTTCCAAAAAAATCCAAGGAACCCTAGGATACTTGAGTACCAGGCTGAGGCGAATGACAAGATTTAGCAAAGGATAACAGGAAGCAAAGGTCAGGGGTTTGGTAGACTTTTACTAGAAAATCAGAAGTTGGAGTTTAATGACATCTTTGTCTGCAAGTCCTCGCCCTCCTCTGGAAAAAAGAATATTCCAGGTAGGAACACAATAGAGTAACTAAGAATTTTGAATCCACTTTTTCAGGTGTTACAAAAATAGAA
>NC_134791.1:64465551-64483051 GCF_046742065.1 Oratosquilla oratoria
AACGCGAAGAAGAATGCGAAGAAGAACGCGAAGAAGAACGCGAAGAAAAACGCGAAGAAGAACGCGAGGAAGAAGAAGAAGAAGAAGAAGAAGAAGAAGAAGAAGAAGAAGAAGAAGAAGAATTCTATAGTTACATTAGAGATAAAAAGGTTGTTAGGAATCACATTGGTCCACTATTATATGCTGACGGTCAACTTGAATATTCAAATGAAGGAATGTGTAATATCTTAAACAATTATTTTAGCTCGGTATTCGTAAACGAAACACCTCAAAGTGAATTCCAAACTGAAACCTGTGAAAAGTCTAGGGTAAACTTACTACGGTAAAAAAAAAAAAAAAAAAAAAAGTTGTATAGATAAACTCAAAGTTAATAAAACACCAGGGCCTGATGGTTGGCATCCAAGAATCTTAAAGGAAATTAAAAATGAGATTGTTGTTCCATTAGAAATTATTTTCAAGAAATCCATCGTATCCGGAGATGTCCCAAGAGAATGGAAGCTAGCTAACGTTACTCCCATATTCAAAAAAGGTGACAAAAAGAAGCCAAATAACTATAGGCCTATAAGTTTGACTTCAATCGTAGGAAAAATAATGGAAACTATCATCAGAGATGCTATCGAACATCATTTAGAAAGTAACCGTTTGATAAATGATAGCCAGCATGGTTTCAGACGGAAACGTTCTTGCGTGACTAACTTACTCGAATTCTACAACACAGTTATCTCGAATTATGACAAAAGAAACAATATAGATTTAATATATCTAGACTTTGCAAAAGCTTTTGATACCGTCCCACACGAAAGACTACTTACTAAATTAGCTTTACACGGAATAAGTGGTAGCCTATTAGGTTGGACTTGTAATTGGTTGAATGGTCGAAAACAGAGAGTTGTTTTAAATGGAAAAAACTTCTAGATGGAAAAATGTTACAAGTGGAGTTCCTCAGGGCGTTCTTGGGCCACTTCTATTCATAGTATATATAAATGATATAGACCATGGACTAAAATCTACTGTTTCCAAATTTGCTGATGATACAAAAATGTGCGGAGTGGCAAATGATCATTTAAACCAATTAGATATTCAAGAAGATTTAGATAACTTACAGCAATGGTCTGAAAAGTGGCTAATGAAATTTAACACAAGTAAATGCAAGGTAATGCACATAGGTAAAAATAGCAGTAAGTACGATTGCAAGTTATTTGGAAATTCGTTAACAAAAGTGGATAGTGAAAAAGATCTCGGCGTAATTATCAGTAACGACCTCAAATCATCCAAGCAGTGTATTTCAGCCTCTGAGAAAGAAAATAAGATTCTAGGACTGATTGCGCGATCTTTTGATTTCAAAAGTCCATCACTCATTAACAAGCTACATAAATCGTTAGTTTGTCCACATTTGGAATATGCTGTTTCCGTATGGTTACCGAATCTCATTAAAGACATTGACAGACTGGAAAAAGTACAACGGCGAGCCACAAAACTGATTCCAAATATCAAAAATAAATTATACGAAAATCGACTAAAACATGAATCTGTTTTCCCTAAAAAAGCGTAGACTCAGAGGTGACTTGATACAGGTCTTTAAGATTTTAAAGGTTATTGACAACATCAAAAGTGACAAAATTTTCACATTGAATGAGAATCAGACAAGAAACAATGGTCTCAAACTGTCCGGAAATAGATTCAATTTGGAAGTAGGTAGAAACAACTTTGCCAACCGTGCAATTAATGAATGGGATAAACTTCCTGCACAGGTAGTGCTATGTAGTTCAGTTCGAAGCTTTAAGAATCATTTAGATAAACACCTAAGGAAGATGCTGTAATGATTATAATTTATTTTATATTATTTGTTTTTGTTTTGTTATCATTTGTCTATCTGATTTTCATTTATTATTAGTTATATGTCAATTTATTATTATTTACTATTTACCTGTTTGTTTATTATTTAACTATACATATGCATTTATTTATGTATTTTATTTGTTATTTACATTATTATAGTTTTTATTTATTATTTTATTATTATTATGATTTTTTTTTCGCATCCGACCTAGATATGGACCAAAAGTTCTCCTGTCGGCATGCTCCGCCTTTGTAATCCTTTGTAGAAGAACGCGAAGAAGAAGAAGAAGAAGAACGCGAAGAAGAAGAAGAACGCGAAGAAGAAGAAGAAGAAGAAGAAGAAGAAGAAGAAGAAGAAGAAGAAGAAGAAGAAGAAGAAGAAGAAGAAGAAGAAGAAGAAGAAGAAGAAGAAGAAGAAGAAGAACGCGAGGAAGAAGAAGAAGAAGAAAAACGCGAAGAAGAAGAAGAAGAAGAAGAAGAAGAAGAAGAAGAAGAAGAAGAAGAAGAAGAAGAAGAAGAAGAAGAAGAAGAAGAAGAAGAAGAGGAACGCGAAGAAGAAGAAGAAGAAGAAGAAGAAGAAGAAGAAGAAGAAGAAGAAGAAGAAGAAGAAGAAGAAGAAGAAGAAGAAGAAGAAGAAGAAGAAGAAGAAGAAGAAGAATATCACCTGACCCCGACTTACCCAAGCGCTTTTTCAAGAATATTTTTAGGACAAAGTGTCACCGTAATACCACCTGTCTCCGACTTCCACAGCGTTTTTTAGAAGAATATTTTTATTTAGACTTAGAAATCTTTCATTAACCACCATGATATTAAATGGTGGCTGCGATTAGAAATATCAAATTCCTACGTGAGATAATGTAGTGACTATTTTATTGTGCACAAGTAAACTATATGGTTTCCCGGCTGTTTCGGTGCAATGTTTTCCCTTTTCCTTTACTCATTTTTACAGCTAGGTTTGTATCGTACTGCAGTGCAGGTGATCGAGAATAATTGACTATTGTGGAAGTGCAAAAAGTAATATTGTGGACTGCTTAGTATTATTCTGTTGGACATCAACTCGAGCCATTTCGCCTCCGATTTTGAGCTCGTCTCTTCTCCGCTAGCTACCTTAACGACGTCCCAGACTATTATCACCAGTGTGCTACGAGATTTCTCAACGCATTGCTGCAGTAATTCCAGCAATACCCTTATTGTGCGCGTGGATGTTGTTGGATGAGTATTGTGTCCCGAATCCATGTGGGGTTCCATAGTCGGTGTGCTGTTGTCAGCCACATTGTATATATATTACCGTTAATATATATTATGGTTAACCCTTTCTAATACATTTTTTCTATTAGTCTTCGCATTCTATGACGAGGCTAATTTCACAAAAGCAATAGTGACCTTTTATATACATTTTCATAATTCCAGCCAGGATCACGTGCGTAGCTTTTGAGCGGCAGCTAGTCCCTTTGTGGATGAGAGCCATACTGCATTCAGTGCCCCCCTGTCCTGTCTTCCTTTAGGAAGTATCCCTCTTCAAGTAGACAACGCCTGCATTTATGTGATCTCCGGACTCCTCAGCCATGACTCCTCCCACTATTACCCTATTGCACCAGGACCCCTCCGTTGTAAAATTTTCGGGTGAGGATCCTAATTATTCACCATCTGCATTTATTCAACACTGTAAGGATAGTACCATCAACACTAACGCCATTACAGGGACAGAAAAAAATATCTTTTATACGATCCCAACTTGCACCTAATTCGCTAACCTCTGAGATTATGTCATCTTCATGCGCCAACCCTAGAGTTTTAAACTATGATTACGCCACCTTTAGGGCAAATTTTCTTAAAATACTTAATGTAAATCTAGTAGGGGATATTTTTCTCTAGTGCTTCAGGTTGGCTGACGTACTCTCTTCCTCTATGGGCACTGAAATTTTTATGCGTGCTCAGGTTAGAGCCAGTACGGTGGCTTCTGAAGCATTAGATTCATTGATACATTCACAGTGGATAAAAAAAATATATATTATACCAGATAGATTCCGACTTGTTTTGGAGTACATATTCTACACTTTGTTCCTCGCTCCATATGAGCAAAGGGTTGCTTCTTCTCTTAATTATCAGACAGATGAGTCTTTTCTAACATCTGCAACAAAGCTTTCTAGAAAATTAAAAGAACTGCCTCATCGTGCCTTGCTAGCTCCTGTACCACCTATTTATTCACAGAAGACTCCGGAGGTTCCTACCCCTCCTTCATCACCTCTTCTATCTTCGACCCCTACACAGAGTACTCTTTCATCCCCATCTCTGTCTACCGGGCTTACATGCACGTATTGTAACAAAATAGGTCATTCTAGTGCTTTCTATTTCCTTCGTAAGCATCATGAGAGAATTTTTAAGCAGACTCCTGTACGTAGACGTTTCACTAGTTCCTCTTGTATGATCACACATCACTTTTCAACAATGTCATTTTAGCATCAGTCTAGCTACAGTCATGTCCATGGACAGTGAAGCCATCTTCTGATCAGTGTTCCAAGATTTTGAAGCTTAGAGAAGAAAATAGTTCAGTCTCCAGGCATACTCAGTCCCATTTTCACAAGCGCCCGTACGAAAATCTCAAAGAATGGCTAACAGTTACCGGTCCAAGATCGTCCCTTTAGTGGCTGCTGTCTCTTCCCAACTCCTTACCTTTCAGTGTTATATTGACCAGTTACCTATCTCTGTAGCGGTAGACACTGGGGAAGGATGTAGTATAATAAGTAATAAAGCATATTCTACTCTTAAGGATTTGTACAACGTATCATTGTTACCTTCTTGTAGTGCTTTGCAAGCTGTACAAGGCTCTCCCTTGTCTGTTCTTGGATTTATTTGCATTCCCTTTAGTGTTTCATGTTAACTTTGTGGATAGTTTCTGATTTCATACTGCAGTGTGATTGTCTCTTAGGCTTTGATACTTTAGCAACTCATGCCATAGATATATCTCCTCGGCACCGTATAGTTACTTTCGACAACAATGTCATTTCTGCAATGGACAGGCCAGTTTCTATACATAGCTCACCTTCTGTGCATGGTCTGACCAGGCAGTTATCTTCCAAGGGTTCAAAACTTTTAGGCCCTCCTGTACTTTCTTGTGCTGCTGTTGTTGTAGGCGAGCACTATATTGGTCCTTCTAGTGCAGTTCGAGTATCGGTGCGCATTTCAGATGCTCCAATTGGTTCTAACGTCGTATCTTAACCTGACTCTGTTCGTGTTAGAGATCTTGCATTGGAACGTACTCTTTCCACTCTTCGTGAGGACCATTTTATCACGGCCCTGATAACCAACGTTACTGGTGCTCCCATCATACTCTCTTCTGGTATTTATTTGGGTTCTTTTGATGTCGTTGATGTTGACACTGTCCAGGATATACCACCTATCATAGCAGCTTCCATTCAATCGTCTTCACATGCAAGTGACATAGCTCATTTAGCCTCTCAGTATGGGACATATTTAGGTAACGTTGATTGCCCTGAGGTAAGAGACTGTCTCATTGAATTGTTAGTGACATACTGTCAAGCTCTGGCCTTACCTAGGGAACAATTGGGAGTTACAGACCGTGTTGTCCATAGCAGTGATCTTAAACCATGGGGGGGGGGGTGCAGTCTACGTACCTTCTTACAGGTTGCCTCATTTTCAAAGACTTGTAGCTCAGTTTCTAGTTGACGAGTTGTTGAGTGAGGATGTCACCCAAGAGTCTCGTTCTGAGTGGAACTCCCCACTCCTTCTTATGTCCAAGAAAAATGGATAATTCCAGCCTGTTGTGGATTATAGGCGTGTCAAAGATGTCACGGTTCCAGATAATTACCCTTTGCCTTCTCGACTCCATCAGGTCATTATGAATGGCTCCGTTGCCCCATGGGTTTATGGAATGCCCCTTTAACACGCCAGCGCCTTATTAATTCGAATTTTCATTGACTATTGGGTAATGGACGTTTTGTGTATCTGGATGACTTGATTCTAGTTTCCAAGGATGTGGAAAGTCACTTCCATAAGATGTCCTTAGTCATGCAACGTTTTGCTGAAGCTGGCTTGAAGCTCAATTCACGTAAATGTTAATTTTTAAAGCCCAAAATCCAATTCTTAGGTCATGTTGTAGACAAAGATGGCGTTCATACTACAGATGATAAGATCAAAACTGTTAGAAAATTTCCTACACCTAAGACGGTTGACCAAGTACGCTTTTTCCTAGATTTGGCAGGATACTATCGTGTTTTTGTAAAAGACTTTGCTTCCATTATATCACCTCTTACTCATCTCCTCAAAAAGGATGCTTCTTTCCAGTGGCATGATACTATTCAGAAATTTTTAAACTTACCCAGGCGCCTGTGTTGGCATTCCGAGATTATAGTCTTTCTTTTACCATTATAGTCTTTCTTTTACCATCTGCATCTTGAGTCTCTCTACTCTGTTACACATCTGGAAGCTTTAGCAATAATGTGGGCATCATCTTTGGCTATTCTGTCACAGTTTGCACAGACCACATTGCTGTCACATAACTTTTCAAGGACAAAAATCTTTCAGGCCGCCTAGCCAGATGGTTTCTTACTATTGAGGAGTTCATTCCAGTCCTTAATCATATTCCGGGACGTGCAAACAATGTTGCTGATGCCCTTTCACGAAATGTGCCTATAGCTGCTGTTGCAGTAATTCACAACTTCCCCCTGCGATATTCAGCCAAAGCTCAACGTGAGGGACCTGTTTAATCTGTTGTGATTTACACCTTAGGATCTGGCAACGATACTACATAGTCAAAATTGCCTGTACCTCTGTTTCGATTCTCCTTGCAAGACATTGTTCTCACTCGTAACGTGAGTCCCTAGTCCCTGTTGTTTGATCTCTTCCTCATGATTTCCCTCAAGCTGGTCACCCAGGTCGTGACAAAAATCTGGCTATGGCTCGCAAGAAATATTATTGGCCTAGAATGTGTTTAGATATTGCCACTCATATAGCCCAGTGGAAGTCTTGTGCTCAGAACAAAGGTTCTACTCGCACTGCTCCTACTCTAGAGTATCGTACTCCTTCTCGGCCCTTCGACACTGTAGCCATTGATCTCTTCTAATTGCCCCATAGCATTCAAGACTCATTGCACGTTCTTGCACGCGTTGATCACTTTAGCTGTTTTGTGATATTGATTCCCTTGCGTAATAAATCTCCTCCAGTTGTTGCTCATGCTCTATTTTCCATTTTTTCTGTCCTTACACTACTCCTTCAGTGTTGTTTGGCGACAATGGGACTGAGTTTAAGAATGAGGTCATAGCCAACATTCGCAAACAGTCCAACATCACTCAGGCTTTAGGAACTGCCTATCATCTCTTGTCTATCGGTCTAGAGGAGCGGAAAAATAGGAAAATACTTGACATTCTTAGGCACGTTGCTAGTGATCTGCAGGAAAATGGGAAGACGGGCTACCCCATGTCAGTACCTGCATTAGTAGCACTATCAATGTAGCAACGGGGAAGATCACCTCATTATGTCATTTATGGTTCTGAGAAGAGGCTTCCGTATGATCTTTTGGATAGTCCTATTCGTCCTCTCTACAATTCTGAAGATTACAGTCAACTTCAGTGCCATACATTGCATACCATTTATGATTCTGTCAAAAGGAAACTTCAGGATTCTAGATCAAACATGATAAAGAAATAACATAGTAAGGCTAAACCTGTTTCCACCCAAGTGGGTGATCATGTATTTAAGCATATGCCTGAGTGCCAGTCTAAGCTAAACATCAAATCTATTTATCCTTTTCTGGTGACGCAGAGGCTTCATCCCAATAAGCTCATGTTTTTTTTACCTATCTCAAGGACTTAGTGAGGTTTTGCATTCTGATAGGCTTAAGAAGACATGTCGTGAGACGATGCTTGGTGTCTTTGATTGTACCGCGGGTCGGACGCGCCGACCTCGGGTCGCGCGTCCTGCGCAGCTCGGGTCACGCGTCCTGCGCAGCTGGCCACGCCCTCAAGCCAGGTCGTGTCGCCGGGTCAGAGTGTGATTGGCGCAGGTCAATTTGCACACGACCCATAGCGACTGCGATTGGCTGCGGATTTGCACACGGCCTATGGGCATAGCGCTCATCCCTCGCGGCGCAAGCGGCGACACACTTCTTCGGCATCGCCCTCACAGTGAGTACCATCTCCTTACCTTGCTCTCGTTAATCAGTCAATAGTTAGATATTTTGCCTCCGTGCACACGCACATAATAAAAGCAAAGAAACAACAACAGTGTTTTTGTCAGCCTACACACCCACGCTCGGCTAACCTACCATAGTGGTGGCGACGGTGTGTTGCAGTTGGTAATATTACACGCACCCATTCCTCAACTCAGTGAACATATTTCCAAATACCACTTCACACTGTTAGGACTACTCAGTGAACACAAAGGAGTGCTAAATAGGGCTAGGCCTGCCGGGTTTCTCCCAACGTCTCGCCGTAATACCAACACCCACGTGGTGGGACCTGTGAGTCAGCAGGCCTGGGCGCTGCAGGCGACTGCGGATGTCCCATTCTTTCTTTCCTCCGGCATTAACCATCACCCCATGAGTGGCCTCCCTGCCTGTACTGACGCGACCTCTTGGCTTTCCTTATTAGAGAAACGGTGGTCTCCAGAGGTCCCTGACGCAGACAAAATTGCAGTTACTCAGAAGAAAACTGCCGGTGATGCCGCGATAGCTGCTCGTCTTGCAAAGGGTAGGCATACCAATGATTGGGAAGCATTCAAACTCGCGTTCCGCGACTTTTTTTTATGCGCCCGCGTCGGCGGATGCTATGGCCGACCGCCTCGCTGAGGCAGTCATGAAACCTTCTGAGACGCTCACATCTTTCGCCCTCCGGTTGGCTGATATGGTCTCGTCCTATGCGGTGTACCACCCAGAGCGGGAGAATTGGGCCACATTTTCGACTGTGACCAGAATTAAGCGGGCTATGCCGCCGCAATTCGCAGGCACCCTCACTCGCAAACAGCAATCTTCTATTATTGGTGTCCTCCATGCGGGCATTGACTATGCCCAGAGGCATAGTTGTGATGTGAAGACGGTGTATGCGGGCGGTGCAGACTCCCCCATGGCCTTATATCCAGCCACAGCCGCTGTGTCGCACCAATACCCGGCCGCGGACGCAATTTCCCAACCACCCTCACAATCATATCCCATATCCACATTACACAGAGTCCCAGACTCTTCCTCACCTCGCACTTCGCGGGAGACTGAGCCCAATCCTCGCAATTTGCCAGAGATGGAGACGCACCCTCACCCTGAGCGAGAGACCGGGGCGCGGCCTCGCGAGGTACGCACATACTTTTCTCACAGGTCAGGGGGACACAGGAACACGTGGAAGCGTAACCGGGGCCGTGGTAGTCACAAGCGTCCATATTGCACCCATTGTAAGAAGGTGGGCCACGAGACCGATGCGTGCTATTTTAGCGCACGCGGTCGGGCAAGCACGTGTTGCCACACTTGCGGGGGTGCGGGGCGGATTTGGAAGGCTGATACGGCTGATACGAGTGTCGGTCAGGAGGCCCAGATGGGTCTCGCGGAGAGTGGCTCGTCAAAAAACGACCAGCGCAGGGGAAGGCACACCCCAAGGTGACGATAGAGCGGCAGTCGAGCGTGGAAATTGTTCACGTCGATTTGGCCAGCTCCCATGGCGCTAGTGGCGGTTTGGCTATGGTGGCGGTTACTTTGTTAGAGCCCCACGCTACTCGGTCCGTTTGTGCTCTCCTAGACACAGGAGCGGCGGTGTCTCTTATTCATAAGAGCATTTTGCCTGCCACCATGGAAGGCTCCCAGGTTGGTACCACTAGAATCATAGTGGCCGACGGTTCCGAGATGCCCAATCTTGGCAAAGTCGCTGTTCGGTTTGATCTCGCAGGGTTTCCGTTCCACCATTCTTTCTTCATCATCCCTGCTGAGGGTCTTCCTTCTAAGCTCATCCTCGGGTTCGATTTCCTCGCTGCGCATAAGGTGACTTTGACATTCCGTCCTTTAACGTTCACGGTTAAAGGCAAGGATGTTCCAGTAATCCTTGCAAGGACGGTCCAGCATTCCCCACCGCTCATCGCCGTGTGCGAGGAACGCCACAGTTATCAGGGGGTAAGTGAATTTGCCACGCTTCCGGTTAAGACCAGTGAGGCTCATTGGGTACCGGGTTTCTCAGGCGGAACCATAACGTTAACACTTGAGAGAGCAGACAAGCTCGCTCACGCAGGTCAGGCCGTCTTGGCGCTGTTTACAGCACGCCCATACGCCGAGGGCGCCAGCCTACTCGGCCAGGGAGTCGTAGAGCTGCTCAGGATGGAAAATGGAAAGGCTTGGTGCAAAGTTCCATTCCTGAATTTGGGCCCGGATACCCATGAGATCCGCAAAGACCAAGTGGTTGGGGAACTTTCCCTCTTAGGGGAGATTGCGCTAGTAGATGGTGTAACTAACGTCTCGGTGGGAACGGTGCAGGCGTCTAACGTAGTGGATAGCTCTCGTGGTGATAAGTTACTATTGGAAGTAGGGAAAAATTTTCCTAATAGGCATAGCAAGGAAAGTATGGCTCTGACCTCTTTAGTGGTCAAATATGGCGATATTTTTGCCTTACCAGGGGATCCACTTACCGTGACGCCTCACTTCTTACACGAGATTCGGACCATTGGACTGCCGGTCTACCGCAAATCTGATCCCATTCCTGAGAAGTACAGAGGTGAGATTAGAGAACTCATTGGGGATATGCTCAGTAAGGGGATCATTCGCCCATCTCGTTCTCCCTACAATGCTCCTGTTGTTCCAGTTGTTAAGAAGGATAAAACCCTTCGTCTTTGTCTTGACTTTCGTGCTCTAAATCGACACATAGTTGATGATAGGTACCCTCTTCCCCATATTGACTCGATGCTGCGCAGTCTCGGCTCCAGCGTCATATTCTCCCTGCTAGATCTTAAGCAAGGGTATCTCCAAATCCCGCTGATGGAAAGCAGCTGCGAGAAAACGGCGTTCTCGACCCCCGAAGGGCATTACGAGTTCACGTCTCTTCCCTTTGGGTTAAAAGACGCTCCATCCTGTTTTCAAAGGGTGATGAATCAGGTGTTAACGGGGCTGTTAGGGGTCAGTGCGATGGTGTACATGGACGATATCATTGTTCTGGGAACATCTTGGGTCGACCACCTCAAGAATCTTGAGGATGTCCTTCGGAGGTTGCAAGAGGCAAACCTCTCATTGAGGCTGGAGAAATGTCATTTCTTCCAGAAGGAGGTCGCTTACCTAGGTCATGTTATATCCCAGGAAGGGATAAAGCCTCAGCCTGATAAAGTCCGAGCCATCAAAACTTTTCCCCGGCCAGCGCGTCAGAAAGAGCTGCTCTCATTCCTGGGATTGGCGGGATACTACAGGAAGTTTATTCCTAACTTTGCTGAGATTTCGTTGCCTTTGGTCGATATGACGAAGGGTGACGTAGCGGGGAAGCACAAGAATCGTGAGCTTGGTCCATGGACACCTCCTCAGTTACATGCGTTTGAGTCCCTCAAATCCCATTTGTCCTCCACGGTGGTCCTCCCTTACCCCAATTTTGCGAAACCTTTCTTGCTCACCACTGACGCCAATGCTTCGGCGATCGGGGGCGTGCTTCAGCAAGAGGACGACGAAGGTAGGAGACGCCCACTTTCCTATTTCAGTCGCACTCTTAACGAGCACGAGAGACGATATAGTACCGTTGAGAGAGAAGCGTTGGCGGCGGTGTACGGTCTCACGATTGATCGCCCGCTAATCATGGGATATCCGGTGAGACTTTTGAGCGATCACAGGCCTTTGGTCTGGCTCTTCACTGCTAAGGGCACGAACATTCGGATTCTCCGGTGGCAAATGGCGATCGCCGACTTCGATATTGAAGGGAGACTGAATGTTGTTGCGGACGCACTCTCTCGGATACGGGGGGCTGACCACCCTGTAGATGATTTCATAGTTTCCCAAATATCCACGGGTGGCCGGGGTAACTCAAACTCAAATTCTGAGGAGGATACCATCACGTGGAACCAGTTAGAGATCCGAAAAGAGCAGGATGCACACCCTGATTGGGGTCGACTTAAAGAGTACCTCCGAGGGGCCACGTCAGGAGCGCCTAAGATTCCGCGCCTAAGAGTGCCGATCGGGGAGTTTCGACTCCTCCCCGACGGACTCCTATATCATGCGCGTAGAAATGCGTACCAGTTGGAGGAACTTCGCCTGGTATGCCCTGAAGGAGCAAAGGCAGCAGCCTTACGTATTGCCCATTGCCTTCCTATGGCGGGCCATGGCGGAGTCCAAGTTACTCTGGAACGGCTACAAAAATTTGCATTCTGGCCGAAAATGTCGGAGGATGTGAAGGAGTTTATAAAGAAATGCAAAATCTGCATCACTTGCAAACCTTCCTATGACCTCCCAGCTTCGCTTAGACAGTTTCCTGACGTAAAAACTCCATTTGAGAGGGTACATGTTGATCTCATTGGCCCGTTAACCACCCCCCTAAATGGTGCGAAGTACATCCTGACAGTAGTCGATGTCCTAAACCGCTTCTTGGTCGCCGTGCCCATTAATTCCAAAGAAGCGCGGACTGTAGCCCGAGCTTTCCTAAACCACGTCCTGGCCATACACGGTGCTCCGAGGCAGGTGATCTCTGACGGGGGAGGAGAATTCATGGACGAGACGTTCAAAGAGGTGATGGCGATGGCGAACATCAGCCATCACAAGATCACTCCTTTTCATCCCTCGAGCAACGGGATCGTTGAGAGGGTAAATGGGACCATTATAAAAATCTTACGGTCCCTCGTCCAGGACAATCAAACAGGCTGGGATTAGATGCTCCCTTTGGCGGTCTTAGCCTACAATTCTGCGTACCATAGAGTCCTGCGGGATTCCCCGCATTTCCTCCTGTTCTACAGAGACCCTGTCCTCCCTATAGCTGAGTTCACCAGGCCCAATGCCCCGTGGTATAATACGGATAATTTAGCAGCCGAAACAATGGCTTTAGCTAACTCATGTTTTGACAGGTGCCAAAAGTTCATCGAGGCTGCCACAATTGAGAGGCACACAAAACGGCCGAGGGCAAGGATAAAGCAGCTCGCCCTTGGTGACAGAGTTTACGTCACCGCCAAACCTAGGCAAGGGGTGACAAAGAAGCTCCAGCCATTGTTCCAAGGCCCCTATAGGGTGATCAACTATTGCATCAAACATCTCCGGTCAGGACGTGAGTTCTGTGTTCACACAGACAGGATAAAGCAGGAGGGCAACCTCTCTGTGTGCGAGAATAAGAACGTCAGGAGGGCGTTCTCCACACATGAGAAGGAACCCCTGGACCTCCAGGAGGATAGTACCGGCTCCCATTCGTAAGCCGATTCCAAAGTCATGCAACCTCTCTGTGTGCGAGAATAAGAACGTCAGGAGAGCGTTCCCCACACATGAGAAGGAACCCCTGGACCTCCAGGAGGATAGTGCCGGCTCACATTCGTAAGCCGATTCCAAAGTCACGTAACCTCTCCGTGTGCGACACACAAACGCCAGACAAGCGTTCACTACAAGTGGGACGGATTTTGAAGTTCTGTTCTTTGTCTTTTTTTCAGACCTTTTGTCACATTGCCCTACTGTAGATATGTTTTGAGATGGTGATCACATTTTTCTTTATTGAAATAAAAAACTTCCTTTTGGATGACGGCGACCCCCCAGCCCCCTCTTGGCCAAAGATTCTGCCGCTTTTGGTTTTCCACAGATTTCCCCATTCGGCCCGAGCCGGCGCAGCGCCTTTCTGCCGGTCGCGAGGACTACCGCGGGTCGTCCTACCAGCAGCAGGACCCCAGGCGAGGGGTGTGGAACAGCACCCCTATGACCAAGGAGCAAGTCGCCGCGGAGTGCAGGGCAGCAGCCCCTCTTATTTCTCCGCCCCTATTTTTTATATCAGTTTAGGCGGTGTTTTTTTATTTTATTTTATCGAGTTGAATGCTGTCTCTAGGGGATTCACCAAGGTGGATAACCTCCCGACGCATACATCTCGATTTTTTCCCTCACGCCAAGTCTAGGTCCATACTTGTTTAGCGGGGGGAGGGATGTCGTGAGACGATGCTTGGTGTCTTTGTTTGTGTTGGTGTCTTTGTTTGTGCCGCGGGTCGGACGCGCCGACCTCGGGTCGCGCGTCCTGCGCAGCTGGCCACGCCCTCAAGCCAGGTCGCGTCGCCGGGTCAGAGTGTGATTGGCGCAGGTCAATTTGCACACGACCCATAGCGACTGCGATTGGCTGCGGATTTGCACACGGCCTATGGGCATAGAGCTCATCCCTCGCGGCGCAAGCGGCGACACACTTCTTCGGCATCGCCCTCACAGTGAGTACCATCTCCTTACCTTGCTCTCGTTAATCAGTCAAAAGTTAGATATTTTGCCTCCGTGCACACTCACATAATAAAAGCACAGAAACAACAACAGTGTTTTTGTCAGCCTACACACCCACGCTCGGCTAACGTACCATAGACACAGGTGCCCATACCTGCATTTACCCGGCCCCACTTAGGGCCCAATGTTCCCACTGTGTCACCCCCTGTTCATCATTTGTATCATCTACGTTCAAAAGGTACAACGCCTTAATGGTCGAGTGAGACTATTGTGTACATAAGTGTTGCTGTGCACCTTTTTGTCTTTGTAATCACTATCTTGGCATAACAAAGGGGGACGTGATCTGTGTTTTTTTTATAGCTATTTTGTAATTGTCAGCCAAATGTATGGTTATTGTATATTTCCCATTGTCCTATGTATTATTTTATGTATTACTGTATTTTGTATAATGTCCTGGACGTCCGGCAATTTAAATAATGTTCTTTATTTCCATATTTTACTTACTGGCGTCAGTATATGTTTGTATTTGTATCTTTTGTGTGTTATATTTCAGTATATGTGTATGTCTTGTATATAATATTTTAGTATATGTTCATCTTTTGTATATCATGTCCCAATATATGTATATGTATGTCCTTTGTCTATTGCCGTATTTTACGTGCCCTTGTGTTCGTCTGCTCCCTGCCACAAGTGCTGCTTCCTCGGTGAGGGCACCGAAAAATGGTGGCCGAGTTATTTAGTAGGAGCATGTATTATGTTTGTGATACTGTAAAAATATGTACAAATAAATATATATACCTATATAAAGCCATCTGGCGGGTTCCTGCTAGTGGATTTGTATTCCTACCAATGGATTTGTATTTCCATGCGAATGAGCGTGCCGACGCAGTGTGAAGGTAGTATTGTACCACTTGTAGACGTGAACACACGCGCGCTCGGTATCGTGGCATACTTTTATATCAATAATACTTTTGTGGTATTAAATCTTTCATTACCCACCATAATATATGTCCTCAGAAGGCCCTTGCATATCAGGCTACTCTGTCTGAAAGAATATTTTATTTTCATACGGACTGGAAATGGGTTGTTGAAGTCAGTCAAAGAGAAACTCATCACGCTTTTCTGCAAAGTTTATTGGGTCACAACTAAGTACAAAATAACACTTGACATTCTTTTGTTGTTACTGCTGGTGTTCCTTTTTTTCAAACAAATGACAATGTGAATGAACGAGTATGTAGGTTGATATGCACGTCATGGATGAATGATCTCCTAACAGATTTCTTCTTTTTTGATTACGTTACTGGTCTCTCCGTACCTGTTATATGATCGGTATCACTCATACCAGTACCTTCTTACATCCACGCAACCGAATACACAGGCCATATATTACCAATCAATTTACTTATGGAATGGGGTGTATAGACATCCACTAAAGGCTATGCGAGAAATCTCGCCAGAGATTCCCTGTTTACTCCGGAGAAATGTGTAACAATTGGTCATATGTCATTCATATACAGTTTGTTTCAGTGTCATCCGTTGATATTTTACATCTCTTCGGGCGAAGTTTCCATCCTTCTCGGGTATTGTCCCTTGCATTGTGATATCAAGAAGAGATTCAAAACCCAAGGACAAGTAGCTTTCTGTTGCACAACGACGCAGTGACACTACAATGAAAGTCATTATAGTTTAGCCTCCTTATCACAATTTTTTTATGATTAGGTTTTATATTGTCACCTCCTTTAGTAATATTACCTTTGAAAGGGATCTTGATATTTCTGTGCCAGGCTTGCATCACCATTCACTGTTTTTTTTAATTGTTTAATCTATGATATAAAACCTCATTTGATAACCTATCCCTTTTCTATATGTATATTTTTTGCCTTGCGTAAATATCATCACTTTTTATATTTGCACTATCTAGTGTACTTATATCACTTCATGATAGATTTTGGTATCAATATGATTGTTTTTACCATAATATTTTCCCATCACACCTTCACTTCCTTCTGTGATCTCTGTTCTAATTTGTGATCACCTCCCCCTTCAAAAATATATTTTCAACATCTGAGACTTATCTATATAGTAACGAGCTCCAAATGTTACATGTGTTTATAGAGCCAAAAAAACTCATCCAAAATTAATCTTTTTTTTCTAAATAATAGAAATAGTCTCATATGGTCAAATGCTATATATACTTTAATTGTACTATTATGTAACTAAAATCATTATGTATTTTAAGTAACTCTTCATACAACCAAGGCCTCATGTTAATTCTGAGTGTAATATCTCCATCAGTCCATTAATATACTGTATGATAAGAATTCGATAATGAATATTTCCTCTTAACCTAAGGTAATCTATGTGAATAATCTATTTGTTTAAAATGAAGTATCCAACTTAGCAAAATCTTCCAAATTACGTTTGATAACGCTGGGTAACATTTTTTCAATATTCCAAGAAATTGAAAATACCTTGTTAATGTCGTATTTTTTGTGCTGGATCCAAGTGTGTTTGTAACCTTTCTCTGTTAGGTAAAGATTTGAAGCGACGCGCAGTTCATTGATCAGAAATCATATATTTACATACTTATTACAATTTGATGGAAAAACGAACAAACTGGGAATAGAGGAGGTGGTATTGTGTAGTTTTCTGCTGAGGTTTGTCTCAAGACTCTCTTTTGAGTCCAGAAAGAGTCTGCCAGTGTTTTGGAGTCCCAACAGTCTTGGTAGTTAGCTTGAAGTTAGAAATGATTACATGAAAGTGCCTAAGCATATTAGTTACTCACTACACTCAGGTTCTTAAGGACAAAAGACAAAGTGAGAAATGTAAATGAAGTTTTAGGGATGTATAACGTGTTCAGACATAACTTCTATATCTATATAGATTATGGTCTTGTAAATTCCCCCAAAACTGGTCTAAATACTTGTCAAACTGTGCCACGCAATTTTCTTCTTTAAATATCTCATTTTATGCTAATTTTGTCACAGAATATTTGGAACAATACCTTCACTGATCTACACACCACTAACAAGAGAAACTTATGAAGTGTATGAACTGAATGTTTTAACAATAATTCTCCATTGTGAAATTCTCTAGCATTGTTTGATTCTTCGTTACTAACTGTAATATTACAGCTCTGAAAGATTTGGTACTAGGAATTCAGTAAAATACTAAAAATAATTCAAGCTATGGTCTACAATTTCAGCTAAATTTATCATGACAACATTAATATATCTTAAAAAAGTAAGAACTATGTCCCCAAAATAACTATGTAGTTAAATAATTCTGTTATCAATATATGTCTACTATTCTTAT
>NC_134791.1:64485551-64490551 GCF_046742065.1 Oratosquilla oratoria
ACACACACACACACACACACACACACACACACACACACACACACACACACACACACACACACACACACACACACACACACACACACACACACACACACACACACACACACACACACACACACACACACACACACACACACACACACACACACACACACACACACACACACACACACACACACACACACACACACACACACACACACACACACACACACACACACACACACACACACACACACACACACACACACACACACACACACACACACACACACAGACACACACACACACACACACACACACACAGACACACACACACACACACACACACACACACACACACACAGACACACACACACACACACACACACACACACACACACACACACACACACACACACACACACACACACACAAACACACACATTTTCCCCGACTGGCAAACAGCAGTCTCACATGGGTTTGGCATCGGCCCTCGGGCTCTCTCACGGATCTTTCTGGGATGATATGTTGGACTGTTGTTTATGTTGTATCAGTGTGAGTTAACAGTTCATTGCAATACAGGGGGAGCAGTCGTTGGTTGTTGACCTCCAATGAAGAATGCTGATCACACTTAATTTCTATTTTCATGTCTTCCTGCTACTCTTCTTAAGTATTTCCTTTTGCACAATTGGCTGATCTCGTCGGCGCAGTATCGTCCCCAATATATTTGGTCATTACTCTTCCAAGCATTTCTCATTTCTCTTTTTCCTACTCCCTCCGTTGTTACTGCACTACATGCAACCACCCAACTGTTATCGTTATTCTTTCCCTCTTCCTTCACTCTCAATCATCTTATATCCTCCGTCCCATGTTCTTTTGATGTTTCAATCTCCTGCTTATATTTCTAAAAAAAAAAAAAAAAAGATAAATAAATAAATAAATAAAAAGTAAATAAAAATGAAAATAAAAATAGAATAAATAAATAAATAAATAAATAAACAAATAAGTAAATAAATAAAATGAAGAAGGAAAAGATATTGTAATTTCAACTGCAGAGATGATGGAAACGGAGTCAAGAAATTCCTCCGGTCCCCTGTGTTCTTGCAACACGCGCCGCCGCCTCCCTTCTTGTCCCTCATTCCGAGCAAGAGTCGAATACTTCCCGACTCTACAGCGTCAAAAGGAGAAATGATAAATGCAAAAGTGGCGTGGGAAGGATGAAAGAAAAGGGGAAGGGGTAGAGCAAAAGAAAGAAGTAGAGGAAGAGGAGAAAAAAGAACTGAAAAATGAAGAGGAAAAGAAAGAGGAAGAGGAAGAGAAACAGGAAGAAGACTAGTACGAAGATCAAGAAGAAGATGATGAAGATGGAGAAGTTGACGAAAAAGAAGAATAAGATAATGGTGTAGAAGAAAAAGAAGAAATAAATGGAGAAAAAAAATAGAGAAATAGAAAATAAATAAAGAGGAGCACCAATGTGGAGTAGAAAGCATGTCAAAAAGGAAAAGAAAAAAGGGCCAAGGATTAGAATCAGAATTTTGAGATAAAACCGTTCGTGAAGAGCAAAGTGCAGACGGTTCGGAGGGAAGTGCTAGCTGCCAGACATGACTCGGATTAAAAATTCAGAGGTCCCTCTCGCAAGGAGACAGGCAGGGAGGGAGGCAGGGAGGGAGAGAGGGGTAGATAGATAGATAGATAGATAGATAGATAGATAGATAAAGAGAGAGAGTGAGAGAGAGAGAGAGAGAGAGAGAGAGAGAGAGAGAGAGAGAGAGAGAGAGAGAGAGAGAGAGAGAGAGAGAGAGAGAGAGAGAGAGAGAGAGAGAGAGAGAGAGAGAGTGAGAGAGAGTGAGAGTGAGAGAGAGAAGTATAGACATGGAGAGAAAGTTACGTGCGTTTGTACACACAAACACACGCATATCCGTGCTTGTAAAAACGATTGTAGGAAAAAGAAATGGATATATCGACCTAGGTAGAATTGATTTGGCAAAATGAAGGTGGACTTACATTCATATACCTGCTTGTACATCTATCTCTCTATACTCGTATATATATATATATATATATATATATATATATATATATATATATATATATATATATGTATATATATATATATGTATATATACTCCCTCATCCCCCCATCCCCCATCCCCCCACCCACTCCCCGTCATGCATCACAGCATCATCCATATACAACCATTCTCAATTCACCCCTATCTTCTGTTTTCTCCCGTCCTCCCTCAACAGACATTCCCCTCTTTCCCAGTGCCCCTTTTACTCCATCCATCCATCTCATCCTTGGTTGCCTTCTCATGTTCACTCCTTCCACATTTGCCTTCCACACCTCATTTACTAATCTTTCTTCACTCATTCTTTCCATGTGTCCAAACCATCCCAAAACTCTTTCATAAATCCTAACTCCCAACTCCTTTCCTCCCCCGTTTTCCTCCTCACCTCCTCATTTCTCACTCTATCCAGCCTAGTAGCTTCTATCATATTTCTCAGGCACCTCATCTCAAACACATTCAAATTCCCTCTCTTACTCTTTTATGTTCCATGTTTCTGCTACATACAGTGCTGTCGGCACAATCACTTCTTCATACAACCTTCTCTTAGCATCCATTCCCAAATGTCTATTTCTCATTACACTTTTCAATCCACCAAGGCATTTGCTTTCTTCTCTCAATCTACATTCTTCTTCTACCTCTACTCCTCCCTTTCCCGCCACATTCGTACCCAAGTATCTAAAACTATCCACTTCCTCCAGTCTCTCTCCCTTAATACCCGTATCCAGTCTGCTGCCACTTTCTCCCCCTAGTGTATCTCATCACGTTACTTTTACCCCCATTTATCTTCAACTTTCTTCTTTCGCACACCTTCCCAAACTCTGACACTGACTTCCTCACTCCCTCCTCTGATCCTGCTATAAGCACAGTGTCGTCAGCAAAAACCAACTAACTTATCTCGCACTTTTTTAAATTTTCTTTAATCACCTCCAATCTCCGACCCATTACCCTTTCATTTATCTCTCTCACCACCCCATCCACGTATAAATTGAACAACCAAGGCAATATAACACATCCCTGAGGGAGTTCCACCTTTACCTCAAACTACTCACTCTCTCCTTTTCTAATTCTAACACAGTCTCTACTACTCTCGTAAAAACTCTTGACTCTCTTAACAACCTTCCTTCTATCCCATATATCTGCAATATCTCCCACAGTGCCACTCTTCCAGTCCTTCGGCACTCTGCACTCTCTTAAATAAACATTAAATAACCACACCAGCAAGTTCACCATCACTATACACACACACACACACACACACACACACACACACACACACACACACACACACACACACACACACACACACACACACACACACACACACACACACACACACACACACACACACACACACACACACACACACACACACACACACACACACACACACACACACACACACACACAACACAGTTTAAGATGCAGGGGACCTTCCCTTGAAGTATCTATTTGGAGAGAGTGACCCTCAACGTTTTTTTTACCTCTTTCTTTCCGTACAGGAACATTTATTTCTAGGCTGGACAAAACCCAGAGAATCGTTTCAGATGGGAATATGACATATAGGTCATAGAACATAATGGCCTTTTTGGACAATCAAGATGTTACCACTGAATCATTGTCTTCCTTCCAAAATTTCGTTTCTGTTTGTGTACAACATGCCTGGTCATACTGTTCGAGGGGAGCCTCGTTCCCTTTGGAGTGGAATTTCTTAGGAAAGAATGAGCCCCCAATACGAAATGCTTTATTCTTCTTTCCACCTCGGCCAGGATGTTTCTGCAAAGTTTGAACAGAATCCATTGGAGTTCGGGAATATGCATCCGTACACAAACTTTGCGCCGTTATAATAGAGATGCATGCATAAACTGGGAGTGAAGGTCCTTGGAAACACAATTTGTGGATGTCACTTCGCCAGCACCAAGAACCAAGTTAGACGAAAGACGAAAGACCTAGTTACGTAAATCATCTGCCGTCCTCCTTTCAAAAGAACCACTTCAATAAAGCATTGAGATGTTTAAATTTTCATGTTATGTGGGTGCACGTCTGCGCCGCAATCCAACATACGTCAGCATCACTTCCACCACATTTTCCATGAGGGCTGTAAGACCCTTCGTATATAAACACCAAACTAACACAAACTCAGTAAAGGCATGCTTAACCCCAAAACCAAAACCTCTCGTACAAAGAAAAATTCCTCCGACTCAAAATAACAAAAATTTATATATCCACAAAGAGGAACTAGAAATCGACATCTAAGGCTCCTTTCAGCTTTTCTGTACACAATTTCTTGGTTTCCCCTAATGCCCCCTTCCATCTACATTTAAACGTATGTGTTCCTTCTCTTTGTATATTTTACGCCCTGAGAGTGACCTCCAGAGTCGAAGGGGATATGTAAGATAAAATATTCCAAAATATCCTTTGATAAACATTTGAAATCTGTCACTCATTCCCAGAAAGATATCGCCAGTAAGACTGAAGAAAAAGTAAGAATAAGAACAAGAACAAAAATAAGAATAAGAATAAGAATAAGAATAAGAATAAGAATAAGAATAAGAATATGAATAAGAATAAGAATAAGAATAAGAATAAGATTGAGAATGAGAATGAGAATGAGAATGAGAATGAGAATGAGAATGAGAATAAGAATAAGAATACCAAGAAGAATAAGAATAAGAATAAGAATAAGAATAAGAATAAGAATAAGAATAAGAATAAGAATAAGAATAAGAATAAGAATAAGAATACGAATAAGAATAAGAAGAAAACTAAGCAATATCACTCCTGTAGATTTCCATACGTCCTGCATAAACACATATCTATATACTCATATATATCTACTGCACTTCTCTATCTATATCAATGTCTACATTTATATCTATTTCTTTACTTCCCTTTATCCCTATCTCTCTCTGCACACACACTCTCACACACAAACACACACACGCACAC
>NC_134791.1:64498051-64505551 GCF_046742065.1 Oratosquilla oratoria
CACACACACACACACACACACACACACACACACACACACACACACACACACACACACACGACTCGGTGGCGCAGTTGGTAGAACGATGAACTACTAGCATGGTGGTGCGCGTAGTGCTTGGTTCGAATCCTGCCCAGGGCCGAAATTAATTTCGGTACAGCTGCGCTTCGGGTCGTTACTCTGACTCTCGTGGGCGGGGAGTTAGGGGTGTGTGTGTGTGAAAGGTCATAGCATTACCCATAGATCGGACCTACGAGCTCTGAGCTCTCTTCCAGGAGGGAAATAGCTGTCGATCACGAGTCGAACACGTGATCCAAAAGACCAAGTGAATACACACACACACAAATTATGAACAACCACTTCAAATCATTATTCACAATAGAAAACTCACCTAACTGTGAGGAAATAGAGATATCCCCCTCAATGAAAGAAATAATTGTAACACAGAAGGAAATCAGCGACCATATCAAAACCCTTGACGTCAGATAATCACATGGTCCAGACGGAATTGCAAATTGGATACTGAAAGAATGCATGGAGGAATTAACAGATGGAATTTACAATATAATTAAATTCTCACTTCAAGAAGGAAAGGTGCCACAGGACTGGAAGAATGCAAACATTGTACAGATTTATAAGGGGGGAAACGAGGAAAATCCATCAAATTATAGACCGGTCTCCCTGACAAGCACAGTAGCAAAATTTTGCGAAAAGGTCATCAAAAATAGATGGGTTAAACTTTTGGAAGAAAAAACTATACTGAATCCAAACCAATTTGGATTCAGAGAAGGAAGATAATGTTGGGCAGACTGTGCTTTTCTGGACCTACAAAAAGCATTTGATAAGGTACCACACAAGAAACTAATAAGGGAAATAGTCAATAGTCAGAGGAAAATTATTGGAATGGATGAAAGACTTCCTGACTGGGAGGAAAATGAGAGTAGTAATTAGAGATAAATTCTCAAATTGGAAAAGAAATGATAAGTGGTGTCCCGCAGGGATCAGTACTGGCCCAGATCATGTTTGCCATATACATAAATGACACGGATGAAGGAGTAGAGTGTTATATGAATTTCTTTGCAGACGACGCAAAAATACTAAAGAAAATAAGAACAGAGGAGAATTGGAACTCATTACAACAAGACATGGACAAGATCTGGAAATGGACTCCGAAGCGGGAAGTGAAATTCAAGATCAAGAAATGTAGTATAATGGAATTTGGAAAAAGTAAAAACAGAATATCGAGAGATTATAAAATTGGTGAAGAAGAGGTCAAAAAAGTAAACTCGGAAAAAGACATTGGAATGATTATCAGCAAAGACATGACACCGGACAAGCATATTAATAAAATAGTCGGAGAAACCTACAATTTATTGAGGTCAATAAAAGTGGCATTTATTTATTTGGATGAGGAAATGATAGAAAAAAAAATACACTAATGAGACCGAAACTTGAGTACGCAGCAACATTATGGAGACCCAGTACCAAAAAGAATATAACAAAAATAGAAAGAATACAAAGAGCAATAACAAAACTGGCACCAACTCTTTCCAAAATGACATATGAACAAAGACTGTCCAAATTAGAATTACCAACTCTAGAACAAAGAATTCCCTTCTTTGTTCTAGAGTTGGTAATTCTAATTTGGACACCTACTATCTATAGAATTATGAAAGGAATGGAAATTTTAGATAAGAATGATTTATTGAAATGGGACAATGGAAAAACAAGAGGACACGAAAAGAAACTTAAAAAAGATAACTACAGAAAAGATCTGAAAAAATAGCTTCCCACACAGAGTGATAGATACTTGGAACAAATTAGACAAAGAAAGAGTGTGTGCAAACAATATTCAAGACTTTAAGAAAAAAACTTGATGCTGAAAGATACACAGACGGGTCACCACGAGCATAGCTCCTTTCCCGTATAATATAACTAGGTAATACACACACACACGCACACACACACACACACGCACACGCACACGCACACGCACACGCACACGCACACGCACACACGCGCGCGCGCGCGCGTATACAAGCATGTATATTAAGAGAGAGAGAAAGAGAGAGAGAGAGAGAGAGAGAGAGAGAGAGAGAGAGAGAGAGAGAGAGAGAGAGAGAGAGAGAGAGAGAGAGAGAGAGAGAGAGAGAGAGAGAGAGAAAATGAGATGAGTGGTGGAAGATAATTAGGGAGGATCAGTGTAGTATTAAAATTAAAGTGTAACTATACATATCCTTTTATTTTCTTCCTTTTTTCCCAGTGGTCTTACTCCCTCCACACCCAAGTCATCTTTCCTTCCTTCCTGTCCCCTCCCGCCTCCCGCACCCACCACTCATTCGAAACAGCTTATCACATGTCGCTATAATGTCACCTTCAATTCTCACTCCAGTTTGACACCCTGTAAGTGATTCATCTCTGGCTACCGAGACCTAAGACATTTTTGGGCATTGAAACTAACTTTAATAAAGACTCTAGGTTCTTTGTCCGGCAAGAGAGACAGAGCGTCCTCATGCGGAACGCTTCTAATTGCCCTTCGTGAGACCTCCTGAAGAAGGTCACTGGTACCACACTGGATTTCGCCTCCTCCTCCTCCTCCTTCTCCTCTTTCTCCTGCTCCGCCTCCAAAGGCATCTCCGTTTTGCTACATCTCAGTGCCGAGCCAGGACACGACCTCGAGGTGGACGCGGTGGCCCGCCTGCTTGAGGAGGTTGACGGCCGACGAGTGCCGCACGGACTCGAGGGAGTGTCCGTCGACGGCCAGGAGTCGGTCGCCGCAGCGGAGTTTGCCGTCGAGCGCGGCCGGCGAGGACTGCACGACGAAGAGGACGTGGATGGGCTCGGGTCCTCGCTGGGGGTCGCTGCCCCCGACGATGCTGAAGCCGAGTGAGGCTCCCGGGGCGCGGTGGAGCACCACGCTCTTGGAGATGTGGAGCGAGCGCGGGAGCTTCTGCCAGTACAACCACGAGGGGACGAAGTTGCAGGCCCCCACGCACGTCTCGGGACCCTCCAGCACCGACAGCGTCACGCCCCCGAGCTCGGCCGTCGCCTTCAGCAGCGCCACTGCCTGGCCGTGCGTCAGACCTAACAGGGACTGACCGTTCACCGACAGAAGCACGTCGCCCTTCTGCAACAGAGAAACAGTGGTAGCATTAGCAAGGTTACTGGCGTAGGTAAAACACTGGCGCAAAGAAAGATCATACTCTTAAGCAAAGTATGGAGTGGAGGTAAATTATTTTAGCAGGGAGCAACTAGAACTTTTCTGACTCGTTACTTTAAGTCTTTAGAGTCTGGAGTGCCCCCTCACCTCAGCTGAATAAAGTTACCTGGCATTAGACAAAATAAAGATACAACTTGAGTGGTGAACCCAAAGGGTTAATACCATTAACTCCGAATATCACCATTTGTCATAAGATTTGTATAGTCAATAAGCATGTGCCATTTTTCAAACAACAAATGGCAGCATTGACACTTATGGTAACATCTATATCATTTAGAAATAATAATATACATATAACTGTAATAGCTACGGGTTATTTGTAGCTTGAACAAGTTTTCCATCGCCTGCGTATCCAACAACTGCAATAAAGACAATACGTTTCATACGAGTATTTGCAATATAGGAAACTAATGCAAGACTTATCTCTATATAAAGAGAAATGCAAAATATATGATGATTGAACTTCTAATATATATGAATGAGGTCTCTAACAGTCTTTTCTCTCCCTCGTCCCATGGATCCTTCATTTTCTATTCTGGCTGATGTTAGACATATGCTGAATAAGAAAACTCGCCGCTATTTTCGATTTTAGTCACCTGAAAAGAGGACTCAGGCTATTAAGTTTAATATTATTAGTCAATCAAGACTTCGTTCAGGCCGGATGCTACCTCGGCTGAATAAAATCGCAAGGAGCTTGTCAGAAAAAATATGTAGTTCCCCTCTATTGAAGGAGTTGGTACATATATATATATATATATATATATATATATATATATATATATACATGTATATATATATACATATGTGTATATATATATGTACACACACACACACACACACACACACACACACACACACACACACACATATATATATATATAATGTATATATATATATATATATGTCTATATAATATATATACATACATATGTCTATAAAATATATATATATAATATATATATATATATATATATATATATATATATATATATATATATATATACCAACGGCTTTTTTCCTCTTACAAGGGAGGTGGTCAAAGTGAAAGGCATAAATCCACTCACATACTCCACAACATTCACCACCCCTCTCTCCCTCTTTTCTTGGCTCCTCCTGGAAGACGTGTCATCCCTGCATCTCGCTCAATGCCCTGGATCAGAAGGAATGCAGCAAGACACAGAGCACCCAAAGCAAGGCCACTTCATTTAATCGGCGACCCCCCCCCACACACACTTTCCGTCCCCTCATACAGAAAAGGAGAAGACGGGGAGAAATCCCTACGGGCTGCGTCAAAATATTCACACATACTCTCTCACTCCCATCCCCATTCCATGCATCACACCATCATCCATACACAACCAGTCACCTCTATCTACTGTCTTCTCCCTTCCTTCCTCAACAGACATTCCCCTTTATCCTAGTGCACCTTTTAACCCCATCCATCCATCTCATACTTGGTCGTCCCCTCATGGTCACTTCCCAAACCTCTGCCTTTCACACCTCTTTTACTAATATTTTTTCACTCATTCTTCCATGTATCCAAACCATCCTAATACTCTTTCATTAACCCTACTTCCCAACTCCCTTTCCTTCCCTGCTCTCCTTCTCACCTCCTCGCTTCTCTCTATCCAGCCTAGTAACCCCTACCATACTTCTTAGTCATTTAATCTCAAACCAGTTTAAACTCTTCCTCTCTTATGTTCCATGTTTCTGGCCCATACAGTGTTGTCGGCAAATCACTCCTGCATACAATCTCTTTTTAGCATTCATTTCCAAAAGTCTGTTTCATCACTTTTTTTGATCCACCAAGGCACTTACTTGCTTCTCTCAATCTACATTCTACCTCTACCTCCACTCCTCCTTTTCCCGCTACATTCGCACCCAAATATCTAAAGCTATCGACTTCCTCTAGTCTCTCTCCTTTAATACTCAATTCCAAATTGCTGCCATCCTCTCACCTAGTACATCTCATCCTCTTACTTTTACTCACAATTATCTTTAACGTCCTTCTTTTGCATACCTTCTCAAATCCCGTCACTAATTTCCTTAATCCCTCCTCTGATCCTGCTACAAGCACAGTGTCGTCAGCAAACAACAACTGACTTATCTCATTTTCTTCCATTTTTTAACCATCTCCAGTCCCCGGTCCATTACCCTTTCATTTACCTCTCGCACCACCCCATCCATGTATAAACTGAACAGCGATGGCGACATAACACATCCCTGACGAAGTCCCACCTTTACCTCACTCTCTATTTCTAATTCTAAATCAGGCTCTACTACTCTCGTAAAAACTCTTGGCTGCTCTTAACAGCTTTTCTTCTATTCCATATATCTGTAATACCTTTTACAGTGCCATTCTGTCTACCCTGTCATAAGCCTTTTCCAAATCCACAAAGGTCCAAAAAACATCCTTACCTTTTCCTAACGCTTTCGCACATATCAGCCTTACCACAAAAATCTGATCCACCTGCCCTAAATCCACATTGTTCCTCATCAATTACTCCCTCTGTTCCTCCCCCAATCCTCTCAATCAAGTTGATAGTTGGTACAATACCTTTGAGATAATGAGTCATATAGCTTTTAATCGAGTAGTCAACAAGCCATTTTATTCAACTAAGAGAAACCCATCACTGCCTAAAATATATTGTCATATCCTGCAAATCTTGATTTTTTTCATCGCAACTAAAGTAATACAAATATCATTATCTCTGGCAGCAGTTATAGGAAATGTTTAAACGCAATCTGAAATTTGCATGTGGTTATTTTCATTTTGTTTATATACCTTCTTTGTATATTGATAAAATCCAAGTGAAAATAACATGTGAAAGCGAAAATAACGAAACTAATACCTTTAGTTTCAATAACGTCATTGACATGCTCTACGTTACCAATATTACTCACATAGTTGCATCGGTAACTTTCATTATATAATTTTCCAGCAACTTTATAACGAAAAAATCGAAAATAACCTGATGAAATGCAATATCAACATGTTGTTTTAGCGGTATGAATAAGCAGCTCAACAGCTCATTCACAGCTGTAATACTTAAAATGTATGATCTACACGTCAAAGCTTATCGCAGTACATTTGCGGGAGTCAAATAAAGCAACATAAATGGAGAGGATTGCAGTCGTGTTATTCGTAACATTGGCAATATGAGAAATGAAAAGTGTGTTATCAACAGCAGCAATGCTAATGGGTTTGGTTTAGCTCCGTCCAAAGCCGTGGCTCAGTGTTTCAACACCAAGCTGCCCTTGTCAGGGGAAGTACTCAAGTTCAATAGAACCGTCGGGTTTAGCTAGAAAGACTCCAGTAAGATAACATCGCTCGATTATTAATTCAATTGGGTTTATTAATTTCCTTGCTATAGGATACATCTTTAGTTGGATAAAATTGTTTGCCTACAGTTAGAATAAATCAGAAAAGCATAATATCACCTCGGCTCTCTGGAATGTAGTCCAAATAGGACTCGACAAGATACACTTTTACTGACATCTGTAATCCATGATCCGAAAAAAAAAATCCAGAAGTTTTTCAGCAACAGATCTAGATTGGGGACTTTTATGGCAATCCAGGAGATTCCAGATGTCAGATTGTGCATTCTGATGCTTTTTAAATGCTCGCAAAGCAGAGGGTTTTTTGATTTGGAGATTGCCAAAAACTCGTGCTTGTCGATTGGTCTCATTTACTCGTGGAAATTTATTCTTCCGAAATCCAACAGCTCCATCGTCTTGTCATGCAGAAATAACAATAAGTAACTTGGTTCCTTTCTTCCCGCCATACCATGAGAATCTTGAGGTGGGGCTTCAAGCTCTCCATTGCCGGAAGCTGTCGACACATATTTTGTTTTACATGTTAGGGGCAAAGGCTTTGTTCTGAGGACCAAGCCATATCCAAAAGTAAGCAGGATAGCTCTTCTTGAAAAAATGTGATTTTTTCATTGTCGGTCTGCCATAGTCACTTTGTCAATTATAGAACGTATTGGGATCATGCATATACGTTCTCCTCAATTCTAGAAGCGTGAGTGAATTTTTCTATTTGGAATATGGTGTGTTTTCAAAATGAAAAGCATACTGAATTTGATCTGATAACGCTTCAGTCATAGTTACACAATTTCACAGAACTACTGACTTATCTAAGTTATTCTTAAAAGGAGACAATCATCTTTTTCATTCTTTTTTAGAAGACCCTTGTCTCTGTTTATGCAATAGCACAAAAACCTGACCTGATTCAGCATCTTACATTTTAGAACTCACCATACAAAACTTTCTTAGGA
>NC_134791.1:64510551-64515551 GCF_046742065.1 Oratosquilla oratoria
AAACATGGATATGGAGTCAGAGGTGTGAAATGAACTTTAACAAAAATAAATGTAGTTTAATGGAATTTAGAAAAAGCAAAAATAGAATATCGGGACAATATAGAATTGGTACCAAGGAAGTAAAAAAAGTCGACTCAGAGAGGGACCTGGAAGTGATTAACTCAAGTGCTTGACACCTGATAAACATGTCAATAAATTATTTGGAGAGACTTTTAACCTATTAAGATCAATAAAGGTGGCCTTCGACTACATGAATGAAGAAATGGAAAAGAAAAAAGTGGTTGCACTGATAAGACCTAGATTAGAGTATGCTGCAACACTATAGGCACCTAGTTATATATATAAAAATGAAAATGGTCAAAACTTAAATTTTTGAACGAAAGTGCGTGACCCGAACAAAAGGTAACAGGGGGTCATGGACCGGGGTGAGTCTTTTAACAGTGATCTGGCGCGGGGACGGTCTGGAAGAAAACGATTTATACGGTTACTATACACAACAACATGAAGACTCCCTCGGGAGATTTTGAAGACTCTTTCGTAAATCCCGTGGAATTTCCATTTATTCAAAGCTTAACGTGTGACGTCATGTTGCGTTGCTTTCTGAGCTCCTAACAGAACTTCACGAAAATAAGGAGATAAATAAATAAATACACAAATAAATAAACAGTATTCAAACGTCTATAAATGTTTATTGTGACATGACATAAACGATTCAAAAATCTTTTTTGCCTTTATAATTGACCTAACGAAAAAGAGAAGGAGAGAGAGAGAGAAAGAGCGAGAGAATTTGACGACACCGTCGGGAGACTTTGACGACTCCTTTTGGAGACTGAAGGCTCCTTTAGGAGATTTTGAAGACTCCTTCGTAATACTTAAAAGTTGAATAACCGTGGAATTTCCGCGGGTCCTATGTGACATAACATAAACGATTAAAAAAATGTATTGCCTTTATGATTGACCTAACGAGAAAGAAAGAGAGAAAGAGAGAGAGAGACACACGACGGGAGAATTTGACGTCGGGAGACTTTGACGACTACTTCTGGAGACTAGAGACTCCTTCGGGAGATTTTGAAGACTCCTTTGTAATATGTTACGAAATAGCAAAAATTATATGTACTCTAATGAAGAGCGAGCGAAGCGAGCTACGCCATAGGCTAAGCACACCTAAGCACACAACAACATGGGTGTATCTTCTAATATAAAAAAAATTAATGGTTGCTTACGCCGTCCGGTGGTAATTCGGTCACACCTTCGCGTTTGGTGGTAAATCGGTTACACCGCCAACTACGGTGAAGAAGAAGAACTCGAAGAAGAAGAAGAACTCGAAGAAATCGAAGAAGAAGAAGAGGAAGAACTCGAAGAAGAAGAAGAAGAAGAAGAAGAAGAACTCGAAGAAGAAGAACTCGAAGAACTCGAAGAAGAGGAAGAAGAAGAACTCGAAGAAGAAGAAGAAGAAGAAGAAGTAGAACTCGAAGAAGAAATCGAAAAACTCGAAGAAGAAGAACTCGAAGAACTCGAAGAACTCGAAAAAGAAGAACTCGAAGAACTCGAAAAAGAAGAACTCGAAGAACTCGAAAAAGAAGAACTCGAAGAACTCGAAAGAGAAGAACTCGAAGAAGAACTCGAAGAAGAAGGAGAACTCGAAGAAGAAGAACTCGAAGAACTCGAAGAAGAACTCGAAGAACTCGAAGAAGAACTCGAAGAAGAACTCGAAGAAGAATTCAAAGAACTCGAAGAAGAACTCGAAGAAGAATTCGAAGAACTCGAAGAACTCGAAGAACTCGAAAAAGAACTCGAAGAACTCGAAGAAGAACTCGAAGAACTCGAAGAAGAACTCGAAGAAGAACGCGAAGAAGAACTTTATTTTCCAAAAAAGGGGCGTAGCCCAAGGCGCGCAGCGCCCGCGCCTAAGGCGCAGCGCCGCAGGCCAAGTGTGAAGCACCAGCGGAGAAGGTACGAAGAAATCGGCATTTCTGGAAGTGGGTTACTGATGTGAAGAAGATTAAACCTTCCAACCTCCTACTCCGAAAATATTTACGAAATATTGCCAAGAGAATCTTTCCCAAATGTTAACAAGAGAATCTTTACGAAATATTACCAAAAGAATCTTTACGAAATAACGCTAAGAGAATCTTTACGAAATATTGTCAAGAGAATCTATATACATAAAAACGGAATTACGGAATTCTGACAAAAGAATCTTTACGAAATATTAATGAGAAAATATTTGCGAAATATTGCCAAGAGAATCTTTACCAAATGTTAACAAGAGAATCTTTACGAAATATTACCAAGAGAATCTTTATGAAATATTGCTAAGAGAATCTTTACGAAATATTGCCAAGAGAATCTCCACTCCACTAACATAAAAAGATATTTCTCTAATACGTAAATAATATTACCATGGAAAAAGAAAGTGGTGCTAACAAGAAAAAGAGAATCTTTACGGAATTTTGACAAAAGAATCTTTACGAAATATTAATGAGAAAATATTTACGAAATATTGCCAAGAGAATCTTTATTAAATGTTAACAAGAGAATCTTTACAAAATATTACCAAGAGAATCTTTACGAAATATTGCTAAGAGAATCTTTACGAAATATTGCCAAGCGAAGCGAAGCGAGCTACGCCGTAGGCCAAGCACACCTGGCGAAGCCAGGTTCGGGTGCTTGTTATATATATAAAAATGAAAATGGTCAAAACTAAAATTTTTGAACGAAAGTGCGTGACCCGAACAAAAGGTAACAGGGGGTCATGGACCGGGGTGAGTGTTTTAACAGTGATCTGGCGCGGGGACGGTCTGGAAGAAAACGATTTATACGGTTACTATACACAACAACATGAAGACTCCCTCGGGAGATTTTGAAGACTCTTTCGTAAATCCCGTGGAATTTCCATTTATTCAAAGCTTAACGTGTGACGTCATGTCGCGTTGCTTTCTGAGCTCCTAACAGAACTTCACGAAAATAAGGAGATAAATAAATAAATACACAAATAAATAAACAGTATTCAAACGTCTATAAATGTTTATTGTGACATGACATAAACGATTCAAAAATCTTTTTTGCCTTTATAATTGACCTAACGAAAAAGAGAAGGAGAGAGAGAGAGAAAGAGCGAGAGAATTTGACGACACCGTCGGGAGACTTTGACGACTCCTTTTGGAGACTGAAGGCTCCTTTAGGAGATTTTGAAGACTCCTTCGTAATACTTAAAAGTTGAATAACCGTGGAATTTCCGCGGGTCCTATGTGACATAACATAAACGATTAAAAAAATGTATTGCCTTTATGATTGACCTAACGAGAAAGAAAGAGAGAGAGAGACACACACGACGGGAGAATTTGACGTCGGGAGACTTTGACGACTACTTCTGGAGACTAGAGACTCCTTCGGGAGATTTTGAAGACTCCTTTGTAATATGTTACGAAATAGCAAAAATTATATGTACTCTAATGAAGAGCGAGCGAAGCGAGCTACGCCATAGGCTAAGCACACCTAAGCACACAACAACATGGGTGTATCTAATATAAAAAAAATTTAATGGTTGCTTACGCCGTCCGGTGGTAATTCGGTCACACCTTCGCGTTTGGTGGTAAATCGGTTACACCGCCAACTACGGTGAAGAAGAAGAACTCGAAGAAGAAGAAGAACTCGAAGAAATCGAAGAAGAAGAAGAGGAAGAACTCGAAGAAGAAGAAGAAGAAGAAGAAGAAGAAGAACTCGAAGAAGAAGAACTCGAAGAACTCGAAGAAGAGGAAGAAGAAGAACTCGAAGAACTCGAAGAACTCGAAGAAGAAGTAGAACTCGAAGAAGAAATCGAAAAACTCGAAGAAGAAGAACTCGAAGAACTCGAAGAACTCGAAAAAGAAGAACTCGAAGAACTCGAAAAAGAAGAACTCGAAGAACTCGAAAAAGAAGAACTCGAAGAACTCGAAAGAGAAGAACTCGAAGAAGAACTCGAAGAAGAAGAACTCGAAGAAGAAGGAGAACTCGAAGAAGAAGAACTCGAAGAACTCGAAGAAGAACTCGAAGAACTCGAAGAAGAACTCGAAGAAGAACTCGAAGAAGAACTCGAAGAAGAATTCAAAGAACTCGAAGAAGAACTCGAAGAAGAATTCGAAGAACTCGAAGAAGAACTCGAAGAACTCGAAAAAGAACTCGAAGAACTCGAAGAAGAACTCGAAGAACTCGAAGAAGAACTCGAAGAAGAACGCGAAGAAGAACTTTATTTTCCAAAAAAGGGGCGTAGCCCAAGGCGCGCAGCGCCCGCGCCTAAGGCGCAGCGCCGCAGGCCAAGTGTGAAGCACCAGCGGAGAAGGTACGAAGAAATCGGCATTTCTGGAAGTGGGTTACTGATGTGAAGAAGATTAAACCTTCCAACCTCCTACTCCGAAAATATTTACGAAATATTGCCAAGAGAATCTTTCCCAAATGTTAACAAGAGAATCTTTACGAAATATTACCAAAAGAATCTTTACGAAATAACGCTAAGAGAATCTTTACGAAATATTGTCAAGAGAATCTATATACATAAAAACGGAATTACGGAATTCTGACAAAAGAATCTTTACGAAATATTAATGAGAAAATATTTGCGAAATATTGCCAAGAGAATCTTTACCAAATGTTAACAAGAGAATCTTTACGAAATATTACCAAGAGAATCTTTACGAAATATTGCTAAGAGAATCTTTACGAAATATTGCCAAGAGAATCTCCACTCCACTAACATAGAAAAATATTTCTCTAATACGTTAATAATATTACCATGGAAAAAGAAAGTGGTGCTAACAAGAAAAAGAGAATCTTTACGGAATTTTGACAAAAGAATCTTTACGAAATATTAATGAGAAAATATTTACGAAATATTGCCAAGAGAATCTTTATCAAATGTTAACAAGAGAATCTTTACAAAATATTACCAAGAGAATCTTTACGAAATATTGCTAAGAGAATCTTTACGAAATATTGCCAAGCGAAGCGAAGCGAGCTACGCC
>NC_134791.1:64520551-64523051 GCF_046742065.1 Oratosquilla oratoria
ATAGCCAGGAATGAATATCCAGCTTGAGGACTTAAAAATCCTACCGAATATTAGCAAATCATTTCCCAATGAAACCGAGACAAATATCGATAAATGCCGCCCACCAACCAATAGGAGAACAGAGAACTCTGGCGACGCCAACCGATGACATATATATACAAAGGGATTACAAAGGCGGAGCATGCCGACAGGAGACCTTTTGGTCCATAACTAGGTCGGATGCGAAAAAATATATAATAATGATAAATGAATAAAAATATATAATAATTATAAAAATGCAAAGAATTATAAATAAAATAAATAAATGCATAGGTATAGTTAGATAATAAATAAACAGGTAAATAGTAAATAAAAATAAATTGACAGATAGATAATAATAAATGAAAATCAAGCAAATAATAAACAGATAAATAATAACAAACAAATAAACAAATAATATAAGATAAAAGACAGTCATTACAGCATCTTGCTTGGATATTATCTAAACGAATCTTAAATCTTCGAACTGAACTACATTGCACTGCCTCTGCAGGAAGTTTATTCCATCCATTAACTACATGGTTAGCGAAGTTGTTCCTACTCACTTCCAAATTAAATCTATTACCTGACATTTTGAGACCATTATTTTTTAGTCGGATTCTCATTCAGTGTAAAAATTTGGTCACTTTTAATGTTGTTAATCCCCTTTAGAATCTTAAAGACTTCTATCAAGTCACCTCTGAGTCTACGCTTTTTTAGGAAAAACACATTCATATGCTTTAGTAGATTTTCGTATGATTTATTTTTTATATTTGGAATCAGTTTTGTGGCTCGCGTTGTACTTTTTCCAATCAGTCAATGTCTTTAATGAGACACACACACACACACACACACACACACACACACACACACACACACACACACACACACACACACACACACACACACACACACACACACACACACACACACACACACACACACACACACACACACACACACACACACACACACACACACACACACACACACACACACAGTATCGCAGCGCTGAGGGGTGTTACTCCAACTCTCGTGGGCGGGGAGTTGGGGGTGTGTGTGTGTGCAAGGTCATAGCATTACCTATAGATCGGACTTACGAGCTCTGAGCTCTCTTCCAGGAGGGAAATAGCTATCGATCACGAGTCCAACACGTGATCCAAAGACCAAGTGAATAAAGACCAAGTGAATACACACACACACACACACACACATATATATACATATATATATGTATATATACATATATTTATATATATATATACATATATATATATATATATATACATATATATATATATATATATATATATATCAAACAAATCAAATCAAATCAGCCATCCTGAGTCCACTGCTGAACAAAGGCCTCCCTCATAGCATTCCATGAATCATACGACCGCGCCGTCCTCTGCCACGTCACTCCTGCAAACTTCTCGATCTCGTCTCTCCACCTTCTGTCTGGTCTCCCTCTTCCACGCTTCCCATCTCGCGGCGTCCACTCAGTAACACACTTGCTCCATCGCTCATCAGTCGTTCGCACCAACTTATCTGCACAATTCCACTTCCTCTCTTTTACTGCTTCCACAATATCTTTCACTCTAGTCTTCTCTCTCACCCAACTTGCTCTCTTTCGGTCTCTCAGTGTTATTACCATCATTGATCTTTCTATTCTCCTCTGTGCAGTCCTTAGCTTTGTTTCCATCGCCCTCGTCAGCTTCCGAGTTTCACACCCGTAAATTATTGCTGGCAGAATGAATTGATTGTAAACTTTACGTTTCAAACATAAAGGTAGAGCCTCTCAGGATCTTATCATACTTACCAAACACTTTCCAACCAATTGTAATGCGTCTTTTTATTTCATTATCATGATCTTTCGTCACTTTCACCATCTGGCCTAAATAATTATACTCTTCAACTTCCTCAAGACTCTCATCATCAATTACAATCTCTTTGCTTTGAACTTTCGTGTTGAGCATTACTTTGGTTTTACTCTTATTCATTTCTAAACCTACTTTGAGACTTTCCTTGTTTACATCGCTCAGCATATCTTGCAAGTCTTCTGCTCTTTCTGAAATAAGAATAATGTCATCCGCAAATCTTAGGTCGTCCAAATATTCGCTATTAATCTTCAAACCTTTCTTTTCCCAACTCAACCTTCTGAAAATATCTTTTAAACAAGCTGTAAATAGTTTGGGTGAAATTGTATTGCCTTGTCGTACTCCTTTCTCGATCTTGATTTTATCTGTATCTTTATGTAGTCGAACTATAGCGGTATCTTTCGCATAAATATTTTCTACAACTCTTACGATTTGTTCGTTTGTACCCTGTTTGCGTAGCGAGTTTAGTATTGCTATTTGTTCTACCGAGTCAAAGGCCTTCTCGTAATCCACAAAAGCTAAACACAAAGATATATTGTATTCTGTCGTTTTCTTGATTATTTAACTTATCGCCTGCAAATGGTCTAGAGTTGAATATCCGCTTC
>NC_134791.1:64525551-64528051 GCF_046742065.1 Oratosquilla oratoria
TCGCATAAGCGAATGGTCTGACCTAGTTGTTTTTTGTGTTATCCTCGGCATTTGTAATTGTTATTTCGAACTGTGTGTTCTTTTCATTATCTGCCCTTCATGTATATTGATTCAATGCCAAATAAACTTATTATTATTGTTATCATCATTGTTCCTAATCCTAATCTGCAGGATAGGATCATATTTAGTGGTCGTAATATGCAGAATCTAAGATATTTCTGCTTTTCTTGCCTCCAATAGCGTTTTTTTTTTTTTTGTAGATTTTACGGGTGAATTACTTCGTTCTTCTTTATTAATGTATAACGACAATTGCACTTTTGCAACTAGGATTATGGTTAGAAATTTTACGCATTAGGAGTCATCTTCTTGGCTATAAAAGACAATGGAGGCTGGTTGGGTGAACCTTGGTTGTCTTTCCCTGGATTTCCTCCCAGACGCAGTCATGATGGACAGAAGCAGCCTTTTATTTTTTAGTAAAATTTTTAGTGATATATTTTTTCTATTGCCATCCTAATCTAACCTAGCCTAAACTAACCTAAATTAAACTGATATAACCTAACCCAAACTATCTTAACCTTACCTAACTTAACCTAGCCTAACCTATCCTAACCTAACTTAACCTAAGCTAAGATAAGCTAGGCTAACCTATCCTAACCTAACCTAATCTAACTTAATGTAATCTAAATTAATCTGACCTAATCTGACCTAAACCAAGCTATCCTAACGTATCCTAATTTAACCTAATCTAACCTAACCTAAACTAAACTAGCTTAACCTAACCTAACAGAGTTTAATCTAATCAAATCCACCCAACCTTATCTAACCCAACATAACCCAACCCAACTTAATACTTTGGCATAATATTTCATTAAAAGATATATAAATGTCAGTTTCCTGTATAGATAAATATGTAATAACTCGCAACTTATATTTCAACTAATATGTGTGTAATATTCCAGTTTATAGAAACTTTATTTGTTATAAAGGTCAAACAATATAGTATTTTATGCATATTGATATAACAAAGCGTGCGTAATACTGCCACGTTACAGAAACATTATTTAGCTATGTATTTATCGTTTAGATTCGGGATTACAATGCATGTGGCAGTGGACAGGGTGAAGAAGCGTTTACTGCGTAGTCTGAGGCTGTCAGCCGAGCTGCCTAACACGCACTTTTAGTGCAGTTGACCTCACGTTGTGTTTTTTTTTTTTATTATTAAAGTCAGTCACCATATTATTCAAATGCCCCTCTACTGTAACTAGATTTTGTCGAGAGAAGGTTATAACAATTAAAATATAAATCAAAATTGTAAGTTCTGTCATGTCCACTTTAAAGTATTGTTGCTATGACCGAAGAAATGAGTCGGTGATAATATGTAAATGTAAATTGCTTGTGCCCACCTTATCTCAGATTTGGTTTCTAACCTAGCATAGTAATTTCTGTACTTCAGGAATCAAAATTGTTGTCCCCATAGGATTACGAAGATATTTACCCAAGCAAATGGAGATCGTCACATCATACCTACCCTCTCATCTTCAGCAATATATGAGAATGGTAAAGAGACTTATGTTAGTTATGTAACTTAGACAGGATTCTGTGTGTTTTCATATAAGGCCTTTATGATGTAAATTTCTATTTCTAAATGTTTATTTGCAAGTATCTGGTATAAATGAATATATACAGTACTACTACACGCAAACAATTACCATATTACAAAGGATTACAAAGGCAAAGCATGCCGACAGGAGACCTTTTGATCCATATCTAGGTCGGATGAAAAAAAAAAAAAAAAAAAAAAATCATATTAATAATAAATTAAAACTATAACAATGTAAATAACAATTAAAATACATAAATAAATGCATTGGTATAGTTGAATAACAAACAAACAGGTAAATAGTAAATGATAATAAATTGACATATAACTAATAATAAATGAAAATCAGACAGACAAATTATAACAAAACAAAAACAAATAATATAACATAAATTATGATAATTACAGCATCTTACTTAGGTATTTATCTAAATGATTCTTAAAGCTTCGAACTGAACTACATTGCACTACCTGTGCAGGAAGTTTATTCCATTCATTAACTACACGGTTGGCAAAGTTGTTTCTACCTACTTCCAAATTGAATCTATTTCCGGACAGTTTGAGACCATTGTTTCTTGTCTGATTCTCATTCAATGTGAAAATTTGGTCACTTTTGATGTTGTCAATTCCCTTTAAAATCTTAAAGACCTGTATCAAGTCACCTCTGAGTCTACGCTTTTTTAGGGAAAACAGATTCATGTGCTTAAGTCGATTTTCGTATGATTTATTTTTGATATTTGGAATCAGTTTTGTGGCTCGCCGCTGTACTTTTTCCAGTCTGTCAATGTCTTTAATGAGATTCGGTGACCATACGGAAACAGCATATTCCAAATGTGGACGAACTAACGATTTATATAGCTTGTTAATGAGTGATGGACTTTTGAAATCAAAAGATCGCGC
>NC_134791.1:64533051-64538051 GCF_046742065.1 Oratosquilla oratoria
CACCAAATATACTGTTTCTCTGTTCGGTTTTTTGAAAATTTATTGTCAGAGCCGCACAAAATTATCTAAAATAATTACGCTCGATACAGCACAGGGGAATAGGTACACACTACTTTTTGGTAGCACCAGGCTGCCTTGGCCTTAAGGGCCATTTACACGGTCGAACAGTTTGACAAACCCGGTTTGTCAGGCAAGTGTTTGAAGTGATGTTTGACCGTGTGAATGGGGGTATTTGGTCGTCAAACCCGTTTGTCGAACGTGTTTGGCAACCAAATACCCTATTCACACGGTCAAACATCACTTCAAACACTTGTTTGACAACCCGGGTTTGTCAAACCGTTTGACCGTCTAAATGCCCTTTTACTCTCAAGCTCCATCTAGCTTCAACCAACCGCCTCGACCGGTCATGGCCGTGACAACCATAGGTGGTACCAGGAACTGATCACCTATGACATCCGAACACCCTAGTGGGTCAAGCCACTCCTTTTAAAAAAATCTCCTTCCCTTCTTACATAAACTACGATGTAGCCTTGTTCATCCAACTCTTCTATTATGGGCAAGTTTAAAACAGAAGCATAGCCCACTCATATTTCTTTCCCTAATAGTCAATAACTGATGTTTGTATATAAGAAAACAAGAATCTAGAGACACTTTGTTGAACTTTACCTTCAGTTGCTTTTGCATTCGATTGAATTATTTGTGTCACGATAGAACGTGATAGAATCAAATAATTCCTGTTGCGCGCATAATATTTAATCTTCATAGGATGGAAATTAATATCAATAATTCCTGCAAGCATTGGTCCGTCTTTTCAAATATTTGGCGCATCTATAACACTTTTCTGTTGTCCTTACAGTTGATTAAAGGTCCTTCAACTTATTTCCTTTTGTTGCAGCCTTTTTACAAAATATGCAAAAGCAACATAAATCACCTGATGTTGGTTTTAGGTTATGAGCTCCACTTCTAAGAACAAAATATTTTCCTTTTCTGTAGGGTAAGGTTTTTATCTATTCGTTTACTATTTGAGGGGGAAGAACAGATAGAAGGTTGATACAATATAGACAATTTTGCAGGAGTGGTGTGGCAGAGGCTGGCGCAGTCGTGCGACACATCAAAATGTTTGGGAGAGAGGACTACGTGATTGGGGGTCAGCCGAAGTTTGTGTAGGTGTGAAGCCAGCCCTGTTTAACGGTCTAACGGTTCGTCGAACGCGGTTTGACAGACACGTGTTTAAAGTGATGTGTGAACGTGTGAACGGGGTATTTGGGGTTTAACCAAAGTGTTCGACAACCAAATACCCCGTTCACACGTTCACACATCACTTTAAACACGTGTCTGTCGAACCGCGTTCGTCGAACCGTTAGACCGTGTAAACCCCCTCTTATGCTGAGACGGGTTATGGTATGCGATCCTGTCAGGGGACCGAGACCATGGGTGTGATGAAGACTTTGCTCTATACGGGCATAAAGTAGTGTGGGAAGTGTATCTTTGTACTAACGCGTTCCATTTAGCTTTGCAAATGTGGAAAGCTTTTTGGGTACCGGTAGAGGACGTGATGGGGATTTTTTTTTATTTTTTTTTATAAAAAGATTGTGCTGTGGATGCGACTGCGTCGACGATGGCGTTACCTTTGATGTCTACGTTTGAGAGAATCCATTGGCACTGAATGTAGTATCCTGTTTGTGTGAGTGAGCGTAGGAGTGTTTTTTGGAAATTAGGTGACTAGTGGATGTTGGAGTGAGGGAGTGAAAGAGGGCTGGGGACTGTTAGGGTTACGAATTCTTGATTTGTTGGATTTTGAATATTTCTGTCGTTAGTATGGCATGCATTTCAAACATTCGCTAAGTGTGGCAATATGGGAAACATTGGTATATATTTCGAAATGTGATATTTGCGAATGATGAATTAAGAATGATTAAGAAGCATAGGAATAGTCACTGGTTTCGCTGATTGGGATATGGTGAGTATGATATATCATGGAGGAGAGGTGATACCAAGATGGGAGCGGGATATTACATTTGATGGTCTGCATTATGAGGACGCCAGCTAGCTAATCTTTTTAATATCGTTTTACAAAAATAAATAAATAAATAAAGACATTTCTGGGTGCATGTTAGCGAGGAAACATTGCCATTAAATAAAACTCGTAGATTATTTTGACGGGTTCGACTGAAAGACAATTTAGAAAACACTGATTTGGATGGAATTCTCAAACACTTTAAGGACCTGGATTTTGAAACGTTAAAAATTCACGATTCAGACTGGATTAGTCGAAAGTAGCTCGTTCATGGTGAAATGAAAGATTGTTGCTGTCCACGGAGGGGTCGTGGTTGGTAGTGACAGATTTCAAAGGAAGTCCGTGGAGGTCGTTGTCCGTAGTGACCCCGAAGGGAATTCTCGAGGTGGGGAGGCGTCCAGAGGGTTCGCGGTCTATAGTGACTCCATTCAAGGGGTTCTGTGGGGGGTTGTAGTCCATACAGACTCTTCTTCAAGGAATCCGCAAGGAGGTCGCAGTCTACAACGACCACGTTACATGGAGTCAAGGGGTATGTTGATCGTGGTCCATAGTGACTCCGTTCAAAGGGGCTCATAGTGGTTTTGTTCAATGGGAATTTGTTGGGAGTCACGGTCCATAGTGGATATATTCGAGAAGGTTTAATGTCAACCCCATTCCATGGGTTCTCCGAGAGGATGAGGTTTTACAAGAGGTCAATTATGTGTTGTGTCTGAACTCCAAACTTTAGGTCAGAAAATGATTACGAGAGAGAGATAATATAAAGATGAAAACTAAATAAAGGATGTATGAAAAACTCACATCAACACGTCAAAAATGTATGTCAACATGGTATTCAGGCAAATGTATATCTAAACACTTAAATATCTTTGAAAAATGAAACAAATACAAAGAACTAATCTGTGGAGCTGGAAAACTCATTCGATTTGCCAAATGAGCTATGGAGTTGAAGTGGATAAAAACATCATCCAAGTTTAATTTCCAGATTCACCGAATTTGCGAGTACTTATGATAAGCGGTTTTCAGCGGATTAGGTATGTGATACGCAAGTCTTTAATGTGATGCGTTGTGCGTCCGAGAACCGTTTAAACATGAAACTGAACATTAAATTTTACTGAGGAAAACACTAAAACTTAACGAAATCTCCTGCGATTTGACAGATAGAAGATAAGTGTTACGTTACTTTCGTTCAAATGCTGAACGCAGTCATTTAAGAAATGGCTGGAAGTGTATGGTCATTTAAAAAAAAAAGAAGGGAATCGTGAAATGTGGCGGAACAAGAGTGTGAGAAAGCAAAAAACAAATATTTCCAACTACAAATAGTCATGTAAAAATACCCTAAATAGAAAGTTTTAAACACAGAATTTTTTCTTGACCAAATAAAATTGTCTGACGACAACCAGAATGAAATGCTCAAGAAATTTGCGTCAGGGAAAAATAATAATATATTGAAATACATTTGAAAACGTGTCTACAATAAAAACTTTTGGTCAATAATAAGGCTAGGTGCAGAAAAAGAGTCTGTGTAAATGATTAAGTAGATGAATATGTAAACAAATAAGTTGATGGATAAATATGAATGAATAAGTAGACAAATAGACAAATGAATAAATTATAAATAAACAAATAAGCAAATAAATTAATGAATGAGGAAATTAATAGATACGTGAATAGACAAACCTTTCTACATATGTTTATTACTCTAAAATAACTAAATATAAATCTACTTCAACACATTTCAGACCATTATGCTAGATTGTGTGAATATTCTTATACTGTCACTTGACTTAAGGTTCCATTTGTTTTTCTAAGGGGCTTACAGTAGTATTGTTCACAATTTTGAATATTGTAGGCCAGTCCACTATCTATCTGCCATTTAGATATACCACGAACAGAACAGGTCTAAGAGTGCAACCCCGAGGGACTCCACTCGATACGTCCCTGCAGCTAGAAGGATTATTTGTGATTACTAATGAAATTACAAATAAACTTTTTAATAAACGTTGAACAATTTTTTCGTAAGAAGATGGAGGGAGGTAAAATAATTTTGATTATGGTGTGTGTGTGTGTGTGTGTGTGTGTGTGTGTGTGTGTGTGTGTGTGTGTGTGTATGTGTGTATCTGTGTGTGTGTATGTGTGTGTGTATGTATGTGTGTATGTGTGTGTATGTATATTCGTGTTTAAGTCTGTAACATAGACTACAATTCCTATTAGGACTATGACAAAGTAATTTCAATGAGATGAAATGTCTCACCTTGACTTGCTTGGCTCTGCCCACTGGTCCTTGAGGGTTGATGTTGGCGATGTAGATTGGCGTGTCCCCCTCGTTGCTGGCCACGCCACCTCCTATCCGCATACCAAGGCTTTCATGTGGATTCTGTATAAATGAATGATACGAGTTATTTGAAATACCTATAAAAATAACACACACGCACACGCGCACAGACCATCCACTTGCACACGCATGTACATATTATATATATATATACATACATATATATATATATATATATATATATATATATATATACATATATATATATATATATATACATACACGTATACATATACAAATACATATACATGTACATATACATATACATATGCATATATATACATATACATATGAATATGCATATACATATACATATACATACATATACACTGAATGGTTCCTAGTGATCAATTAATATCTTTTTTCAACCACAAATCACTTTTAATTCCATGCCATCGCAGTCGAGACTGAAGAATCGCTCGATGGAGGTATCCGTTGGAAATTGGAACGTGGACGAGCCGAGGATTCGAATCCAGCTAACCCGTAACAAAGTTACAGTGACTTAAACCAATACGCTATCTCTTGATAGCGTATTGACTTAAACCAATACGCTATCTCTTGATAGCGTATTGGTTTAAGTCACTGTAACTTTGTTACGGGTTAGCTGGGTTCGAATCCTCGGCTCGTCCACGTTTCAATTTCCAACGGATG
>NC_134791.1:64540551-64545551 GCF_046742065.1 Oratosquilla oratoria
CTCAGGACTATTTGGCAAGTGGCAGTGGAAGTGAGTTGGGGGTAAGGGCAAAAGCCATTAAACAATTCTACCCCATGAAAGTAGGGCATTCACGGTCGAGAGGAATACGGACACTACAGACGCACCTTGCTCAGGGTGGCATTCTTCTGTTGCAGATGATGGTCGCTCGCCACCTGCACAGCTCGCCAGCGCCTCCGATTGTATTCCGTCAGCAACGCGTTGTTGGTGTCCGCGACACCGTCCTGCCTTGCGGGGGCCATGGCCCCGGTTGTCCTTGAAGCGAGGCTGCCCTCCACCTCACCGCTACGGCAGTGGCCCAGAGGTACTCCTTGTGTCACTATCATGGGCACGGGTACTTCCATTTCAGGGCTCGGCCCCCGGGATTCGCCGTGCCTGAGGGAGGAGGGGCTGCTACTGCTGCTACTAGGCGTCAGGAGGCCATCAATGGCTGGGGAGGAGGAGGCCGAGGAAGGAAGACTTCGAGCCTCCGTCAGGTAGTCGAAGGACTGCGATCGGTTGGAAGGCGGCGTGTCCATGTGCCGCCAGGCACTGTTGGCGTCGACCTCGGCACGCTGCCACCAGGGGCTGCCACTGGGATTTCCTGACTCATAGGCAGGGTAGGGTTGCTGCACTGTGTTGTGGGCGCCGACGGAGGAGGCAACTGCAGCGTCTCCTCCTCCACGACTAACAACGAGGGTGACGTGTGCCGAACTCTGCTGGATGAGGCGGGAGGCATGGTCGAGTCGGGCGTAGCGGACGTCGGCGCCGTTGATGGCGAGGATGCGGTCATGGGCGTGGAGGCGTCCGTCCAAGGAGGCCACGGACGCGTCCAGTACCTCCATGATGAAGATCCCCGGCTCCGTTCGGCGCCCGCCCAGCTTGATGCCCAGCTGCCGACCCGTCTCTTTCGTCAAAGTGACGCTTATCGTCTCGCCCGCCGCGAAGGGCCCTCCGAAGCCACCACCCATGCTGACATTGCTGCCTGTGAAAGGAAGTAATGAAATATATAACAAAAATGCAGTAGGTTCTATATCTGGAAATCTTGTCATACACAAGTTCCTCCGTGTATATCTAATACTTGTTGCTTTCAGTATGGTACTACGCTGAGAACATAAACTTGGGCACTGCAGTTATACTGACCCCTTTTGCATGACCAAGCGAACGTACCACTCTCTGTTCATGTTCAATCACCCTTTCTTGTTTTTTAACATATGCACATGGATTAGGTTTGAGTGTTTTACTCTCCTTCTACATTACTGACACCTATATATGACCTTCAAACTCATAATGTAATTCATTTACTCAGACCTATAATGTAATAAAATCACATATCTATCCATAGCTCTCCTCTTTCTATAATCCATATTTATCATATTCCTTCTCCGACGTATTCATCCTGTCTTTTATCTAAACTTCACAATGATGTTGTTCATAAGATTTGAGTAGCTTCCATCCACACGTATTTTTTTTTTCATTTTTGTCTATCACCACGATACTATTGCCCATCAACTTGTTCTCCTGAGAATGCTGGCAAAGGTAAATTCGTGGAAAAAGTTAACGCGTGCATAAAGATCACCTCGATTTACTGGTTAAGGATTGTACTCACGCTTAAGACTTATATTGGTTAATGCCAGTCAGTTCTGTTTAGTTGGGAGAACGCTTCACTCCAAAATTTTTTGATTTATTTTACCATGAAACAAAATCCCCCCCCCCGTATCTTGCACTTATACGTTGTTGCCATTTTTATTGCATATACCCTGCCCTTTTTTCTATCTCTATAAACCTTGTCATTGTACCTGCCCTGCCCTACCCATGTACTCACCCTGCATACTAACGACGCTTTGCGGTGAGGCTGCCCGGTAGGCCTCGATTCGCTCCCGGTAGACACCCAGGCGAAGAACCCCGGTGCCATGTCTGAGGGCCTGGCAAACCTGATGGTGGGTGGCCGAGGTCATGTCCACACCGTTAACCTCGATGATCTGGTCGCCGGGCTGCAGGCGACCATCCTGGGCAACCACGCCGTCAGGAAACACCTCCTGAACCACGACGCACCGCTGGAACACAAGAACAAAAAGTGTTTTTAAGTTATCTATCATGCAATGTTGTAACAACATACATTGCCATGACGACTATATTCTCGTCCCAAACGAGGGCAAGAGTGATTTAACGAACTCCGAGAAATTTAGAACGAGGTGAAAGCTTCCGTGTGTGACGACGTACGGACGGACGGACGGACGGACAGACAGACAGACAGACAGACAGACAGAAAGACAGACAGACAGACAGACAAGCTGACATACTGATACAAAAAGATACACTGAAAAACTAGTAGACAGGTAGACACTGATAGACAAACAGCCATACATACATAAATACATACATACTATACATATTTATACATACATACATACATACATACATACATACATACATGCATACATACATACATACATACATGCATACATACATACATACATACATACATGCATACATACATACATACATACATACATACATACATACATACATACATACATACACACATACATGCATACATACATACATACATACATACATACATACATACATACATACATACATACATACGTACATACATACATATATACATATATACATACATACATACATACATACATACATACATACATACATACATACATACATACATACATGCATACATGCATACATACATACATACATACATACATACATACATACATACATATATACAAACATGTGTGCATACATGCATAAATATATACATACATACATACATACATACATACATGCATACATACATACAAACATACATACATACATACATACATACATACATACATACATACATACATACATACATACATACATACATACATACATACGTGCATACATACATACATACATACATACATACATACATACATACATACATACATACATACATACATACATACATACATACATACATACATACATACATACATACATACGTGCATACATACATACATACATACATACATACATACATACATACATACATACATACATACATACATACATACATACATACATACATACATACGTTGAGACATTCTGACAGATTGACACAAGTGCAGTAGGAAACACAGAAGTCTTAGTCTGAGTTTATTCCTGATTAGTTTCGCAGGTATGCTTTGAAAAAGCATACCTTGAAGTTTCTCTTTATGTTAAGCTTTTTTAATAATTTGGTATGACGTACCTTAGCAAAATCTTTCTTTCGATCCAAGTATACATATTTTGTCAGCTTATTCTTTATTTGTAGCTCATCGATCATTTTTTAATAAAATCATGATCCTTTGGAAACACGCAATCTTCCTCTCCTAAACCTGATTTGACTGTCCGCCAAGATTTTTTGTTTATGTAAGTATTTCGTTCATCTGTCTTTTCTTAATTCTCCAACACATTTTGGCTATCTACAGTCTATAATCAGCAAGTTCTTGTGTGTTATTTTCTTTAAAAAAATGCGCTACACAAGCCATTTTGGAGCCATTTGATAATTTTCCTTCTTTTATTGAACGAAATAATGAATCTTTTCCACTAATTGTTCCTTGCATTGCTAAATAGCCAGTGCGAGATCACATGAGTCCTTGGGGTTTTCCTATTACTCTCCCGTAATTTTCTTACATTCATTTGTATATAATTCAGCCTTATGTTTTCAGTAATCCCCTCATTCCACTCAAATTAGTCCCCTTAGTTAACACAGATTGGAAAGTGCTGTTCATTCAATGTTTTCGTCTGCGTTTTGATTTCTTCATAGACTGTCTCATCTAGCTTCAACTTCCTACAATTTTCTATTGGCAAATTTATAGGACATCTTTGTTTCATCTCTACATTTGTTAATTAAATTTCTTCATTTTTTCTTTTATTATAATTTTTTTTTTTTGCATTTTTGCATACTCAGTTCTGGATTTTCTCTGTTTTATTTTCCTTCTACAATTCTCCCATGCCCTGTCTCTCTCTCTCTCTCTCTCTCGCTCTCTCTCTCTCTCTCTCTCTCTCTCTCTCTCACTCTCTCTCTCTCTCTCTCTCTCTCTCTCTCACTCACTTATCTATTTAATTATTTTTTGGATCAATTCCATGTTTTCTTTGCCATTATCCTCTTTTTATTCTAAGTGCGTACATTCTCACCCTAATTACATGTATTAAGAAAAATTTCCCAATAATACTGTATATCTTTAATCTTTGAATTTCCATCAATCTGTTTCAACAAAAAATCCCTAGTTTACAAAATATGCCCTCCCAAACATACGTCTTCCTCATCTCTATGACTCCTTCCTAAGTTCTGCATTTCCTCAAGTATTATGTGTTTATTCTTTCTCATAGCAGATGAATTTCAATGAGCCAATAAAAGTTAGTAACCGACAAATCTAGGTGGCGCGCCCGCCTCCCACATTCTCGTCGTTTTTATAACCCATTGTATTATTATATTGACTGTTATATTTATCAGTGCTATTTCCCCATAATGCATTATTTCCACCAGTCTCATATCCTATCCTCACCCCATACTCATGTTCCAGGAAGAACATACGCTAATGCAACCTTTTTTTTTTTTAGGTTTTTTCGATTCCCAAGTCCACATTAATCAATTCAGCATTACCTTTTTTCCTATTATTCCAAACTACAAAACCACATCTTCTCCCTTGATGCCATCCCTTTCCTTCCTTCATATGTTGTACTCCTTGTCACCTATATGGAAATCTGAATCTTTGTCTAATTTGGTCTCAAATAGACACAATTTGTCAGGTTCCTCCCCTTTCAAATAATCGTTCATCTCTAATCTAGCTGATATTAAGGCATCTATATTGCCTAGTTACATTGCCTTTGAGCCCAGCAGTCTTATGGGGGACAGGGAGGGCCCTCCATCCAAGAAGTGCTGCGATGGGAGGGATGTTTAAATGGCTTTTAATTGTGCATCATGTATGCACGTGTTTTGACCCCTC
>NC_134791.1:64548051-64550551 GCF_046742065.1 Oratosquilla oratoria
GCCCCCAGCCGCCGCCCTAACCTGCTACTAATAGTCTCCAGCCGCTACGAGCTGTCATAGTCACCCGCACACACTGCCTGCTGGCCCCGTCGCCACCAGCCGTCGCCCCAACCTGCCGACAACGCCTGCCGCGTTGCCACCGCCTCTTCGTCCACGGCTTACAGCTGGCTGCGCCTCCTGCATTGCCACCTGTCCTACGCTAGCCCCTAGCCGCTGCTTCCAGATTGCCAGCCGTACCGCCTGCCGTCCACAGACGCCTACGCGCTAACATCCTGCCATGTCGGTGACTTCCGATCCTGCTGACGGCTCGTCGCGCCTCGAGACTGAAATATCGTTCCTCATCCTTCGTCACTAAGGGGGGGGGGTAATGTAGCAAGGTTACGCCTTAAAGAATTAGTTTCCTGTAACGTACGTACACCATAATCAAATTTCCTGTATTGATTAATTGTCACACATTGAAAGTAGTAGTTATGTAAATATATCTCGAATAACATTATGTTTCTCGTATCAATACATAAATTCATATAAATGTCTGTAGTAATATTTTGTATAGTTAAATATATTTTCTATGACCTGATTTATGTATATTACTCCTTAATATGAGATATGCACTTTCTTCTGTACAAGCTGTCAAGACAGCGGCTTGGGTAAACTACAGTCGCATCGTAATTAGAATACAAAAGTCCAAAGAGAATTGAAGTTTCTTCCTATCCTTCTCTCACGGACGATCTCCTTCACTATGTGGTGGTAACACACACACACACACACACACACACACACACACACACACACACACACACACACACACACACACACACACACACATATATGTATATATATATATTCAAACCAATTGTAATACGTCTTTATATTTCATTATCATGATCTTTGGTCAATTTTATCATCTGGACTAAATAATTATACTCTTCAAGTTCTTCAAGACTCACCATCGATTATAATCTCTTTATTTTGAACTTTCTTGTTTAACATTACTTTGGTTTTACTCTTATTCTTTTTAAACATAAATTGGGAATTTCCTTATTCAGATCAATCAGCATATTTTGCAAGTCTTCTACTTTTTCTGAAAGAAAAATAATGTCATCCACATATCTTAGGTGGTTTAGATATTCGCCATTAATCTTCAAATATTTCTCTTCTCAATTCAATCTTCTGAAAATCTCTTCCAAACAAGCTGTAAGTAATTTGGGTGAAATTGTATCGCCTTGCCGTACTTCTTTCTCGATCTTGATCTTTTTTGTATCTTTATGTAGTCGAATTCTAGCGGTACCTTTCGCATAAATCTTCTCTAAAATTTTCCCTTATGATCAGTTCGTTTGTACCCTGTTTGCGTAGCGAGTTTAGTATTGCTATTTGTTCTACCGAGTCAAAGGCCTTCTCGTAACCTACAACAGCTAATTACAGAGGTATATTGTATTCTGTCTAAAGCTTACCTGTTATCTCGGTTGGTTTCCATCTAAAACTTGACTTAGTCTATTTGTAAGGATTTTGGAGAATACTTTATATAGATTTGATAGCGAGTTAATCGGTCGATAGTTGCTAAGGTCCTTCTGGTCTCCTTTTTTATGAAGCAATATCACTATAGCATTGCACCACCCATCAGGAACGCTTTCTTGACGTAAGCACTGGATGTACAACGGAGTTAACTTAATATGAGCTACTTTCCCTGCGTCTTTCAAGAGATCTATCGATATACCATCTTCCCCAAGTCATTTTCGTCGTTCCCTCCTTTGTAATCTCTGGTACACTACTGATGTCTACAGATGAATTTACTGACTCAACTTCGGTCTTCTACGAGTAAAGCTCTTGGTAAAATTCTTCTACTCTTTTTACCATTCTGTCTCTTCATTTAATTATTTCTCCATTTATATCTTTCAAGCATATCATTTGGTGTCTTCGTAAAGCATGTCTACGCTCGGTCCCTTTAACCTATTTACCTTTCCGAATAGTTCCCTCTATTTCATTCATATTTCTCTTTCTTTTCTCTGATCTCTGCCTTTTGTTGATAAGTTTGTTTAGTTCTATTCTTTCATTTCGTCTCTCCTGCTTTTAAACTGCATGGTCTTCCTTCTTTTAATTGGGTCATTTTTAGCTTTAGAGTATTTGTTTACTCTAATACTTTTTGTACTTCCTACTTTCTCTGCCAATTCCCTGATGATATTCACTAAATTGAAATTCATATCTTCGACGGTGTCCTCGTTATTTCTTAAAGCTTCGAATCTATTTTCAATTTCTATCTGAAATTTCTTCTCATTATCCTTAACATTTGCAAGGCTTATTTTCTTTTGAAAAATAGTTTATTTTCCTCGGCCATGAAATTTAATTTAGCTGTGCAATCTACCATTCTATGGTCACTACCTATGTTGACTTTATTTATGACTGTAACATTGCTAACACTGTTGCTCTCATCTCTTAATATGAAGTCTATTTCGTTCTTTGTTGTTCCATTTAGACTTCTTCAAGTCCATTTACAAGCTACACA
>NC_134791.1:64555551-64558051 GCF_046742065.1 Oratosquilla oratoria
TAAGGAATTCCATGACAAGAGCATCTGTTTAGAAAAATAGAATTAAGGGAGGAGGCACAGGTAGGCACGGTTTATTTTTTCTCACATGAACTGCTTTCTCGTGATTACCATTGGTGCTGAGAATATAAAAAAGTGTCTTGGTCTTTTTCATGGGTAAACAGCCATTAAACTAAATTCTATTAGATAACACTGGTAAATGAAAAAATAATGATTTTGGATTAAAATATTCTGATTTTAGGGTAATTGTATGTGCTGAAATCAATAATGACATTTGAATAGCTGTATCGGGCTCAGTTTTCCTGAACCAACATATTCATATATTTGGTGCATCATGTTATTCATACACTAATTCATATGTTCATTGGTTCCACTTATACGTTTTTTTCTAATTTGAGTTTTGTTTTGTTTGTTTGAGATTGCTGGTTCATGATATTGCATATCTACAACTGCTTAATTAATATAAAACCTGAACAAAACATGGAACGTCACAAGTGTATGAACGATCTTAATATTTTTGTTACATATGTGGCGCCTTCACTCCTGGTAGCCTCAAGAAACCAATCACAAAATCTGCTCGAATAAACTACAAAAAGTTACTTCAAATGTCCTTTGGGTGACCCAGACAAGGAATGGATACCTCATATATCTTGTAAGTCTTGTGTCAACCACCTGAGCGAATAGAAGTGTGATTAGCGAAGCTCAGGAATGTCGTTTGCTGTACTAATGATATGGCGTGAACCTAAAGACCACAGCAGTGATTGTTACTTCTGTCTCACAAACATCAGGGGAATAACTATCAAGACATTAGGCAAATTGCAGTACCCCAAATCCACCGATTGAACAAGAATTGATGAGTGAATCCGATTCTAATTCTACTTCAAATGAAGACGACTAATAGGATTGCTTTGAAAATACTAGGCCTAAACTCTTTACTGAAGAAGCGCTTCATGATGTCATGAGGGACCGACTTCTCAAAAAAAAAAAAAAAAAAAAGGACGAACTTCTGGGATCTTGATTAAAACAGCTGAACCTGCTGGAAGCTGGAGTGTGCATCACTACAACTCGTTACAGACATAGATAGGTGTATGCATTTTTCAAGATGGCAAACAACCTTTGTTACTGTGAAGATGCAGTATCTCTTATGCAACAACACTGCAAGTCTGAATCATACAAGTCAGAGGATTGGAGGTTGTTTATAGACACTGGAAAAGACTCTCTGAAAGCTGCTCTTTTACACACTGGTAATCAGCTTCCATGTGTCCCACTAACACATGCAGCAAATATGGTTGAGAACTATGAAGATTTTGTTGGTCGCTATAGAGTACGAGAAACACCGGAGGAAGATATGTGGGGATCTCAAAGTCATCCGTTAACTACTGGGCCTTCAGAGTGGCCACACAAATCACATGTGCCTTTTGTGTTTGTGAAACAGCAGAGCTGATGCAGAGCACTATGTGAGAAAGGATTGACGACAAGACCAAGAGATGCGCCTGCAAGGTTTACCTGTGTTCATTGTCCTTTTGTAGATTCAGAAAAGATAATTTTGCTTTTACTACATCTAAATCTTGGTTTGGCTAAATTTTTCAACAAAGCTATGGATCTATCTGGTGCTGGGTTTCGATATTTATTTCAGAAACTAGGTGAAGTGGTTTCCGGAGCCAATGTTGGACCACAGATTCACATACTTGTTCATGATAGCGAATTTACCAGGGCATTGAACCCACTGGAGAAAAACTTATGGGAATCATTTGTCAATGTGTCAAAAACAATTCTTAGAAACTATCATGTTGACAACTACAAAGAAATCGTTACAACCATGCTGCAGAATTATCATGCACTGGGAGTAAGGATGTCCTTGAAATTGCATCTTTTCCGCTCATATTGATTTTTTCCTGATAACCTTAGAGATATTAGTGGTGAACACAGTGAAAGGTTTCATCAGAACATCGCCATAATGGAAAGCAGATTTCAGGGAAAATTCAGTCCTAACAAGATGGGCGACTATTGCTGGATGCTGCAACGAGAAGATAGCAAACTGTACAAACGAAAGCGCAAAGTTCAGAAACACTTTTAGAATTTAATATTTTGTTAATTGTAATAAAGGACTTGAACTTATGTTTTCTGGTACAATTTGTCATGACCTTATCTGTGACGTTTTTAATACCTTTATCTTGCGTGATACAATTTATGTCATCATATTCACTATTGTTTTTGATTGTTTAAGACTGTAGATCTGATTGTAGAATAAATCATCAAAATCATACAAAACAATATGAAATTAGTCATATAAGCACAGTCACAAGCTGGTCTGTTTTGGGTTAAATGTCTGTTACATGACACAAGTGACAGAATATTGAATATTGAGAATCATTTTGGCTGTTGACCAGTGTAATAGATAAACAGGAAATGATTATTCAATAGCCACATCCAGCACACAATATAAGTGAAAGAGAACATACTTATACCAGCATGAAAACAATACTTCTCTTGGCCAGTTGTC
>NC_134791.1:64563051-64565551 GCF_046742065.1 Oratosquilla oratoria
TCACTCATTAACAAGCTATATAAATCGTTAGTTCGTCCACATTTGGAATATGCTGTTTCCGTATGGTCACCGAATCTCATTAAAGACATTGACAGACTGGAAAAAGTACAACGGCGAGCCACAAAACTGATTCCAAATATCAAAAATAAATCATACGAAAATCGACTTAAGCACATGAATCTGTTTTCCCTAAAAAAGCGTAGACTCAGAGGTGACTTGATACAGGTCTTTAAGATTTTAAAGGGAATTGACAACATCAAAAGTGACCAAATTTTCACATTGAATGAGAATCAGACAAGAAACAATGGTCTCAAACTGTCCGGAAATAGATTCAATTTGGAAGTAGGTAGAAACAACTTTGTCAACCGTGTAGTTAATGAATGGAATAAACTTCCTGCACAGGTAGTGCAATGTAGTTCAGTTCGAAGCTTTAAGAATCATTTAGATAAATACCTAAGTAAGATGCTGTAATTATTATAATTTATGTTATATTATTTGTTTTTGTTTTGTTATAATTTGTCTGTCTGATTTTCATTTATTATTAGTTATATGTCAATTTATTATCATTTACTATTTACCTGTTTGTTTGTTATTCAACTATACCAATGCATTTATTTATGTATTTTAATGGTTATTTACATTGTTATAGTTTTAATTTATTATTAATATGATTTTTTTTTTGCATCCGACCTAGATATGGATCAAAAGGTCTCCTGTCGGCATGCTTTGCCTTTGTAATCCTTTGTAATATATAAGTATTGGGGTTGAACTTGTCAGGAAAAGCACCATGTGAAGATGAAGTCTCTATTGGTGCAACGCTTCACTAACGCGATCTTTATCAAGTACAAAGATGCACTTGTTAAAGCTTGCTGCCAGTTGTCTTCCTCTTTCCTTTCGTAAAGGGACTTCACGATTTCAGGATCAGAATCATTTCACTAATCAGGATCACCACGGAAAACTAAGAGCGTATAGCTTGGGCCACGGGTGGATAACCTTTGGCACGCGTGCAAAACCTTGAATACTAACAACTTTGTCCCTGAAGTCAGAGCTCACCTTAAAACAAACAACCGATAAATCTCCAACTTCTTTTTGCATGACCATTGGTAACCGCATACTGCGCTGGGTGGCGGATTGGGGCACTAGGAGGTGAAGGGAGGGAGCCCATATTCGTATCTAGGCCTATTATTTTACTCCGTTGGCACGCACGCGAGAATATTTTGTACCAAATATATGGCTGATTTTGGCACCTACACTTAAAAAGGTTGCCCACCCCATATGAAAAGAAGAGAAAAATCACAACTGCGTGAGAAATATTCGGATTGCACAAAGCCTTTGACAAGGCCAAATTCCCAGATCTGGATCGTGATCCGGATCACCACAAAAAAATCGTGGTGCGTTACTAAGGCCATACTCCACCATTTTAAAAAAGATACAAAAATACGTTGATAAATTTTTTTTAGTAAAGCTGCTAACAAAGAATAAAAAACAAACAAACAAACAAATACAAAGCGATAGACAGACATGCAAGCTGACAAACATAGAGACAGGGAGACAGACAAATCAATCCGACGAAAACATAACATCCTTGGTGGTGATAAATATTACCTCTAGTTTCACTAATATGAAACCCACAGCCCGACAATAGTCAGTAGCAGCGTTCAAGCTCTCCTTTGCATCTCTGTGGGAAGAAGCTTTCGTCTTTTGTCTGTTTTTATTAGTGCAGGTCTGTCACTCACCGACTAGCAGGAGGAGGAGGAGTAGAAGGAGAAGGAGGCGAAGGAGAAGGAGGCGAAGGAGACTCAATATTTTTTCCTTAGAACTACAATGTGATTTATATACTGTAGCTGCATTCTTCCAATCTATTCTGTGGTATAAATGACTTGAATGGTGGAATACAGCTGAGTTTTCTTGGCCGTATTCTAACGAATTTTTATGTTCTTTTATCCTAGTAGGTAGACCACGTCCCGTTTGTCCCCAATACACTTTGACACAATCGAAACATGGTATTTTATATACTCCGGGGTTGTCATTATTAGGAATTCTGTGATGGACATTTACCACTTTTTTTAAAAATGTTGTTTGGGTAAATGAATGTGATCCTAATTTGATTACTATGTAGTAATTTTGATGCGGCATGTATTGATTCATTATATGGGAGTTTGATGTTTGATTTATCCCAGACAAATTTTGTATTGGAGTTAGTCGTTCTAAAATAACTGGTTTTAGCTTTGCTGAGGGTTTTTGTCAAAAAACCAGTCTGGGTAGCCTATTCTCAGTAATTGAGTGCGTACTGATTCAACTTCTAAGTTCAGAAATTCCGGTCTGCAAATCCTAAGCGCTCTTAAATAAAGGCCCGAGGCGACATTGTATTTTATATTATCCGGATGATTGCTGAAAAATATAAATAACTGCCCGTATGAGTACGCTTCTTGTATACTGAAAAAGGCAAATGGTCTGGGCATCTGATCACTAATATATTAAGGAAAGGTATCCTTCCTTC
>NC_134791.1:64570551-64578051 GCF_046742065.1 Oratosquilla oratoria
GGCCCAAGAACGGAACCCTGAGGAACTCCACTTGCAACACTTTTCCATCCAGAAGTTTTTTCCATTTAAAACAACTCTCTGTTTTCGACCTTTCAACCAATTACTAGTCCAACCTAATAGGCTACCACTTATTCCATGCAAAGCTAATTTAGTAAGTAGTCTTTCGTGTGGGACGGTATCAAAAGCTTTTGCAAAGTCTAGATATATTAAATCTATATTGTTTCTTTTGTCAAAATTCGAGACAACTGTGTTGTAGAATTCGAGTAAGTTAGTCACGCAAGAACGTTTCCGTCTGAAACCATGTTGGCTATCATTTATCAAACGGTTACTTTCTAAATGATATTCGATAGCATCTCTGATGATAGTTTCCATTATTTTTCCTACGATCGAAGTCAAACTAATAGGCCTATAGTTATTTGGTTTCTTTTTGTCACCTTTTTTGAATATGGGAGTAACGTTAGCTAGCTTCCATTCTCTTGGGACATCTCCGGATATGATGGATTTCTTGAAAATAATTTCTAATGGAACAACAATCTCATTTTTCATTTCCTTTAAGATTCTTGGATGCCAACCGTCAGGCCCTGGTGTTTTATTAACTTTGAGTTTGTCTATACACCTTTTAATTTTTTCTGTTGTTATATTTACCGTAGTGAGTAAGTTTACCCCAGACTTTTCACAGGTTTCAGTTTGGAATTCACTTTGAGGTGTTTCGTTTACGAATACCGAGCTAAAATAATTGATTAAGAGATTACACATTCCTTCATTTGAATATTCAAGTTGACCGTCAGCAGATAATAGTGGACCAATGTGATTCCTAACAACCTTTTTATCTCTAATGTAACTATAGAATTCTTTGGGATTCTCTTTGGATTTCTCAGCGATGTTCATTTCGTATTGTCGTTTTCTTTTTCTTATTGTCTTTTTTAAATCTCTCTGTATTGATACATAACTTTCATAGTCATTAGATGCACCCGAGCACTTATATTTCTTATAAGCCTGTCTCTTTTTAGCAATACTTTTTTCAGTTTCTTTGTCGAGCCACTTTGGGCGAGCCTGATTTGGGGGACGTCTGTCCTTAAAAGGAATGTAAGTTTGAATCATCTTAGTGAGCGTATTTTGAAATATTTCCCACATCTGATCTACAGGCCTTTCGTTTAATTTTGCCTCCCAATCTGTAAGCTGAAGCTCCTGACGTAGTTCTATGAACTGAGCTTTACTGAAATCGGGTATTTTAGAAGCACAAGTATCTATTCTAAAATTGTTTAGGAGTTTGAATCTGACTAAGTTGTGATCGCTATTTGCAACAGATTCACCGACTTCTACATCAGTTGCCATGCTTTCGCGGCTAGTGATCAATAAATCGAGTAAGTTTCCATATCTTGTGGGCTCTTTTACATGCTGAATTAAGTAATTGTCACCAAGAAAATCAATCAAGCGACTACCTATATGGCCATGTTCAAGGGTCATCCAATCAATGTCAGTAAAATTGAAATCACCCATTATCAATAAATCCCGGTTGCAGAAACTAGACAGTTCTTGAAATAACAGTTTGTCGTCTGCTAATGATAATGTCTTTGGCCTATATATTACACCTATATTCATTTTTTGTCCATTTGTTTGGGTTAACTCAACCCACAAACTGTCATATGCATCCTGTTTCACTTTCTCTAAAACACAAGCATGAACATTGTTTTTAACGTACAATAGAACACCCCCACCTTTCTTGTGGTTTCTATCCTGATGAAAGTGTTTAAATCCCGCAATATTAAATTCAGCTTCGAACTCTGTACCATTTAACCATGTCTCAGTTATTCCTATCATATCGAGATTTTCGCTTTTGACATACGCCTGTATTTCTTGAAATTTGTTCCTAATACTACGAGCATTAAAGTACATAGTTTTAAGAAACTCCTGATTATTTCTTTTTGACACATTTTGAGTTTCAATATCATGTCTTATATTATCATTTTGTTTTTTATTTATGCCTTGCTCTATATTATTATTATTTGGTCCTTCATTGACATTCAATGCCTCATTAACATTTCTCCTATCAAAATTAACATTTCCCCCATCACGGACATCTGGTCGATTACGGTCATCCGATCTATTTTGTACATTTTGTCCCCCTACGTCACCGTGATTCACGCCGGCCTCCCGTCGTTCAGTGACATTATGTCCGGCATCCCTTTCTAAAATTATATTTTGTCCTCCAGTGACATTATATCCTACCGTGATATTTTTTCCTCCACTATAATTACATCCCATCGTGATCTTTTGTCTTCCACTGTCATTACATCCTATCTTGATATTTTGGCCTTCATTGACATTCTGTCCGGTATCTCTTCCTAAAATTATATTTTGTTCGTCACTGACATTATATCCTACCGTGATATTTTCTCCTCCATTATCATTACATCCTATCGTGATATTTTGTCCACCACTATCATTATTTCCCATCGTGATCTTTTGTCCTCCACTGTCATTACATCCCATTGTGACATTTTGTCCTAAGACATTACATCCTAATGTGTCATTTCGTCCTCTAGCGATATTACATCCTATCATGATATTTTGGCCTTCATTGACATTCTGTCCGGTATCCCTTCCTAAAATTACATTTTGGCCTTCAATGACATTATATCCTACCGTGATATTTTCTCCTCCATTATCATTACATCCTATCGTGATATTTTGTTCTCCTTTATCATTACTTCCCATCGTGATCTTTTGTCCTCCACTGTCATTATATCCCATTGCGACATTTTGTCCTATGACATTATATCCTAATGTGACATTTCGTCCTCTAGCGACATTATATCCTAAAATTATATTTTGTCCTATACTTGTACATTGTTCTACATTAATGCTATACTCTACACTGTTTTCCCAAGTACATTCTATTTCCCCTTCCCTTTGGCCTTCTACCCTAAAAAAGGAGCTGGTTCATTACAAACTCCCACAATGAGGTTTGTAAGAACATCTTTGCCTCTGCGGGTAAGGTGGATCCCATCAGAAGCGTAAAGGTCATGGCGCCTAGAAAAGAGATACCAAGGATCAAGAAAGTGGTATCCCAATTGTGTGCACAACTGCGATATCCTATCATTGATCCCTATGGCTCTACTGTTCCAACACGAACCTGCGTAGATCCTCGGGAGGATCCCACAGACTACGTGACGGCTCCCACGTTCCTTCATCTCCCGAAGGAGGACCTTGTAATTCCGAACAAGCTCCTCTGATCTCACCCTACCTACATCGTTACTACCCGTATGTACAATCGTAACCGTGTTCTTCCGTCCTTGCTCCCTGATGGACCGGGTACAATCAACGATCCCACGGCCCGGTTGACATACAAGCTTGCAACGTCGCTTAGTCTTTCGCTGCAGGATGTCGTCATAGCCTCGAACCATGGAGTCCCCCACCACCAAGAACTCCTGGTTTTCAGCCACTTCATCCTCCAGTAGAGCAAAACGATTGACTAGAGCCAGCGGTTGCTCCACAGGGCACACGTCTACCGAACGCGGGCTCGACAAACGGGACCCCACGGAGCGCCACTCGCTCATGGCAGTGACAGTAGGTGAAGAAGTGGAACGCTCTTTGGGTTGTGGGGAGGGTTCACTCTTCTCACGGAGCGCACTCCTGAGAAGCCGAATTTCCTCCTCACACATCCTGAGACGGACCTCTAGGTTCACGCAACCTTCACAAGCCATTTCGCTCCCCCTTTAGCAATAAAAACGGCAAAGAGAAAATACAAATCAACAACAACAAAAAATCAAAGCGGTCTCTAATAAACTAAATACGCGAAGCTTACTCTGCTTACCTTATACTTTTTCTCCTACCTTTGGAATACGGTAACAGAAAACTGTTTTGAAATTAAATAGAACCCTGCACTTTATCTTATATCTGTAACTGTATAGCGCTATACGTATACAATTACAAAAACACAACACAATCACTTAACACTATTCGGAGATATAAAATTCACAGGTATTCACTAGCTGGTGTCTGTGCAGAAAAACGAGGTCTCTAGCTGAGGTCACGAGCGGACTGAGCTGAGGTCACGAGTGGACTGAGCTGAGGTCACGAGTGGACTGAGCTGAGGTCACGAGTGGACTGAGTATTTCTTACACCCAGACCTGACCTTTATATATATATATATGTATGTACAAAGAAAAGAAAAGAGAAGTAAAGCAAAAGGTAAAGGAGGCAAAGAGGAGAGCAGATGTGAAATGGGGTAAGAGTATGACAGAATATTTTGAAAGTAATAAAAAGATGTTTTGGAAAGAAATTAAGAGAGGAAGAGGAGGCGAATCAAGTAGGGAAGAAAAGGTAAAAGGTGCAGATGGAGAGATGATAATGGAAGAGAAGGCAGTAAGGGGAAGATGGGCAGAATATTTTAGGGAGTTGCTAAATGTGAAGGAGGATAGGGAAGGAAAGATAGCTGCAGTGGGAAATGCGAAGAAAATGAGAGTGATGAGTGAGGAGAATGGAGGAGAAATAAGGAAGGATGAGGTGAAGGCAGTTGTAAAGATGATGAAAGCAGGTAAGGCACCTGGTCTGGATGGATGCCATGCAGAATGTCTGAAAAAGGGAGGTTCAGTGATGGTGGACTGGTTGGTGAGGTTATTTAATGTTTGCTGGAGAGAGGGTAGAGTACCGGAGGACTGGAGAAGTGCCTGTATAGTTCCTCTTTACAAGGGAAAAGGGGACAAGTGTGAATGTAGTAGTTTCAGAGGGATTAGCCTGTTAAGTGTAGTAGGGAAGGCTTATGGGAGGATCTTGACTGAGTGGATTAGGAGAGGAACAGAAGGAGTAATTGGTGAGGAACAGTGTGGATTTAGGACGGGTAGAGGTTGTGTAGATCAGATCTTTGTGGTAAGACAGATATGTGAGAAAGCTATAGGAAAGGGGAAGGATGTTTTTTGGGCTTTTATAGATCTGGAAAAGGCTTATGATAGGGTAGACAGAAAGGCACTGTGGGAGGTTATGCAGATTTATGGGATAGGAGGAAAGCTTTTGGGAGCTGTCAAGAGTTTTTATGAGAGTAGTAGAGCTTGTGTCAGGATTAGAAATGGAGAGAGTGAGTGGTTTGAAGTAAAGGTGGGACTTCGTCAAGGATGCGTTATGTCGCCCTGGCTGTTCAACTTATACATGGATGGGGTGGTGCGAGAGGTGAATGCTAGGGTAGTGGGTCAGGGATTGGAGATGGTTAAAGAAAATGGAGAAAAGTGGGAGGTGAGCCAGCTGTTGTTTGCGGACGACACTGCACTTGTGGCAGGATCGGAGGAGGGATTGAGGAAGCTGGTGGCAGAGTTTGGGAGAGTATGTGATAGAAGAAAGCTAAAGATAAATGTGGGTAAAAGTAAGGTGATGAGATGTACAAGGGGTGAAAGTGGCAGTAGACTGGAATGAACATTAAGGGAGAGCGACTGGAGGAAGTGGATAGTTTTAGATACTTGGGTGCAAAAGTAGCAGGAAAAGGTGGAGTGAAGGTGGAGGTAGAGTGTAGATTGAGAGAAGCGAGTAAATGCCTTGGTGGATTAAAGAGTGTAATGAGGAATAGACATTTAGGAATGGATGCGAAGAGGAGACTGTATGAAGGAGTGATTGTGCCAACAGCACTGTATGGGGTAGAAACGTGGAACATAAGAGAAGAAGAGAGAAGGAGTTTGAATGTGTTTGAGATGAGGTGTCTGAGAAGTATGGTGGGGGTTACTAGGCTAGATAGAGTGAGAAATGAGGAGGTGAGGAGGAGAACAGGGGTGAAAAAGGAGCTGGGAGATAGGGTTGATGAAAGAATATTAGGATGGTTTGGACACATGGAAAGAATGAGTGAAGAAAGACTAGTAAAAGAGGTATGGAAGGCAGATGTGGAGGGAGTGAACATGAGGGGACGTCCTAGGATGAGGTGGATGGATTGGGTGAAGGGGGCTTTGGGGAAGAGGGGAATGTCTGTTGAGGAAGGAAGGGAGAGGACGGAAGACAGAGGTGAGAGGAGAATGGTTGTATATGGATGATGTTGTGATTGCATGAGGAGGAATGGGCGGGGGGGTGGGGGGTGGGGTAGTATGTGTGAGTAAATTTTGACGCAGCCCGAAGGGATTTCTCCCCGTCCTCTCCTTATATGCAAGGGGGGACGGAGAGGGGGGGTCGCCGATTAAATGAAGCGGCCTTGCTGTGGATGTGCTGTGTCTTGCGACACTGCTTCTGACCCAGGGTGGTGGGCAAGGTGCAGGGATGACCCGTCATCCAGGAGGTGCTCAGATGAGAGGGAGGGTGGGAGGTGTGTGGAGTGTATTTAGGGATGAAATGGGTGGGAGTGTTTTTATGCCTTTCCCTTTTTGGCTACCTCCCTTGAAAGGGGGAAAAAGCCTTGGTATATGTATGTATGTATGTATGTATATATATATATATATATATATATATGTGACGCATGGAAGGGAGTATGTGGGGGATGGGGGTGATAGAAAATGTGTGACTGATATTTTGACACACCCCGAAGGTATTTCTCCGCATCTTCTCTGTTATGCATGAGAGGATGGAGAGGTGGGCGGTTGCCGATTAAATGAAGCGGCCTTGGTGCGGATATGGTGTGTCTTGCTGTCTTCCTACATTGCTTCTGACCCAGGGCAGTGGGCGAGATACAGGGATGACCCGTCATCCATCACGAGCCAAGAAAACAGGGAGGTGGATGGGAGTGGAGTGATTCGGGATGAAATGGGTGGAATTTGATTTATGCCTTTAACTTTTGGCTACCTCCCTTTAAAGGGAAAAATCCCTTGGTATATGTATGTATGTATGTATGTATGTATGTATGTATGTATGTATGCATGTATGTATGTATGTATGTATGTATGTATGTATGTATGTATGTATGTATGTATGTATGTATGTATGTACTGTATGTATGTATGTATGTATGTATGCATGTATGTATATATGTATGTATATATGTATGTATGTATGTATGTATATATGTATGTATGTATGTTTGTATGTATGAATGTATGCATGTATGTGTATATATATATATATATATATACATATATATATATATATATATATATATATATATATATATATATATATATATATATATATATATATATATATATATATTGCAAAAATAATCACAATAACGCGTGACGAAAAGATATTGCAGAAACCACAGGGAAATTAAAGTCGGAATACTGAACGTTTTCGTCTATTACGACATCCTCAGAGTACAAGAAAGAAAAAATAGAACACAATATTTATACAGAAGAAAGAAAACTGGGAGAGGTCATAGCCACATAAAACCTTCGGACATTATACATACAACACATTCAATTACAAATGGAAATGTTAATGTTAATAAAAAAATACATATACATTCATATACACATGGAAATAAGAATGGTAATAGTAACAAGAAAAAATAAATAAATAAATAAATAAAAATGAAATAAAAAGAACAAAAACCATGTGGCCGAAAGGTCCATAGGACAATTGGTACAAATAGGA
>NC_134791.1:64585551-64598051 GCF_046742065.1 Oratosquilla oratoria
TATACATATACATACATACATACATATATATATATATATATATATATATATATATATATATATATATATATACATATATATATACATACATACATACATATATACATACATATACCAAGGCTTTTTCCCCCTTACAAGGGAGGTAGCCAAAAAGGAAAAGGCATAAAATCATTCCCACCCATTCCATCCCTGAATACACTCCACACCCCTCCACCCTCCCTCCCATCTTAGCACCTCCTGGATGATGGGTCATCCCTGCACCTTGTCCACTGCTCTGGGTCAGAAGCAGTGTCGCAAGACACAGCACATCCACAGCAAGGCCGCTTCATTAAATCGGCGACCCCCCTCTCCGTCCCCCCATGCATAAAAGGAGAAGACGGGGAGAAATCCCTTCGGGCTGCGTCAAAATTTTGCTCACACATACTACCTCACATACCACCTCATGCATCACAACCTCATGCATCACAACATCATCCATATACAACCATTCTCCATTCACCCCTGTCTTCTGTCCTCTCCCGTCCTTCCTCAATAGACATTCCCCTCTTCCCCAAAGCCCCCTTCACCCAATCCATCCACCTCATCCTAGGACGTCCCCTCATGTTCACTCCCTCCACATCTGCCTTCCATACCTCTTTTACTAGTCTTTCTTCACTCATTCTTTCCATGTGTCCAAACCATCCTAATACTCTTTCATCAACCCTATCTCCCAACTCCCTTTCCACCCCTGTTCTCCTCCTCACCTCCTCATTTCTCACTCTATCTAGCCTAGTAACCCCCATCATACTTCTCAGACACCTCATCTCAAACATATTCAAACTCCTTCTCTCTTCTTCTCTTATGTTCCATGTTTCTGCCCCATACAGTGCTGTTGGCACAATCACTCCTTCATACAGTCTCCTCTTCGCATCCATTCCCAAATGTCTATTCCTCATTACACTCTTTAATCCACCAAGGCATTTACTCGCTTCTCTCAATCTACATTCTACCTCCACCTCCACTCCACCTTTTCCTGCCACATTTGCACCCAAGTATCTAAAACTATCCACTTCCTCCAGTCGCTCTCCCTTAATGCTCACTTCCAGTCTACTGCCACTTTCACTCCTTGAACATCTTATCACCTTAATTTTACCCACATTTATCTTTAGCTTTCTTCTATCACATACTCTCCCAAGCTCTGTCACCAGCTTCCTCAATCCCTCCTCCGATCCTACCACAAGTGCAGTGTCGTCCGCAAACAACAGCTGGCTCACCTCCCACTTTTCTCCATTTTCTTTAACCATCTCCAATCCCTGACCCACTACCCTTGCATTTACCTCTCGCACAACCCCATCCATGCATAAATTGAACAGCCAGGGCGACATAACGCATCCTTGACGAAGTCCCACCTTTACCTCGAACCACTCACTCTCTCCATTTCCAATCCTGACACAAGCTCTACTACTCCCATAAAAACTCTTGACAGCTCCCAGAAGCTTTCCTCCTATCCCGTATATCTGCATAACCTCCCACAGTGCCTTTCTGTCTACCCTATCGTAAGCCTTTTCCAGATCCATAAAAGCCAAAAAAAACATCCTTCCCCTTTCTTATAGTTTTATCACATATCTGTCTTACCACAAAGATCTGATCTACACAACCTCTACCCGTCCTGAATCCATACTGTTCCTCACCAATTACTCCCTCTGTTCCTCCTAATCCTCTCAATCAAGATCCTCCCATAAGCCTTCCCAACTACACTTAAGAAGCTAATCCCTCTGAAACTACTACATTCACACTTGTCCCCTTTTCCCTTGTAAAGTGGAACTATACAGGTACTCCTCCAGTCCTCCGGCACTCTACCCTCTCTCCAGCAAACATTAAATAACCTCACCAACCAGTCCACCATCACTGTACCTCCTTTTTTTTTTTAGACATTCTGCATGGCATCCATTCAGACCAGGTGCCTTACCTGCTTTCATCATCTTAACAACTGCCTTCACTTCATCCTTCCTTATTTCTCCTCCATTTTCCTCACTCATCACGGTCATTTCTTAGCATTTCCCATTGCAACTATCTTTCTCTCCCTGTCCTCCTTCACATTTAGAAAATCCCTAAAATATTCTGCCCATCTTCTCCTTACTGCCTTCTCTTCCACATATATATATATATATATATACATATATATATATATATATATATATGTATATATATATATATATATATATTGATAAGTATTTTAGACAAATTATTTGAATGATGGAGAACATAAACACAGGGGAAGGCTCGGAACCCTAAACACTAACGTTTCGTTCGCGTAGAACTTCTTCAGAGAGTGTATGTAGAACTGCAATTGAAGTTTATGTACTAAATCTAATTATCTTTTCGGACACTTGGGAAAGGTCGTTTTTCTGACGTGCTTTAGAATTAAAATACTAGTTTCTTTAGCTAAATTGATAAACCCTCCTCGATGATTCGATGAATTATTAGTTGATATATATGCTGATTCAACAATTCTTCTAGTGAATTTATCAAAACCTTTATGTAGCACTTCAGCTTCTCTCCAGTTTGGTAAATGATCGAATTTTTCCGCATGAACTACTAAAGAATTAGATGTCCTATGTGCTTTTATGTCGTTTTTATGTTCATAAATTCTTTTTTCTAATCCTCTTGACGATTCGCCGAAATAAGCCATTGAGCAACTATTGCACGGGATTTTGTATACGACGCTGTTTTCGGAATTGGTTCTCTTTTCAGAAGTCTTTATTAAATCACCTATCCTCTTGTTAGTTATTTTAGCTATGTTCATACCTGATTTTGTTAAATATTTGTCTATTATTGGTGACGTTTCTGAGCCAGGTACTGATATAAAATTTGTATTATTTTGATCATTTCTCTCTTTCTTTCCGCGATTGTAAATATTTATTGCTTTTCTTTTTGTTCTTTTCAACATTCCCTCTGGATATCCAAGTTTGTCAAAGGTTTTCAAAATGTAATTAAATTCGCCTTCTAGGTATTCATTACTACAGATTCGTAGTGCCCTGAGAAAAAATCCTATTACTATACCACTCTTTGTCCTATCATCATGTGCGGAGAAGTAATGTACTAAATCCTCTTTGTTAGTTTCCTTTCTGTATACTGAGAAAGTTACAGTTTTTTCCACTCGTCGTATTAACGTATCTAGGAAGGGCAATTGTCCGTTTTGTTCCTCTTCTACGGTGAACTGAATATCGCTGTTGACCGCGTTAAGCATTCTCACTTTATTATTTACATTGGTGTTTTCGGGGATGATTGCGAGGACGTCGTCTACATATCTAAACCAGTGTGATCCCCTACCATTGATTCTGATAAAGTTTTCTTTTTCTAATAACTCCATATATAGACAGGCCATCACTGCACTTAAAGGACTACCCATAGCGAGACCTCTATGTTGTTCATATTCGTCACCGTAGTTCATGCGGAAAAATTCGATCATTTACCAAACTGGAGAGAAGCTGAAGTGCTACATATAAAGGTTTTGATAAATTCACTAGAAGAATTGTTGAATCAGCATATATATCAACTAATAATTCATCGAATCATCGAGGAGGGTTTATCAATTTAGCTAAAGAAACTAGTATTTTAATTCTAAAGCACGCCAGAAAAACGACCTTTCCCAAGTGTCCGAAAAGATAATTAGATTTAGTACATAAACTTCAATTGCAGTTCTACATACACTCTCTGAAGAAGTTCTACGCGAACGAAACGTTAGAGTGTTTAGGGTTCCGAGCCTTCCCCTGTGTTTATGTTCTCCATCATCCAAATAATATATATATATATATATATATATATATATATATATATATATATATATATATGACTATATATGACACACACACACACACACACACACACACACACACACACACACACACACACACACACACACACACACACACACATTGACGGACTAATTTCGGGACTGAACGAACTCAATGATTATCTGTTAGAAGCAAAACCAGACATAATGGGAATTGTAGAGACTAAACTAAGAGGTGAAATACCATCCACTGTTATCGGACAAGGTTTATACAACTACTGGATAAAAAACAGGGACAAGAAACAGGGAGGGGGAATCATGTTCTTGGCCAAGAAAGACCTAAAGGTGACAAAAATTGCAGAGGGCAAAGGTAATGCTGAATTGATCATGATAAAAGTCGAAGGCAAGAATATGAAAAGTAGAAAGTTTGTGGTGACTTATGTGCCTCCAAAAACAAGCGCTTGGAAAGAAATTGAACATAAAAAAATGCTAGATGACACAAGAAAATCACTCAATGAGATATTAATGGGTAAGGGTAATCTGGTAGTTATGGGGGACTTCAATTGCAAAGAAATTTGTTGGGACAGCATGACAGTGCAAGGAGGAGATGACTCGTGGGGCAATGTACTGCTAGATATGACCATGGAGTACACAATGACCCAATGGGTCCATGAAAACACAAGGTACAGAAATAATGAAGAGCCATCGAAACTAGATCTAATATTTACAACAGAGCCTGAAATAGTGCATAAAGTCCAGTATGAGACACCAATTGGAAAGAGTGACCATGTACTCATCGAAACTATACTAAAGGAAGAAATAGACATAGAGAGGAACGAAAAGCATAGGAAAGGAAGACTGAGGTACAACAAAACAGACTTTACAAAACTAAAGACATTCTTCCGGAATGCAAACTGGGAAATATTTTACAGGGAAGAAACAGCAGTGGAAGAGAAATGGAATATATTGATGGAAAACTACAATGAAGGGGTAAACAGGCATGTACCAAGACAAAAGCGAGAGAGAGAGTACATTAAATGTTGGTTCAACAAAAGATGCAGTGAGGCAAAAGACAGAAGGGACAAAGCTTGGAAAAAGTGGAGAAAAGACAAAAAACAAAGCAAATGGCAAATTTATGTTAACTATAGAAATGAGTATGTTAATGTGAGAAGAGAGGAGAAAAGGAACCATGAGAAGGATATTATAGACAAATGCAAAGAGCAACCCAAACTATTCTATCGGTATGTGAATGGTAAACTTAAAAACAAACAGGAATTGGTGAAACTATGCCAAGGAAACATAGAATACACAGAAGATTTAGAGATGGCCGAAGTCATGAACAATCACTTTAAATCTGTTTTCACCAGAGAGAAAATACCGAATTGTGACATAGACAAAAACAAGAAATCTCCCCTCATGAATGAGTTTACAGCATCACTAAAGGAAATATCAGAACATTTATCAAGGCTGGATGTCAGAAAATCACATGGCCCGGACGGTATTGCAAATTGGATTCTAAAGGAGTGCAAAGAAGAACTAACAGACAAAATACACATCTTAATAAACAGCTCACTCAAAGAAGGAAAGATACCCGAGGACTGGAAAAACGCTAACATTGTACCAATACACAAAGGAGGAAACAAAGAAGAACCCACCAACTATAGGCCAGTATCACTAACAAGCACCATTGCCAAAATTTGTGAGAAAATAATCAAGAATAGATGGGTAAAACATCTGGAAGACAATGACATATTAAACCCAAGACAATTCGGATTCAGACAAGGAAGATCATGCTCCACAAACTTAATATGCTTTTACTCAAGACTAATAGACATAGTGCAAGAAAGAAATGGATGGGCTGATTGTGCATTCCTAGACTTGCAAAAAGCCTTTGACAAAGTACCACACAGAAAACTACTAAAAAAACTGGAACACATAGGAGGAATACAGGGAAACCTACTAAAATGGATAGAGGACTTTCTGACTGGTAGAAAGATGAGAGTAGTGCTCAGAGAAAAATATTCAGACTGGAAAGAGGTGATCAGTGGAGTACCGCAAGGATCTGTGCTGGCACCAATAATGTTTGCTATCTATATGAATGACATGGATGAGGACGTGAACTGCTACATGAGCTTCTTTGCCGATGACGCCAAACTGCTAAGGAAAATAGAAACTGATGAGGACTGTGAAGCACTGCAAGAAGACCTAAATAGGGTATGGAACTGGAGTCAGAAATGGGAAGTGGACTTTAATACGAAGAAGTGTAGCATAATGGAGTTTGGAAAAAGCAAAAACAGAATATCAGGAAAATATACAATTGGAACCAAAGAAGTAAAGAAAGTAGGATCCGAAAAAGATTTGGGAGTAATTATCACGAACGACTTGTCCTATGATATACAGATTAACAAAATTGTCGGGGAGACTTACAACTTGCTAAGATCAATAAAAGTGGCGTTTACATACTTGGACGAAGACATGATGAAAAAAATATTGGTTACATTGATAAGGCCTAGATTAGAGTATGCAGCGACATTGTGGTCCCCCAGTACCAAAAAGAATATAAAGAAAATAGAAAGAATCCAAAGAGCAGCTACAAAAATGGCACCTGCACTTGCAAACCTATCATACGAAGAGAGATTGGCTAAACTGGAGTTACCGACACTGGAGCAAAGAAGAGAGAGAGGTGACCTATTGACCATCTACAGAATCATGAAAGGCACAGAGGTACTCGATAGTGAGAATTTACTTAACTGGGACAAAAGAAACACAAGAGGACATGGAAAGAAAATAAAAAAACATAGCTATAGAAGAGAACTGAAGAAAAACAGTTTTCCTCATAGAGTTTTGGACACTTGGAACAAACTGGACAATGAAATAGTATGCGCAAAAACCATTCATGAGTTTAAAAACAAACTAGACACTGCAAGATACAAAGGCGGGACAACACGAGCATAGCTCCCCTTCCCGCAAAATACAACTAGGTAAATACAACTAGGTAAATACACACACACACACACACACACACAAACACACACACACACACACACACACACACACACACACACACACACACACACACACACACACACACATACACACACACACACACACACACACACACACACACACACAACATACACACACAACACACACACACACACACACATATATATATATTCATGAAATTCACAGAGCGTCCCAGTACAAAAACGTTGTGATCATGGGAGATTTTAATTAAAGAAACATTGACTGGGAAACTTTAATAGGAGATCAGGAAACGAAGAAATTCCTAGATGTGGTGCAGGATAATTTTCTAAAACAAGTGATTACTAATCCTAAGGGGGGAGAAAATACTCTGGACTTACTTTTAAATAATAATGAGCACGCAATGAGCAACGTAAAAGTGGGAGGTAGTCTAGGGTCTAGCGATCAACAGGAAATAAGATTTAATATTATTTGGGAAGAATGAAAAAGTACGAATAACGTCCAAGTACCAGACTTCAGGAGAGCAAACTTTGACAATATAAAAACCTATTTGAAACTGAATATATTATACGGGATTCACGGACATTTCGGACATTGTCGACGGGGGAGTCAGGTCTCGGTACTTGACCAGGGTTCAGGTCATGACCAGGGGTCGGGTCACGGAGGGGCGGGGGGCTCAACAGAGAGGTCAGCAATTTGGATGAAATGTATAGCAATCTAACTGAACTAATTATTAATGCACAAAATATATTTATCCCCCTGAAGTCAATACGGAAAAATAGTAATACTCCCAAATGGATGCATACCTTGGATCAGGTCACTTGGGGGCGGGGGCTCAACAGACAGGTCAGCAATTTGGATGAAATGTATAGCAATCTAACTGAACTAATTATTAATGCACAAAATACATTTATCCCCCCGAAGTCAATACGGAAAAATAGTAATACTCCCAAATGGATGACGGACAGATTGAAACATGAGATCGAAATGAAAAGAGGACTTTACGTAAAAATGATAAACGGGGAATCACACCTTAGATCAAGATATAACGAAATGGCAAAGCTGGTTAAAAGGAATACACGTACAGCGAAACGCAATTATGAAATTAAGGTTGCTAGTCAAGCAAGATCCTACCCAAAGGGTTTCATTCATCTCTATATAACAAAAAATGAAGAAAAAATAGGACCAATTAAAAACGATGAAAATGTCATGATAGAATCGAAGGAAAAATGAGTGAGGAGTTTAACAATTATTTTCTATCGGTGTTTACTAATGAGAGGTTAGATAAAGTACCTGACTGCAATCCGAATTTCAGAGGGGATGAAGAAAGTAGTCTATCTAATATCAGCATTAGTAAAGAAGAAGTAGTCAAGCAGATTGAAATACTTAAAGCTACAAAATCCCTGGGTTCAGACGAAATTTTTCCGAGAATGCTTAAGGAGTGTAAATTTAAAATCTGCTACCAGTTAACTGAAATATCTAATAAATCGGTAGACATTGGTTCTGTGCCTACTGCTTGGAGGCAGGTAAACGTTGTTCCTGTATTTAAGAAGGGAGATAGATCGTCTATATGCAACCTGCCAATCAGTTTGACATCGGTTATAGGAAAAATGCTTGAATCAGTAATAGTAAATAGACTCAGAGAACACATCGAAGGACATAATTTAATTCGTGATTCACAGCATGGTTTCACCAAGAGTAAGTCATGTGTGACTAATCTTCTATCCTTTTACACTAAAGTATATAAGGCGTCAGATAACAATGATAATTACGATGTTATTTACCTTGACTTTAGCAAAGCGTTCGACAAGGTACCACACCAGAGACTACTAAATAAAATCAAAGCCCATGGCATAGGAGGAAAAGTGTTAGAATGGATTAGAGCTTAGGTTAGTAACAGAAAACAGCGGGTCACCATAAATCGAGTAAAATCTATGTGGGGCAATGTTACTAGTGGGGTCCCACAGGGCTCGGTTTTGGGTCCCTTGTTGATCATTATGTACATAAACGACTTAGACGACGGGATAAATAGTGATGTTAGTAAGTTTGCGGACGACACTAAAATAGGACGCCTAATTAGGTCAGGAGACGACGCAGAGATTCTGCAGGATGATCTTAATAAATTGTTAAAATTATCGGTGAAATGGCAAATGAACTTTAATATCTCTAAGTGCAGCATGTTAAACGTAGGGCTACACAACCCCGAAAATAGATACATCTTATATAAAACGCTTTTAGAGGAAACTGAGTGCTAGAGAGACTTGGGAGTTCTAGTGAGTCTGGACCTTAAAATCAGGTAACAGTGCATTAGAGCCAGGAATAAAGCTAACAGAGCATTAGGGTTCATTGCTAGGACGGTAACGAATAGAAATGCAGAGGTAATTATTAAAATCTATCTAGCGATAGTTAGACCCATCCTTGACTATGCGGTACAGTTTTGGTCTCCGTCCTACAGAATGGACACCAATTCACTAGAATCAGTACAGAGAAGAATGACCAAAATGATACATGGACTCAGAAATTTGCCTTACGAAGAGAGGCTTAGGCATCTAAACTCTCTGGAAAGACGCAGAGTGCGGTGGTGATCTAATAGAGGTGTCCAAGTGGATCAGAGGCTTTAACAAGGGTGATGCAAACAAGGTCATCATATTAAAACAACAGGGCAGGACTCGCAGCAATTGTTATAAACTGGAGAAATTTAGATTTAAGAAGGAAATAGGCAAGAATTGGTTTACTAATAGGGTGGTCAACGAATGGAATAAACTTAGTAACCATGTAGGAAGCGCTGAAACTATCAGTTGCTTTAAGAAAAGGTTAGACAACTTTATGAATGGGGATGACAGGTGGCGATGGATACGGAGATGCCTAGCGTAGGCCTTATGGTCTCTTGTAGTCTCCTTTATGTTCTTATATATATATATATATATATATATATATATATATATATATATATATATATATATATATATATATATATATATATATATACATCTATATATATGTATATATATATACACACATATATATGTATATATACATATATATATATATACATGTATATATGTATATATATATATATATATATATATATACATATATGTATATATGTATGTGTATATATATGTGTATATATATATATATACATATATATATATATATATACTATAATAAAGTAGTAGCCTCTGTCTGTCTGTTTGTTTGTTCACAAACCTCTCGTAGGGTTTTGGAGGCAGACCCCCCTAACCATATATATTCTGATACCCTATCACTCCAGGTACTTGGGTAACTATATTTCATTTCCAAAGAAATATAATTTTGGTTAGGGTTAAGGGTTTAAGTTAGATGGGGTATGATGTGGTAACACGCCACTACTGTAGTCCCCCCTCAATGCGCGTATTATTTTTGTGACATAAAAATTACTATGATTAAACAAACCATTGTATGTGTCCATAAGTATTATTTATATTTGTGAAATTTATATTGCCACAAACTATGATAGCCTTTGTAAGGAGGAAGCATGTAAATGTAAAATGATTGTATAATTTTACCAAATGTTGAAATATTGGTTATTTTTATTTGATTTCATAGCGGGCTGAAATTCAACTAACGAGTCCATACATATTCAAAGATTGCCCCAGTTATTATTTTATCCGAGAGTTGACACCTTGACGTGGTCGATAGGCTTGAGATTACAGAAGCTATGTCGATAGAGAGGAAATCTCTGCAGGGTCACCTGATGGCGAACAAGGAAATTCCTCACAGATGTATGGGGTACCGTCATAATGACGGCGTGGACCATTGGGCAACCTATAGATTCACCGAATTTAATGAATAAGGTGACACCCAAGAAAAATCTCACCAGAAACCAGTTGGCAAGGAGGTGAGATTACTGCCAACCCTCCTTCATAGCCAACATGAACAAGAATAGCACAATCAAAACAAAACCGAGCGTTCCTGTTGGATCATCGTGTCCTAAAGGTCCAACTGCGTTGCCTCGTGTGCTTACGGGCAGTGTGCCACCGAATGTGAGTAAGCACTGTCTAAGCAGATCCAAGTCTTGGACATTAAATAACATGAAAAAAATAAAGATATATACTTACAACGTAAGAAGTCTCTCAGAAGACCACAGGCTGGAGTGTTTAATGGAAGAACTAGACAACATCAAGTGGAACATCGTAGGACTCAGCAAAGTCCGAAGAACGGAAGAAAAGCTGATACAATTACAAGACGGTCACCACCTGTTGTACTATAGAGGTAAGGGCAAAGAAAGATCTAGTGGAGTAGGATTCTTGATCAACCGAGAGGTTGCTGGTAACTTAGTCAAATTCAGTAACTTATCGGACAGGGTAGCTTGGATTATGATTAGGCTGTGTAAAAGGAACATTCTAAAAATAGTTCAGGTTTATGCACCAACTTCACAGAGTTCAGATGAGAAAATTGAGTCCTTCTATGATGATTTAAGTCAATTAATGTGAGTAAGCACTGTCCAAGCAGATCCAAGTCTTGGACATCAAACAACATGAAGAAAATAAAGATATATTCTTACGACGGAAGAAGTCTCTCAGAAGATCACAGACTAGAGAGTTTAATGGAAGAACTAGACAACATCAAGTGGGACATCGTAGGACTCAACGAAGTCCGAAGAACGGAAGAAAAGCTGATAAAATTACAAGAAGGTCACCACCTATTGTACTATAGAGGTAAGGGCAAAGAAAGATCTAGTGGAGTAGGATTCTTGATCAGCCGAGAGGTTGCTGGTAAAGTAGTCAAATTCAGTAGCTTATCGGGCAGGGTAGCTTGGATTATGATTTGGCTGTGTAAAAGGTACACTAAAAATAGTTCAGGTTTATGCACCAACTTCACAGAGTTCAGACGAGAAAATTGAGTCCATCTATGATGATTTAATCCAAATAATGGATCAAGAAAAAAGTAAGTACACTTTGGTAATAGGAGACTTTAATGCTAAAGTAGGGAAGAAGATAGGAGATGAGACGTGTATTGGGAAGATTGGAGTAGGTGAAAGAAATGACAGAGGCGAGATGTTAGTCAATTTTGCAGAGAACTACAGTATGAGGATAATGGAGAAGTCCAAATGGAACAACAAAGAACGAAATAGACTTCATATTAGGAGATGAGAGCAGAAGCGTTAGCAATGTTACGGTAATAAATAAAGTCAACATAGGTAGTGACCATAGAATGGAAGGTTACACAGCTAAATTAAATTTCAGAGCAGAGAGAAATAAACTAGTTTTAAAAAAGAAAATAAGCCTTGCAAAGGTTAAGGATAGTAATAAGAAATTTCAGTTAGAAATTAAAAATAGATACGAAGCTCTAAGAACTAACGAGGGCAGCGTGGAAGATATCAATTTGAATTTAGTGAATATCATTAAGGAATCAGCAGAGAAAGTGGGAAGTACAAAAAACATTAGAGAAAAGAAATACTCCCAAGCTACAAATGACCTAATTAAAAGAAGAAGGACCATGCAGATTAAAAGCAGGAGAGACGAAATAGAAAAAGTAGAGCTAAACAAGCTCATTAACAAAAGACAGAGATTAGAGAAAAGAAAGAGAAACATGGATGAAATAGAGGAAACTATTCGGAAAGGTAAAAGTATTAAAGTGACCGAGCGCAGACATGCTTTAGGAAGACAGCAAATGATATGTTTGAAAGATAGAAATGGAGAAATGATTAAATGTAGAGACAAAATGGTAAAAAGAGTAGAATAATTTTACCAAGAGC
>NC_134791.1:64608051-64613051 GCF_046742065.1 Oratosquilla oratoria
ATCAGAAATCAGATTTTTGGGTGTAATGAAAAGGCAAATGAGTTTGTCAACAAGGGTCCGTGCCACATGTCGTGATGTCTTGTCTGGTAAGGGGAAAGAATACAAAATCGGGAGAAATGGTTGACACAAAGAGGTATCAATTTCCGCTGGGGGTAAATGGTAACTTAAGGTCAATAGCTACTGTGTCTAACGGTTTGGAAGGGGTAAGATAAGTTAAGATGGGAACGTACCCACTGATATGACCTTTGTGTAACGCCCAAGAGTGCAAGCATCTATGTGGGAGTGTATATCCTTCCTCATGGTTATCCAAAAGTATTACAATCTGGCTTGTGTAACGCATTTCTCCTTGCCAAAGTTTGCAGCAATGAGGGAGTCGTGTAGGAGTTTCAGAACTTCCGGAATGAGGTCTGTAGGGACTACAAGCTGAAACAGTGACCGGTTGAGTTCACGTTTGTTCGTGTTGTTTTGAGATAGAGTATGTCATCAACTAACGTGTAGGTGTTGATATTCGGAGGGAAGTTTTCCCTATCAGTTGTGTCTGCAGATTCGAGGAAGTATATAATACGTTTCCATAAAGAGTCTGATCTTTGCGCCGCAGCTATGCGCGCTTAAGTAAGAGTGATTAAAATGGGATTTTGATTTATAGCTGCGACATGGAAACAGAGAGAGTTTGCTACTAAATTCGGTTTACCCTGAACAAAATAAAAGGAGGGCATGAACTCCTATATCATGAGGAAACAGCGAGCAAGGTTTCCTGATAGATTATTTCCTCTGAAGAGGTGTAAGATTGGTTGCTGGTCCGTGTAGATGTGTATGTTGTAACCAAGGATGATCTCTTTGAAGTATTTGAGGGTGTATACTACAGATAATGGTTCTATGTCTGTGACTGAGTAATTTTGTTCGTGTTTGTTGAGTGTGCGGATAGCATAAGCAATTGGCCTGAGTTTTGTGACGTGTTGTTGCATGAGAACTGCTCCGAGTCCGGTGTAGGACGCATCTGCTTATGTTGTGAAAGGAAGCATGTGGTTTTGGAAAGCAAGGACAGGTGCCATAGTTAAAGGTCTCTTTAAGTCTTTAAAGACCTTCTCTTGATCAGGTGTTCAATTGAAGGTAGAGTCCTTCTTAAGTAGTGAAGTTAATGGTACTGCTATTCCAGTGTAACCTTGAATATAGCGCCTGTAAAATCCTGATAGACATAGAAATGAACGTATGTGGTCAACATAAGTAGGGCTTGGAAAACCAATGACTGCTTTCACCTTGTCCTGCGAGGTTGAAATTCATTGTGAGTTAAGGGCATGCCCTAAGAAGCGCATTTCTTTCTGTAGGAAGGAACAGTTCTTAAGCTTTATTTTGAGGCCTGCTTTTGCTAGTCGTGAGAGGACAGTGTAAATGTTCGTTAATCGACTTCGAAGCAATTATTACATAATTGAGGTACATAAACACAGAATGGCCTATGAGACCTGCAAGGACTGTGTATAAGTCGTGTGAGCACTGAAGGAGCTGAAACGAGATCCATGGTTAGTTGTTTGAAATTATAGTGTCGGGAGGCTGAAGGCAGTCATGTGTCTAGAATCTGGAGCAAAGGGAATCTGGAAATACCCCGACATAAGGTCCAATGTCATGAACACTACGTTGTTTTCACCGACGGAGTGTAAGAGGTCTTGTAATATAGGGATAGGGTGCCTATCCTGTATAGTTAGCTTTTTTTAATTTCCTAAGGTCTACTACTGGGCGGAAGAAACCATCGTGTTTAGGGACAGTAAAGAGAGAGAAATTCCATTCACTAATTGATGATTCAATGATGTCCTGGGAAATCATGTCTGGATAAGGTTATCTACAACCAAGCATTTACTGTGTGTCATTCTGTATACGGGAATGTAACATGGTTTGGAGTTCTTATGAAGGGGCATGTGATGCTGAATTAGGTTAATAACTCCGAGGGGTTCGCCTGGAGTGGCAATAGTTTACCTGAACGTGTTGCAAAGTGCAAGCAAGTATGCTTGTGCACCAGGGAAGTCTATGGGTTTTAAATGTGATGCTTCAATGGGTTTCTGTACCATGGGCACGTCGGAAGTTGTGATACAAACTTGAGAAGCAGGGAATTGGTTATTCATGACTTTGATGCGTGAGTGATATACTTCAAAATCGCAAATGTTTGTACCAAATCTGAGATGGGGGGGGGGGGCATTAGTGTCATTGACAATCAAAATGCAAGTGTGACTTTTCTTTGACGTTGAGGTGATGGCTGAAAGAAGGGAGATGCCATTGACGCGGCAAATTTCTGGCATACAGAGTACATCGGTATCTAGGGCTTGAAAAACTCGTAAGTGTATCTTTGTATACTCACGAGGGAACAGTGTGTTTGGGCTGATAAGCACTGCGTGAGTGTGTTTGAACTACATGCTGGTAGATAATATTTCTGAGACTGGGGTGTACTTGATGGTGAATTCCTCTGTAAGGGTCAAGAAATTTTCCTCAGTCGATGAAATACCAGCGCTATTTTATGGGTTTAGTTGATTTGGACATGCGGAAGGAGTTAGTACGTCTGTTACGTTTGGAATGCATGTCCACAGCTGTTAGTGAGGTGGAAGAGGTAGAATCCTGGGGAGTGTTTTGAGTGGTTGAGCACTGGGAACTCTGTTGTATGGAGGTGGTGGAACAATCTGGTGTATCCTTAGTTGATGAAGCAGAATGAATTTGAAGGGAGAGAATACAGGTAACTGATGAGGAGGTATGGTCTGCTTGTGCTTGCTAGGTCACGTGAACCTAATTTACGGCATGGGGAGTTGCTGATGACAATGCAAGAAAGGAATAGTTCGCATAAACGATACCATGTTTAGTAGGGTATGTAACTATGTTATGTTACTTCATCATTTTTAAGCCTATGAGGACATCAGCAGGAAAGTGAACGTCAGCTACGTAGACGGTAACTGGAATGGGGGCACTCATCTTTGACGCTAATTTCTAGGGAGAATTTACCAACAATCGGCAATGTTGCACCATCTACATTTGAAATAATATATGGGGGTTCTAGGATAGTGACTCTCTTGCGTTCCATGCGGGATTTATTGAAGATCTAGGTGGGCATTATGTTGAGAGATCCAGTGTCGAGAAATAAGGTCACTAGAAGTTGCATTGAATATCAAGGAAGGGTAGGACATGTCTGAAATATCAAAAGTATGTACAGGTAGGGTTGATCAGGGAACTTCTGGGTATAGAGTGAATCTTAGTAGCCAGGAGTCATAATGGAGATGTGCTACGTGAGTGTTTTGAGGGAGTGATCTGGGGAGTTTTGTATCTATTGCCTATGTGATAACAGCACACGGTAACGATCACTGGTGTGGTAACAAGTTCCGTGGTAATCACAGTGGCGGTTTGGTTATAAAGGTTGTCTGTGGTAACATCTGTTCACAAAGTGTCCTGGTTTGCGACAGTATGTACAAACCAGGTGTATTCTTGATGGAGAACGTTGGCGTGAGCAATGTCGAGTGCGAGATGTATGTCTTGACCTAGTGTTATGTGATGTGGACCATGTGACTTGGGCTATTATGTGGGTGGGTGTAACAAATACTAACTGGCTCTGGGTCTGGATGATTGCTTTCTTAGTGTTAAAGAATTTCCTCGAGAATTCGCCTAGTGTGATACCTAATGTGAACGGAATAGTACTAGCTTTCTCGAGTGTGTCTGGGTGTAATTGTGATAGTAGTCAAGAGTATGCCATGAGTGAGACTTCCTGTTCCAATGAGATCTTGTCGTCATTCACCCAGTCAGATTTTTTGAGACTCTTTCAAATCGGTTTTAAATGTCGAAGCAATTTTTACAGCTTTCTGTTTGGTGTGGTGTGGTCCATGATTGTATGTCCTAACCAGTAAGTATAAGGGAGGAAGTAATTCAAGTGGCTCAAATGATGCAAATAACTTCTTAAAGTGCTCTACAAAATCATGATAAGACTTAGTTTCCTCAAAAAGATCAGACTGAATGATATCACCAGTTAATGTGTTATTTTTGTTTATTCTGGGTGTTAGAATGGGTAATTTACCTTTAACGTCCGTGATTCTTCTACGTGTTGTTTCTGATTCAACCTCGGAGAGGAAATTGTGTACAGGAATATTCTTCCCGTCAAATCTTGGTAATGTGTTTTCATCTTCGAGTACTGTAATGAGATTCTGGGTTGTCATGTTATTTGTGTGGCATGCGAATTATCTGAAGAGCTGTTAGCAGAAGAGGGGGGGCATGTCTGGTGTTCTGCAATTCAGTGCAGAGCGGCTGTGTGTACATGGTCAGTATATCGTGTCAGAAAGAGGTTTGGACAGGTTTATAAACAAAATGTCAGAAAGTAATTGCCTCCTAGGGGAAAGATAGTTTCAGAGCCTCCTAGTGGACGTAAAGACGGAGCATGGTACTTGACTCCTGCAAAGAAAAAGGCTCTCGCCTTGCTGGCGATTCTGCCCATCTTGATCATCTTTTTATTTTATTCTCTCTCTCTCTCTCTCTCTCTCTCTCTCTCTCTCTCTCTCTCGTTCATTTAGATCCTGATTTTATTCAGCTAAGGGGAATCCCGGGATTCCGTATCGCTGTTTTATGTTTTATTGTCCCACCCACTTTCCCGCTAGCCAGCTCTTCGTTGTCTTTTTTTTTTTTTTTTTTATGGTTGCCGGTCGGCCTTCCGTATTGCTGTTTTATTGTCGGCCAACCTTCCATATCGTTGATTTGGTTGCCCCTCCCACTTTCCCTGCCGGCCTGCTTTTCTTTCAGTTTCTGTCTCCTGTCTGTGGTTGCCGGCCGGTCTTCAGTATCGCTGTTTAATAGTCCCGCCCGCTTTCCCTGCCGGCCGCCTCTTCATTATCTTTTTCCGCCTTTGTTTACCGGCCGTCTTCCGTATTATTGTTTATTGTTGTTATGTTGTCCTGCCCACTTTCTGGTCGACCAGCTCTCCATTATCTTTTATCTGTTTGCGCTTGCCGGCCGAGCTTCCATATCGTTGATTTTGTTGTCCTGCC
>NC_134791.1:64618051-64633051 GCF_046742065.1 Oratosquilla oratoria
AATATTGAGTGAGTTGAACAAGGAAAGCCTGAAAGTAGGTTTCAAAATTAATAAGAGTAAAACCAAAGTAATGTTCAACGCCAAAGTTAAAAGTAAAGAGATTATGATTGATGGTGAGAGTCTTGAAGTTGAAGAGTATACTGTAATTATGTAGGTCAGATGGTGAAAGTGACAAAAGATCTTGGTAATGAAATTAAAAGTCGTACTACAATTGGTTGGGAAATGTTTGGCAAATATAATAAAATCGTGAGAGGCTCTCTAACTTCATGTTTGAAACGTAAAGTTTAGAATTAATGCATTCTGCCAGATATATCTACGGGTGTGAGATTTGGAAATTGACAAAGGCGATGGAGACAAAGTTAGGGAATGCGGAGTACGGACAAAATCCCGGAGGACAAAATCCCGTAGGATTAAATCCCACAGGACAAAATCCCACAGATGTAGGACAAAATCCAACAAAGTGTCTCCGAAGAAGGGGGTATAACTTCGAGGAAGACTGTGTTGACCGCAGAGGTGGAGAAGCTGTGTATTGGAGGAATTGAATATTTCCTCTGTTTCGCTGATATATAATTGAAAGGCTCATATATATTTCTTCATATTGGAAAAGCTTCAGTTTTCACGTAACTTGTTGTACGTGCAGGTGCAAAACTAAAGACTAATTTTATAATATCTGTTCAGCTATCTTCATTGTCTTTATTATACTATAACGTGTACTGATAAAGGATTTCTACATCTTTAACATTTGTATATCGTAACTGAAGGAAAGAGAATACTAAATAGTTTTCATCCTTTGGAAATATTTGTTTTTTACTACTGTAGTAAGATACTTCTAATACGGGTCTCATTTCGAACGTCTTTTCCCCTCTGTTACGAATCTCGGAGATGCATAATTATCATATATTAGACCCATACCCTAATGTATACAGATATATACAGATTTTGAGTTGAACATAATGATAAAATTGAATTTTTTTTTCTATCACCGGTAATTTCACACGTTCTTCCATTGTGAAAATTTCCTTTTTTCTTTTTTCTTTCACCTTTTCTTCGTATCTCTAGTTTAGATTTAAAATCACATTCGTTGCCACCGTTTCTATTCTCTCTGTTTCTCTTATATCTTTCTTTGCTGTGGTGACCAAATCACCGCTGCATATTCCATACTGGGTCGAATCAAACATTTAATGATTTTCTTCACCATAGTCTATTCCATGTAATGAAATGACACTATTCTTCAGCAAATTAAGAATATCTCTTGTTGCTTTATTAATATAACTGTTTAGCGATAATTCAACCCTGATTTAGATCCCTAATTCCTTATCAGTTTCTACTCCTGGCTCCATTCATGATTATAATCTTCAAGTAAGTTTGCATAACTATTAATTCTATAAGTCACTCACATACAAAAGGAAACAATCCAGGTGCCAGAACCGAGTCCCGCGACGCTCCACCAGTTACCCCTTACCTCCCGAGTCCAACCCTATAGCCCTCACCACTACTTTCATGTCCATCACTCAAGAAGTCCCCTACCTAACCCTGTGTACACCCTCCAAGGTCTCCCACGCTTTTCAACCTCCACACCAATCCCTTGACGAAGTGTCAAGCAAAAGATTGACATGGAAGATGGAAAACATAGGAGGCCGCCAAGGTCACAAAGTAAAACGGGTAAAGGACTTCCCAAGTGATAGACTCACGAGAAAAGCAACGAAAGCTGAAAAGTCAGACCAGAGGGGAGCGACTAGCCCTAGTGATTGCAATGCTTCCACTGTAAACAAATGCTATGGTGAGTGGGGTAGATAGTTGTGTGTGTGTGTGTGTGTGTGTGTGTGTGTGTGTGTGTGTGTGTGTGATTCACCTTGGTCTTGGATTACGTGTTGGGGGGGGGTCACCGTGTGGTAAAGCAGCTGAAAACATGATGGGAGACTACATGGGAAAGGGGGGACTCATACGTGAAAGTGATTTGTTGTATTAACGGGAATTTGTTTTCGTAAAAATAAGTTTCAGTTAATTTCAAAACTTTTGAAAAAAATTCTGTGTAATTTGAATTTATGTTTTTGTTTTCTGTTCAAAAATTGTGAAAATGTTGAAATTTAGCTATTTTGAGTAAAAAATAATTCTAATAGCCACATAAATAAAGTTTGATAGGAATAATGGACATTTTCTATTGTTTTGTAATGAAAAGAGTTGGAAAAATTTGCTTGTTACAAAGACAAAAATCGTATTACATAGTGTTATTTGCTGTCTTCCTGAAACCCCTATCACACCTACGCACTGGTGCAGCTGATAGCTGCGGAAAGAGCATCTACTGAGATCCGCGAGGGTTCCGTACTGTATGCATACTGTGTCCGTGGCATCTTTGTGTATGTCTCGCCCCCATCCGCTGTGATCCCCGGCATTTGCAGCCGAATTTTAAAAGTGCTTGCATACTCCAGCGGATTGGCCAATCCATGTGGATGACCAAAATCCGTTCTGTATACGTGTTGTATACGCCGCCGTCCGTACTCTCTCCGTACTGCCTCCGCCACGATCCGTACTCTATCCGCGGCGTCCGTACTCTCTCCGCCGATGGAGAAGAGTACGTAGACAGTACGGAGAAAGTACGGAAATACATGCGTAGACAGTACGGAGGCGGCGTAGAAAGTACGGATACCGGCAGAGACAGTGCGGATGCCGGCGGAGACAGTATGGAGGTAGACAGTACGGATGTCGCTGTAGACAGTATTGATAGAGTACGGAGAGAGTACGGACTGCGAGGGGGTATATAAGGTGCATGCTGGATCCTCCTCTGCCAAGTCTAAGAAGCCAGCTGCTCCTGTAACGACACCACCACCTCCTGCCGACAGTTCGTCCGATGGTGATCGTTAACCGATCAACAAATACCTTCATGGTGAAGTGAGCCGCCTGCAGCAAGAGGAAAGTGCAATGTTGTCAGCGGAATCGGAACTCAATGATGCTGCATCACATGCATCGCAGGCATGCATACATGCACAATACATAAATACATGATACAATACATATACATCATATTGAAAAATGTCTAGATCATGTCGAGCTGCCACGGGACACTTCTAGCTCCAGAGTTGAAGTACTACACCAAGTACCGTCTTTGCTTGCTCGCTTGTACATTCGTATATCCTCGGTACATTCCTCCCATATCTGGAAGTTCAGGCTCTTTTCTCCAAGTGGCAGGCACAAGTTTGTGTGTGTCAGGGATTTCCATGTCTACAGGAAGCTCTGCATTTGGTCTTCTTCCTATGGTGGTCAGGAGGCATCGGAAGCGATTGACGGTAATGCAACTCTTACTTTTGACAATCTGTAGTTAAAGACGCGTTGTGAGTCGGTCATGTTCCGCAACGGCAGTGGATTCATGAGCCAGGTCTTTAGAGCAAATGCATGGTCACCCACCAGAAAGTACAGCATCGGTATATCATCTCCAGGTAGAGGTTTTGGATCGTGTGGCCCAAGCTTATCATTCTTCAGGTAGTAGGCCTTCAATTCTGTGTCAATGAAAATGTCTGCATTTGAACAAGCACCATTGTGACCAGCGTCACAGTAAAGGAACTTGTACTCAGCGTCAACGACAGCCAGTAGAACAATGGAGAAGAATCCATTATAGTTGTAGCAGAACAACCTACTAATCTTTCGCTTCTTCATGGCAATGTGCTTTCAGTCAATGGCTCCAATGATGTGCGGGAAATTCCACCGATTCTCGAAACCTGAATCAACTTGTTTCCAGGCGTTAAGTGTGGTAGGACAAACCACAACCTCAGGAGAGTACTCGTTGATGATGGCTTGGCACACTTCAGGAACGAGGACGCTGATGGTGTTGGCAGCAACTCGGAAGGATTACGAAAGAGACTTGTAACTATCACCAGTAGCCAGGTGTCTCAGGATGACTGCCAGCTTAAGTCCTGATGGGATGGCCTTCCTGAAGTAGGTGTCTTGTTTCTCTATGGGCGGGTCTACACGACTCTGAATTTCCGTAAAAATGTCGGGGTCAACTCTAAGGAAATTCTTGAAGCTTGTTTGATGTTTTACATTCAGTTCATGCATGAGGTTATCATAGAGGCCATGCATTGGTCTTCTGAGTAACCACTGTCTGACCCACTGTCTTCTCTGTTGTCTGGTTCTTCGTATCTCCTTCTTTCTAGCTCTGCGTTCTTCTTTTCTTCTCTCCCACACTTGCAGACTTTCCAAGTGCAAGGTGGCTTGCGCAACCCGTATCCATTGAAGAACCAATTCCGTGAGTTGTAGTAGTCTCCTCTCTTCACTTGTAAGCCACATCTTGGAGTATTCTGTGAGTGATTGGAGAGCAGAATGTGAATGATTTGGGCCCAAAGAATACGGCCGTATATATAGGGACATTGACAATCTAGCGTTCGTCCGCACTGTATCCGCACTGTAATAATACATCCGTACTGTATCCGCATCTTCCGTACTGCCTGCATACTCTCTCCGCGGCCTCCGTACTTTATACGTACTCCCTACGCGGCCTCCGTGTTGCCTCCGGGCTTGGAGGTCCGTGCTCTCCATTGCCAACCGCAGTGTCCGTGACGTCCGAACTCTTACCGTACTTCCGCGGAAAATTTTGGCAAATTGGACCGTCCGCCTCTCAGTCCGTGCTGTATCCGTCTTGTCTCCGCACTATCTAATATCCCTATCACACCTACGCACGGATGCCGCGGATGACTGCGGATAGAGCATCCACCGAGATCCGCGAGGGATCCGTACTGTATGCGTACTGTGTCCGTGGTATCCTTGTGTATGTCAGCCCCCATCCAACGTGATCCGCCGGCATCCGCAGCCGAATTTTAAAAGTGATTGCATGATCCAGCGGATTGAACAATCCGTGCGGATGAGCAAAATCCGTGTTGTATACGCCGCCGTCTGTAGTCACTCCGTACTGCCTCCGCCACGATCCGTACTCTATCTGCGGCGTCCGTACTCTTTCCGCCAATGGAGGAGAGTACGTAGACAGTACGGAGAGAGTACGCAAATAAGTGCGTAGAGAGTACGGAGGCGGCGTAGACAGCACGGATGCCGGCGGAGACAGTGCAGATGCAGGCGGAGACAGTGCGGAGGCGGCGTAGACAGTACGGATGCCGGCGGAGACAGTGCAGATGCAGGCGGAAACAGTGCGGAGGCGGCGTAGACAGTACGGATGTCGACGTAGACAGTACGGAGAGAGTACGGACTGAGATGCGGTGCACGCTGGATCTTCCTGCATCATTCTGTCTTCTCTGTTCCTCCAGATCACACGACTTCTACGATGCCTCGCAAAGGATCCAAACGCTCTGTCAAAGCTCTGCAGAAGCCAGCTGCTCCTGCATGACACCAACACCTCCTGTCGACAGTTCGTCCGATGATGATCGTGAACAGATCAACGTATACCTTCCCGGTAAAGTGAGCCGCTTGCAGCAAGAGGAAACTGCAATGTTGTCAGTGGAAAGGAAACTCGATGCTGCTGCATCACAGGCATCGCAGACATCGGCGACATCGGGACAATCGGCTCGGAAGGCAAAGTCACGCGCCGTGATGCTAAGTCCCGAACAGGAGCAGGACGTGGCCGATTGGTACAAGGAACGCGAGTGGCTGTACAACTTTCGATCGGAGGCCTACAAGGATACGGGGCGGAAGAACAATGCGTACGATGACAAGGCGGCAGAGCTTGGCATCACGTCCGCAGAACTCAGAACTTGGGTGAAGAGCAAGAAGGACCTCGCATCGAAGATCCTGAAACAGAAGACCTCGGGCAGCGAAGCTAAGACTATGACGGACCGGGAACAGTGGGTCTACGGCAACTTCCGTCATGCAGCGGGGTTTGTCAAGCGTGTGGCCGAGCACAAGCGGAAGAAGGCCGGACAGTTACCTCCACGGAAGACGACGGTCGTGGAGCCAGCTGAGGGGTCGACGCAGCCGCTACACAGTGATGCCATGGTGCTGAATGACGAGGACGATGTGGCATTTGAGGTCAATATGGTGCAGACTGTGTCTGGTTGCTGTGGCATGGTGGTCAGGAGGCATCGGAAGCGATTGGCGGTAATGCCAAATGCATTTTCCACAACTCTCCTTCCTCTTGACAATCTGTAGATGAAGACGCGCTGTGAGTCGGTCATGTTCCGCAACGGAAATGGTTTCATGAGCTAGGTCTTCAGAGTAAATGCGTCGTCACCCACCAGAAAGTATGGCATCGGTATATCATCTCCAGGTAGAGGTTCTGCGTTGGGTAGCCCAAACTCATCATTCTCCATGTAGGCCTTCAATTCTGTGTCATTGAAAATGTCTGCATCTGAACAAGCACCATTGTGGCCCAGGTGACAGTAAAGGAACTTGTACTCAGCGTCAACGACAGCCAGTAGAACAATGGAGAAGAATTCTTTATAGTTGCAGTAGAACGACCCACTATTCTTTGCCTTCTTCATGGCAATGTGCTTCCAGTCAATGGCTCCAATGATGTGCGGGAAATTCCACCGATTCTTGAAACCTGAGGCAATTTCTTTCCAGGCGTTAAGTGTGGTAGGACAAACCACAACCTCAGGAGAGTACTCGTTGATGATGGCTTGGCACACTTCAGGAATGAATACGCTGATGGTGTTGGCAGCAACTCGGAAGGATTACGAAAAAGACTTGCAACTGTTACCAGAAGCCAGGTGTCTCAGGGTAACTGCCAGCTCAAGTCCTGATGGGATGGCCTTCCTGAAGTGGGTGACTTGCTTCTCTATGGGCGGGCCTACATGACGTTGAAGTTCCGTAAAGATGTCGGGGTCAACTCTAAGGAAATTCTTGAGGCTTGTTTGATCTTCCGCATTCAATTCATGCATGAGCTTCTTATACAGGCCATACATTAGTCTTCTGAGTAACCACTGTCTGACCCACTGTCTTCTCTGTCATCTGGTTCTTTGTATCTCCTTTCTTGCTCTGCGTTCTTCTTTTCTTCTCTCCCACACTTGCAGACTTTCCAAGTGCAAGGTGGCTTGCGCAACCCGTATCCATTGAAGAACCAATTCCGTGAGTTGTAGTAGTCTCCTCTCTTCACTTGTAAGCCACATCTTGGAGTATTCTGTGAGTGATTGGAGAGCAGAATGTGAATGATTTGGGCCCAAGCAATACAGCCTTATATATAGGGACATTGACAATCAAGCGTTCGTCCACACTGTATCCGCACTGTAATAATACATCCGCACTGTATCCGCACTTTCCTTACTGCCTGTATACTCTCTCCGCGGCCTCCGTACTCTCTACGTACTCCCTACGTACTCCATACGCGGCCTCCGTGTTGCGTCCACGCCTGGAGGTCCGTACTCTCCAATGCCAACCGTACTGTGTCCGTGACGTCCGTACTCTTACCGTACTGCATCCGCCACCATCCGCGGGAAATTTCGGCAAATTGGACCATCCGCCGCTCAATCCGTGCTGTATCCGTCTTGTCTCCGTACCGTCTACGCCAATTTTGGCTAGAATAGACAAAAATCAGTCTTGTCTCCGTACCGTCACGTCTGTACTCTCTATGCAGCCATCCGCGGCATCCGTGCGTAGGTGTAATAGGGGTATAAGCCAATTTTATGCTAAAATATACGAAAATCCCTACTGTCTCCGTACCGTCACGTCCGAACTCTCTATGCAGCCATCCGCGGAATCCGTGCGGTGTGATAAGAAGGATGTCTGCGCTCGGCCATTTTAATAATTTTACTTTTCCAAATAGTTTTCTCTATATCCGTGTTTCTTTTCTCTGATCTTTGCCTTTCGTAGATAAGCTTGTTTGGATCTACACTCTCTATTTCGTCTCTCCTGTTTTTAATCTGTATAGTTCTTTTTTTAATCAGGTAATTTGTAGCTTTGGAGTATTTGTTTTCTCTAATACTTTTTGTACTTTCTACTTTCTCTACCAATTTCCTAATGATATTCACTAAATTCAAATTCATACCTTCGTCGGTTTCTTCATTATTTCTTAGAATTTCACAATTGTTTTTTATTTGTAACATGCATATATATACATATATATATATATATATATATATATATATATGTATATATATGTATATATATATATATATTTATATATATGTATATATATGTGTATATATACATATATATATATATATACATATATATACACACACACACACACACACACACACACACACACACACACACACACACACACACACACACACACACACACACACACATATATATATATATATATATCAGTCAATCAAGTCCACTGCTGGACAAAGGCCTCTTTCATAGCATTCCATGATTTACACGACCGCGCCATCCTCTGCCATGTCACTCCGGCAAACTTTTCTATCTTGTTTCTCCACCTCCTGTCTGGTATCCCTTTTCCACGCTTTCCATCTCGTGGCTTCCATTAAGTAATACACTTACTCCATCGCTCATCAGTCGTTTGCGTTAACTTACCTGACCAATTCCACTTCCTTCCTTTTACCGCCTCCACAATGTCTTGCACTCTAGTCTGCTCTCTCACCCAACATGTTCTCTTTCGGTCTCTCAGCATTATTCCCATCAATATCTTTATTCTCACCTGTGCATTCCTTAGCTTTATCTCCATCGCCATCGTCAGCTTACAAGCCTTACACTTGTAGATTATTACTGGCAGAATGCATTTATTTTAAATGTTACGTTTCAAACATAAAAGTAGAGAGCCTCTCAGGATTTTATTATACTTACCAAACACTTTCCAACCAATTATAATACACTTTTTATTTCATTATCATGATCTCTCTTCACTTCCGTCATAGGACCTAAATAATTATACTCTTCAACTTCTTCAAGATTCTCACCATCGATTATAAACTCTTTACTTTGAGATTTCGTATTGAACATTAATTTGGTTTTACTCATATTCATTCTTAAACCTACTTTGAGACTTTATTTGTTCAGATCACTCAGCATATCTTGCAAGTCCTCTGCTTTTTTGAAATAAGAATAGTGTCATCAGCAAATCTTAGGTGGTTCATATATTCTCCATTAATCTTCAAACATTTCTCTTCCCAACTCAACCTTCTGAAAATCCCTTCCAAGGAAGCTGTAAATAATTTGGGTCAAATTGTATTGCCTTACCTTTCTCCTTTCTCGATCTTGATCTTTTTTGTATATTTATGCAGTTGAGATACAGAGATACCTTTCTCATATATCTCTTCTATTTCCCTTACAATCTGTTCGCTGCACCCTGCTTGTGTAGCGAAGTTAGCATTGCTATTTGTTTTACCGAGTCAAAGGCCTTCTCGGAATTTACAAATGCTAAACAGAGAGGTACATTGTATTCTGTCGTTTTCTCGATTAGTTGGTTCATTGCTTGCAAATGGTCTAGAGTTGAATATCCGCTTCTAAAGACTACTTTTTCTCTCAGTTGGTTTCCACCTAAAACTTGATTTAATCAATTTGTAAGGATCTTGGAGAAAACTTTATATACATATTTGATAGCAAGCTAATCGGTTGGTAGTTACTAAGGCCCTTTTGGTCTTCTTTCTTATGGAGGAAAATCACTATAGCATTGCACCAGGATTTAGGAACGCTTTCTAGACATAAGCAGTGGGTGTACAACTGTGCTAATTTAATATGAACTTCTTTCCTTGCGTCTTTCAAATGATCTATCAATATGCCATCTTCTACAGGTGCTTTTCCTCGTTTCACACATTTGAGAACAAATACTACTTCTTCCTTTGTAGTTTCCGGTATACTACTAAAGTCTTTAGATGAATTTACTGACTCAACTACGGTCTTCGACGAGTAAAGCTCTTGGTAAAATTCTTTTACTCTTTTTATCATTCTGTATCTGCACTATATGATCTCTCCATTTCTATCTTTCAAACATATCATTTGCTGTCTTCCTAAAGCACGTCTACGCTCGGTTCCTTTAATACTTTTACCTTTCCTCTATTTCATCCATTTTTCTTTCTTTTCTCTGATCTCTGCCTTTTGTTGATAAACTTGTTTAGTTCTACTCTTTCTATTTCGTCTCTCCTGCTTTTAATCTTCATGGTCCTTCTTCTTTTAATTAGGTCATTTGCAGCTTTGGAGTATTTGTTTTCTCTAATAGTTTTTGTAATTCCTACTTTCTCTGCCGATTCCCTAATGATATTCACTAAATTCAAATTCATATTTTTGACCGTGTCCTCGTTAGTTTCTAGAGCTTCGAATCTATTTTTAATTTCTAACTGAAATTTTCTCTTATTATCCTCAACCATTACAAGGCTTATTTTTACAAACTATGTATATAAAGAAATTTTATACAGATAACCCTGCAGACTTGTTTTTACGATCATGAAAAAACTACGCTGTCTTAGGATTTTAAGGAAGTCACCGAAATTGGTATATCAAGAAATATATAAAAGATAATTCAAGGCTTTTTATCAATATCGTACACACACACACACACACACACACACACACACACACACACACACACACACACACACACACACACACACACACACACACACACACACACACACACACACACACCCACCTCTCATGGCGCTGTGGTTAGAGCTCTGGCCTGCCACTACGGAGGTCCGGGTTCGATCCTCGCCCGGGGCTGAAATAATATCAGTATCGCAGCGCTGAGGGGTGTTACTCCAACTCTCGTGGGCGGGGAGTTGGGGGTGTGTGTGTGTGCCAGGTCATAGCATTACCCATAGATCGGACCTACGAGCTCTGAGCTCTCTTCCAGGAGGGAAATAGCTGTCGATCACGAGTCCAACACGTGATCCAAAGACCAAGTGAATACACACACACACACACACACACACACACACACACACACACACACACACACACACACACACACACCAGATGGTTATTTCAGCTGAAAGAAACCACCATTTCTTAAGAATGTATGAATAGAATTGAAAATAATAATGATAGTAATACCCATCTCCACCTCCCGGTAGCAATTATCTCGAATACCTATTTCATGTCGGTGAACTGACCTGACCTAACCTTATGAGCAACAGCGGCCTGACTTGTATATATTGTATTACCCTAGCAAGACTATTTTATTCATCTGAAGGAAACCCTTTGCTGTTTAAAGCCTCAAAACGACTTTATTACAAAAATTTGCGGAAATCGTGCTGCTTCGCTAGATTGAACCAAATCTATATTAATTTTCAACTTCTATGCTGAGGACATTGTGATCTTAGAATTTAGATCTGAGCTTGACATATCTTGAGGAACTTCTTTAATATTGCCATACATTTCTGTCTTTGCCTCTTTCCTTTACAAGAGCCTAATTGTCTTGAGCTTTTCTAGATACTGGGCCTCTAGTTCATCCTTCAGGAATTTTGCTGCTTTGTTTATGAAATATGTATTATTTCTTTCAGTTTCCAGCTACAGGTAAGATGGCTTTAGAGTCCTGTTTCATCTTATGCGCCGACGAGGTCATAGAATCTATAGGGGAGCTTCGAAGAAGGTCCTTGAATGAATGGTGAGCGATCCAATTGATTTCAAAATGAGATATTTTTCCTGCGACTGCATTATGTTAGGAGTTCCTATTTCCTATGATATGACTGTCAATATCATAATATTAGAGGAATTATTTCCTCATAACTCCATTTTCTGGGAAAATTATGAGAGCTTTAAGCACTCATATGTGACCCATGCAAAATGTCGGCGTTTTCATAATTATTGTTAGCTTCATTTATTTCTTCCGGCGCTTGTTAGTTCCTAAAGCTACGTCTTGACTCTTGGCTTCACTTTCCTCTTCTGAAGGGCCTCTTTTCTTTCCATTAGTATTGGCCACTACGAGGCGACTTTCCTGCCTCAGGCGAGGGTACTTTCTCTTGAAAATCCTAGCCTTTTCAAGGTCTATTTGGATATCGACATCCTCTTCTAAGGTGCAGCTTTGGTGACCCGTCAACCACGGGTGGGAGAGTGTTCCACGGAGCGAAGGGCGATCCCACGGGTCTTTTGCGAAGCAGCGCATAATGAGATCGCGACAGAGGTTGGGAACGCGGCTGGGAAAGGTAGGCCTGGCCCTCAGAATAGAGGCGTTGGTTTTGAACGGGTGTTCGTGGCACAAGGTAATAAAGGAGCGCGCCCAGGCTCCAAACGGTGGCCGGGATATGCAGGAATATGCGGTCCTTTAAGGATTCCGGAGGCTGATATATACGAGTGCCTCCTGTATTTTTTCCTTTATAACTTCTGATGCGTTCACCACAACCAAAGTTGATTAGTTTGATATCAAACTCTCCTGACCTCGTGTCTCTGAAGAGCAATACATTATGGGGTTTGATGTCTTTATGTGAAACTCCTGCTTGAAGGCAGCCCTGTACTGTTTGGACGAACTTCTTGAACAGTCTCTTCACTTCGCCCAGGGGTAGTTAGTGGTTGCTCCGGATGTAATCAACGAAGGACATTGCCGACGGTATAAGCTTCATAACCATATAAAAGTTGTCCTCGGTTGTGAAGCAGTCATACAATTCTATTACACCAGGAACCTTTTGTACCCTGTGTAGTAGGGCGGCTTCCATTGGAACCTTCTTGCCATGGCGTCGGCCCCACGAACGTACTCGAGCCAAAGGGACCTTCTTGATGGCGACCTGGCGACCATCGACGACTCTTGTGGAACGAAACACACAACCAAAACCTCCTTCGCCGAGCTATTCCTGCACTTCGAAATCGCTTAGCTGTAAAGTCCCCCAACAGGTTCTGTACCTTTGCGTGTCCCAAGTACTTATCCTGACTGAATTTGATATCACACATACGTGTACATACTGAATTTTGCCATTGCATCTGTACGTAGAAAAGATATATTATGATGAAGAGTGTATCCATCTCAGCATCCATGAAAAATAAAAGAGAGAGAGTCTACCATTCATCTTCCATGATACGACTTTGTCAACTTTTCAACTTGTAGACAGAGACAAGATACTCTTCCCATCGCTGAACATCAAGCCCGGTTTCATTAAACAGTTCACCAAAGCTCTAGACAAGGATGGTGGTTGCCTCACTTATTTGTGCCATGCTTTTCCAGGATTAACCATAGAGAAGTTGAAAGCTGGCATCTTTGATGGTTCTCAAATCCGTCAGCTCATCAGAGATCCTGAGTTTGAAAACTCAATGAACGAAGTGGAGCTGGAAGCATGGAAGGCTTTTGTTTTGGTCGTGAGGAACTTTCTTGGTAGCAACAATGCCAGGAACTATGCGGAACTTGTCACTATAAAGCTGACTGTTTTTGAAAACCTTGGATGCCACATGAGCATTAAAATGCATTAGTTATTTTCACATATGGATCGGTTTCCTGAGAATCTGGGATGAGCAGGAGGAGAGATTCCAACAGGATATAAAAGAGATGGAGACCAGGTATCAGGGACGCTGGGATGCAGTCATCATGGCTGATTACTCTTGGACTCTGAAGAGAGACATCCCTGCTGCTGAGCATTCGAGGGGTTTGAGGAAATGGAAGTTTATGCCCTGAATGTTGCTCAATGACGACGTAAAGTTCAATTTATATATACTTCTATCAATGTCTAATATTAAATTTACAGAAACTGAAGTTTGTAACATTTAATAAATACATTCTGTTAGATTTTTTTCTAATGAAAAAAAAAATTGGATGAGAAATATTAACAAAAATCAATTGATAATGTCACAAAAATAAATTCAGTCAGAAGATCGAAGTTTTCAGAATCAAATTATCATAAAATCTGACCTGACTGAGAAAAATGGATGTCATTTTTGGATTCAACGGTGCAAAATGGTCCTGATTCGGTTGAAAAAACATAGACAACTTACATTTTTGTTTTGTAATCCAGTGTATAATTCAGTGAATATCATTAGTGAATCAGCAAAGAAAGTAAGGAGTATAAAAGCATTAAAGAAAATAAATACTCCAAATTAGCAAGTTATCTGATATGAAGGGACTATACAGATTAAAACTAGACAAGTATATCAATAAAAAATAGAGATCAGAGAAAAGAATAATATTGGGGAAACTATTAGTCAGGCCAGCGCCAACAAGTTTTAGTAAGGCAGATCCTTTCTTAGAAAAATAAAAATAAATACTCGTATATGAACGAATGGAGAGACAGATCGTAAAAAGCAGAAATATCTTACCAAGTGCTTTACTCGACAAATACCACAGCTCAGTGTGCCAGAAATCAGAAGCAAAGAGGTAACGTTTGCTTTAAAAATATGAAACGAGGAAGAGCACATAGACAAGCTGGCATATTAATAGGTTTTATAAAAGAAATAGGGTAAGTTCATTGTATATCAAATTAACTATATACCTAGAGTATAACAAAAGCGTTCCAGAATTTTGGTACAATACTATGGTGATTTTACTTCACAAGAAAGACTGGTTTATAAAATATATTCAAAGTATTTTCCGAGATTCTTACAAATCGACGACGTAAAATTTCAGATGAAAACCAGCCAGGAGAATAGGCAGTCATTAGAAGCAAGTACTTCACTTTGGATCATTTGCAGACAATGAATCAACTAATTGAGAAAACTGTCCATCAATCAGACTTAGCTTTGAATTTGTTTATGTTGCCTTACTGGACTATTTTTCATTTCCTGTTATTCTAGAAATTAATATATCATAATGAAAAGTTGCTTCTCATAATGCCCCTCCCCCCCCCCCCCAAAAAAAAAAAAAAAAGTAGTATCATCTGGTTGTTCTCCCGCCCAACGAGAATAGATTTCCTTTGTCAATTATGTCCTATTCCTTCCACAGTTGTAAATACAGCAATATGACATTTCTTATCTCTTCTGCTGTGATTAGTTTCATCTTATCTGGCTTTCTTTGTATACTTTGTCAAAGTGAAATGAGGAGCGTACGCAAGGACGTGCGTGGCTGCGGCCGAGAGAGAAGTGTGGGATTCGAACCCACAACTAAGCGAATACGAGACCAGGACGATTCCGATGACGACACCAGCGTGTATGATCTGTATGCTTTATTAGAAAAAAAAAAGTTTGCCATCTTGGAATGCTGTATATATATATATATATATATATATATATATATATATATACATA
>NC_134791.1:64635551-64658051 GCF_046742065.1 Oratosquilla oratoria
CTGTTTTTTCTCATTTTTCCATCATTTCCAAACTTTATATCTTCTATCTTTCGCTTCACTGCTCCTTCTATTAAACCAGTACATAATATACATCTTTTCTTGTTTTTGTTTTGGTACATATCTATCCACAACTCCATTATAGATTTCCATCAGAATCATCCATTTTTCTTCCTCTTGTGTTTCTTCATTGTAGAATTTTTCCTCTTCTATATTTCTTATTTCTCATTTCTCTCTATATATATTTTCTCCTTTAGTTCTAACTCAAGTAATATGTGGTCACTCTTCCCAATTGGTGTCTTTGTTAGCGTGGGTCTCGAGCGGCTAAACATTAATTGTGTTGGCTCCGTTTATTTGCAATCTTGGTAGTACTAGCGCGCTCTGCTGCTTGGGTAACTAACAAATAATTTTCCAAGGCCACAGTCACGTGACTCCAGCTCAGCCGGCTTGGGGGTAGAGTCAACCCTTAGGGGACGCCACACCGATGCCAATTGAGGGCCAAAGGAAAACCCGCGAAAAGCTCGCATGGTACTTCGAGCAATGGGAGGTCCAAGTGCACATGGAAGTAGGCGCCAAACTCACCTCATCCTGTATTCAATTTTATCCACAATTTTAGGTTCTGACGTAAATAATAAATCTAGTCTCGACGGTTCTTCATTATTTCTATATCTGGTAATTTCTTTTATTCATTGTGTCATTGCATGTCCTATAATTATGTCAGATAATACATTTTCCCATAGATCTTCTCCAGCATTACTGTTATCTCTTCCCAACTGATTTCTTTGCAGTTAAAATCTCATGTAAGTACCATGTTTCCTTCATCCTTCAGCATCTTATCTAATGAAAGCTTTGTATCTTCTAACATTTTAGAATAATCTTTTCCCAGGACCCCGTTTCGCAGGGCATATAAATCACCACAAACTTTCTACTTTTCATGTCACTATTTTCAACTCTTATTGTGATCATTTCCACCCTGTACTCCCCATTTGTATGTGTGTGTGTGTGTGTGTGTGTGTGTGTGTGTGTGTGTGTGTGTGTGTAGGGGTATGTATATTTACCTAGTTATATTTACCTAGTTGTATTTTGCGGGAAAAGAGCTAAGCTCTTAGAGACCCGCAGTTGTATCTTTCCGCATCCAGTTCTTTCTTAAAGTCATGTATAGTTTTAGCACTCACTGTTTTCTCTTTCAATTCATTCCATATATCTATTACTCTGTGTGGAAAGCTGTTTTTTTCATAGATCTATTCTGTAACTATCCTTCTTAAGTTTCTTCTTGTGTCCTCTTGTATTTCTTCTGTCCCATTTAAGTATATCATCCCTATCAAGGATTTCCATCCCTTTCATAATTCTATAGATGGTTATCAAATCGCCTCTTCCTCTTCTTTGCTCCAGAGCTAATAATTTTAGTTTGTCCAATCTTTGTTCGTATGTCAACTTGCTAAGTATTGGTGCCATCTTTGTTAAGGCTTTTTGAAGTCTTTCTAGTTTCTTTATGTTTTTATTGTAGTAGGTGCGGGCGCGCGTGCGTGTGTGTATGTGTGTATTCACTTTGGTCTTTGGATCACGTGTTGAACCCGTGATCGACAGCTATTTCCCTCCCGGAAGAGAGCTCAGAGCTCGTAGGTCCGATCTATGGGTAATGCTATGACCTTACACACACACACACACACACACACACACACACACACACACACACACACACACACCCAACTCCCCGCCCACGAGAGTCAGAGTAACGTCCCGAAGCGCAGCGGTACCGAAATAATTTCGGCCCTGGGCAGGATTCGAACCAAGTACTACGGGCACCACCATGCTAGCAGTTCAGTGCTCTACCAACTGCGCCACCGAGTGTGTGTGTGTGTGTGTGTGTGTGTGTGTGTGTGTGTGTGTGTGTGTGTGCATGTGTGTGTGTATGTGTTTGTGTGTGTGTGATTTACCATGTTCTTGGATCACGTGTTCGACTCGTGATCGACAGATATTTCCCTCCCGGAGGAGAGGTCAGAGCTCATATATGACCGATCTATGGGTAGTGCTGTGACCTTACACGCATACACACACACACAATCCCCCGCCCACGAGAGTTGGAGTAACAACCCACAGTGCAGTGATACTGAAATTATTTCAGCCCTGGGCGGGATTCGAACCCAGACCGCAGTAGTGGCAGCCAGGAACTCTTCCAACTACGCCACGAGATGTGTGTGTGTGTGTGTGTGTGTGTGTGTGTGTGTGTGTGTGTGTGTGTGTGCGCGTGTGTGTGCGTGTGTGTGTGTGTGTGTGTGTGTGTGTGTGTGTGTGTGTGTGTGTGTGTGTGTGTGTGTGTGTGTGTGTGTGTGTGTGTGTGTGTGTGTGTGTGTGTGTGCGTTTTAGCGCGCGTGCATGTGTGTGTACATGAATGTGTTTATGCGTGTGCTCATAGCCCACATAGTCCGTATGACAGTTTGGAAGAAAAATATTAAGAGTGTGGGGAAGGCAAAAATGAATGTAGTGCACTTGAGAGGAAGACCGAGAATGAGCTGGTTGAATGGAAGAAGGCGGCTTTCAATCAGTCTTTCAAGCAGGAAAGTAGTCGTGCTAAAAACAGTAGTGATTGGAGGGAAATTATGAATGAATGAAGGGAAGAAGCGGCCCAAAATGATGGTCATCTCATCCGCTTCATAATTTAATCTCAATGGATCTGGACGGGGGACGAGGATGTGGGGGTTACCCAGCGGTAAAGCAGCTGCGGCAAACCAGCTGCGGCTGTCGTTTGTCGCAGTAGAAAAGTTGTCGCTTTGTATGATCCTTTGGCCCAAGCAATTTGGATGGGGGAAGGGGGGCAAGACGACCTTTAATCCCTACTGCGCCGAGATGATTGGAAAAACATTGCGTCTTAAACAGAAATGATTTTTCAAACAAATCGATTCTGTCAGTTTTACTGAATATAGTCCCATGTTTCAATCTCATTAATCATCTCATATGTATCTACACTGACAAATAAAAGACACACAAACACACACATATTCGAAAGGCTTGGTGTCATTCGAAAGAAGACGTGTCTTTCTCAAACACCAATGGAGTACCAAAGGTTTGAAAGATGTATTTTTTTCTGTGTTTGAAGGGGAAGGAAATTTTATGCATAGAGGGATAGCAATGGATCGAGAGCCCAGGTATAGAAATATAATGTGAAACAGAGATATTAATGACATGTTGGATGAATTAATAGAGCTCAAAAGTGATAAAATAATGTACAAAAAAGTAGCTCTGCTAAGGAAAGCCAATGAGGAGAATAATAGGGAGATAGATGACTTAAAAAAGGAACTAGATAAATTAAAGGGAGAAAATAAAAGGTTGAAAAGTAAAGATATAAATAGGAATGAGGCATTAAAAAAGGAGATAAAAGATCAAATGCAGGCAGTGACTGAAAAGGTGGGAGATAAATCAAAGAAAATGACTTACAGAAAATAATGAAACAGTGGAAAGTAGAACAGGAATGTCAAAAAGTATCCTTTAAAGAAATAGTGGAGCAACAGGTCAAGGAAAATGCCAAGGAAACGGTGATCCAAGTGATTAAAGAGAAAGGCAACTTAGTTAGGGATACGGTGGATAAAAAAAGATGCATTGTAATCTATGGCATTAAAGAGAAGCATGGTGTTCCTGGATATCAGAGGAAAAAAGAGAAGAAAGAGATCGCTAAGGAAATTCTGAACAAATTACAAGCGGAAGAACAGGGTTTAGATAGGGAAATAAAGAAGACTTATAGGATGGGTAGATACTCTAAAGAAAAATAATACATGCCATTGAAATTGAAGCTTAGATCACAAACAATTGCAGAGTAAGTACTATCCAGAACAACGAAATTAGCAAATAGTGAACAATACAAAAATATATGGATAAAAAAAGAAATGAGTGAAGAAGAAAAAGAAAAAGAAAAAGAACTTAGAAACGAAGCGAATAAAAAAAAAAAAAAAAACGAAAAAAGAACTGAAACTGAAAAGAATATTTTTTTGGAGAGTGGTGGACCTGAGGCTGAGAAAATGGTATATAAGGAAAAAGGAAACAAAGCAGAAAGAAGAGGATGAGGCGAAAGGAAACTAAAAATAGCTTATATCAATATAGATGGAATAATTTCATGAATGAATGAATTAAATGACTATCTGGCCTTAGAAAACCAGACATAATGGGAGAAGTGGAAACTAGATTAAAGTGTACTTTACCACCCAACACTGTGGAACAAGGTCTATACAATTCTTGGACGAAGAATAGAAAGGATAAACAGGGTGACGGAGTATTAATTTCGACTAATAAAGATTTAAATGTAACAAAAATAACCGAAGGAAAAATAATGTAGAATCAATTACGATACAAGTTGAAAGGAAATATATGAAAAGTAGAAAAATTGTAGTGGTGTATGTGCCCCCAAAACACAGTTCTGGACAGAAAGTGATTATTCCAAAATATTAGAAGATACAAAATACGAATTAACTAATATACTGAAGGACAGAGGAAATACAATAATAATGGGTGACTTTAATTCAAAAGAAATATGTTGGGAGGAAATGACAGTGAAGGGTGTAGAGGAACTCTGGGGCAACATCCTATTCGACATGACCATCGAATACACAATGACTCAGTGGACAAGGGAAAATACCAGATACAGAGGTAGTGAAAAACCATCAAGGCTGGATTTAATGCTTACGACAGAGCCTGAAATTGTCGATAAAATTTATTACAAAACTCCGATAGGAAAAAGTGACCATGTACTAATAGAATTTGAGTTAAAAGAGCAAATGGATCAAAGTAGAAATGAAAAACACAGAATAGGAAGACTATTGTACAACAACAAAAAATTTGAGAAACTCAAAAAATTCTTTCGCAACGCGAATTGGGAAAAATTCCTAATGAAGAAACAGGGATGAAAGAGAAATGGAATATACTAAAAGAGATTTATAATGAGGGAGTGAATAAATACGTAACACAACAAAAAAGGAAAGAACATACATAAAAAGCTGGTACAACAAAAAATGTAGTGAGGCTAAGGATAAAAGAGACAAAACTTGGAAGAAATGGAAAAAGACAAGAAAACAAGCAAATGGCAAATATACATCAAACTAAGAAATGATTATGTAAAAATACGCAGAAATTAAAAGAGAAAATACGAAAAAAGTAATAAAAAAATGCAAGGAAGAACCCAAACTATTTTACAGGTATGTAATTGGCAAACAGAAGAATAAACAAGAAATAGAAAAGCTGCACCAGGGTAAATACGAATATACAAAAAAAAAAAAAAAAAAAAAAAAAAAAAAATGGAAATGGCTGAAATTATAAACAACCACTTCAAATCAGTATTTACAATAGAAAACTCACCTAACTATGAGGAAACAGAGAGAGAGATATCCCCCTCAATGAAAGAAATAATTGTAACACAGAAGGAAATCAGTGACCAAATCAAAACCCTTGATGTCAGAAAATCACATGGTCCAGACAGAATTGCAAATTGGATACTGAAAGAATGCATGGAGGAATTAACAGATAAGATATACAATATAATTAAATTCTCACTTCAAGAAGGAAAGGTGCCACATGACTGGAAGAATACAAATATTGTACCGATTTATAAGGGAGGAAAAAAGGAAGATCCATCAAATTACAGACCTGTCTCCGTGACAAGCACAGTAGCAAAAATTTGTGAAAAGGTCATCAAAAATAGCTGGGTTAAACATTTGGAATAAAAAGCTATGCTGAATCCAAATCAATTTGAATTCAGACAAGGAAGATCATGTACAACAAATTTGATCTGCTTCTAATCGAGATTAATTGATATAATACAAGAGAGAGATGGTTGGGCAGACTGTGACTTTCTGAACCTACAAAAGGCATTTGATAAGGTACCACACAAGAAACTAATAAGGAAAATAGAGTAGGTGGCATCAGAGGAAAACTATTGGAATGGATAAAAGACTTCCTGATTGGGAGGAAAATGAGAGTAGTAACTAGACAAATTCTCAAATTGGGAAGAAATGATAAGTGGAGATCCTCAGGGATCAGTACTGGCCCCAATCATGTTTGCCATATACATAAATGACATGGATGAAGGAGTAGAGTGTTATATGAATTTCTTTGCAGACGGCGCAAAAATACTAAAGAAAGTAAGACCGGAGGAGGATTGCAACTCATTACAACAAGATTTGGATAAGATCTGGAAATGGAATCAAAAGTGGGAAGCGAAATTCAATATCAAGAAATGTGGTATAATGGAATTTGGAAAAAGTAAAAACAGAATATCGAGAGATTATAAAATTGGTGAAGAAGGGGTAAAAAAAGTAAACTCGGAAAAAGACCTTGGAGTGATGATCAGCAAAGACATGACATCGGACAAACATATTAATAAAATGGTCGGAGAAACCTACAATTTATTGAGGTCAATAAAAGTGGCATTTGTCTATTTGGATAAGGAAATGATGAAAATAATTTTAACTACACTAATAAGACCAAAACTCGAATACGCAGCAACACTATGGACACCCATTACCAAAAAGAATATAAAAAAATTAGAAAGAATACAAAGAGCAACAACAAAACTGGCACCAACTCTTTCCAAAATGACATATGAACAAAGACTATCCAAATTAGAATGACCAACTCTGGAACAAAGAAGGGGAAGAGGAGACCTACTAACTATCTATAGAATTATGAAATGAATGAAAATCTTAGATAAGAATGGTTTATTGAAATGGGAAAATGGAAAAACAAGAGGACACGAAAAAACCCTCAAAAAAGATAATTACAGAAGAGATCTGAAAAAGAATAGCTTCCCACACAGAGTGATATATACCTGGAACAAATTAGGCAAAGAAACAGTGTGTGCAAACACTATTCAAGATTTTAAGAAAAAACTTGATGCTGACAGATACGATGACGGGTCGCCACGAGCATAGCTCACTTCCCGTTTAATACAACTGGGTAAATACAACTATGTAAATACAAACACACACACACACACACACACACACACACACACACACACACACACACACACACGCACGCACGCACGCACGCACACACACACACACACACACACACACACACACACATACACACACACACACACACACACACACACACATATATATATATATATATATATATATATGTATATATATATATGTATATATATATATATATATATATATATATATATATATATATATATATACATATATGTGTACCGAGATATTTTCTTCTTTATAAAGGAGGTAGCCAAGTCAGTACCTATTCCCACCCATTTCAATCCCCTCCACCCCATCCATCTCAGCTCCTCATGGATGACGGGTCATCCTTTCATCCGCCAATTTCCTTGGGTTAAACGCAATGCACCAAGACATAGTACATTCTCAGCAAGGACGTTCTACTTAATCGGCGAGCCCCCCCCCCCCCACCTTCGTACTCTCATGCAGAGAAAACGGGAAAAAGTCTCTTCGGGCTGCGTCAAAATATTATTCACACATAAGCAGCCCTTACCACCCCTCCCTCATCCCTCTTTTCCTTGCATAATAGTATCATCCATACACATTCTCCACTCATCCATATATTTATATACGTGTGTGTGTGTGTGTGTGTGTGTGTGTGTGTGTGTGTGTGTGTGTGTGTGTGTGTGTGTGTGTGTGTGTGTGTGTGTGTGTGTGTGTGTGTGTGTGTGTGTGTGTGTGTGTGTGTGTGTGTGTGTCTTTCACCATGGTCATTCATTCACCATGGTGTTGGATCAGGTGTTGGATTCGTGATCGACAGCTATTTCCCTCTCGGAAGAGGGCTCAGAGCTCATATATGACCGATCTGTGGGTAACGCTATGACCTTACGCGCACACACACACACCCAATCCCTGGCCCACGAGAGGTGGAGTAGCGACTCGCAGCGCAGTGATACTGAAATTTCAGCCCTGGTCGGGATTCGAACCCAGACAGCCGTAGTGGCGGCCGTGATCGTTATCATTGCTCCGTCAAATCGCGTGTGTCTTTGTGTGTGATTCACCATGGATCACATTTTGGACTCGTGATTGACCGCTATTTCCCTCCCGGAAGAGAGCTCAGAGCTCGTATATGACCGATCTATGGTTAACACACACACACACAACTCCTCACCTACGAGAGTTGGAGTAGCAACCCGCAGCACACTCGATACTTAAATTATTTCAGCCCTGGTCGGGATTAGATTCCGGACCGCCGTAGTGGCAGCGGGGAACTCTACTAACTGCGCCACGAGTTTTGTGTATGTGTGTGTGTGTGTGTGTGTGTGTGTGTGTGTGTGTGTGTGTTCGTGCGTGTATGTGTGTGTGTGTGTGTGTGTGTGTGTGTGTGTGTGTGTGTGTGTCCGTGCGTGTATGTGTGTGTGTGTCTTTTGACACCTATCCGAGAGTTGACACTTTGACGTGGTGGATAGGTTTAAGAATGTTAATTACTATAAAAGCTATGTCTATAGGCAGGAAATCTCTGCAGTGTCACCCGTATCGAACAGGTTTTGTAAGAAAGGTGAGACAAAGAGCAGCTCGCACATGCAGTTCTAGAACCCAATGCTAACTGGAACGTCCCTAATGACGAACATGGAAATTCATCACAGATATATGGGGCACCGTCATAATGACGGCGTGGACCAATGGACCCCCTATAGGTAAATAGGGCTCCATACCAAAGAAATATTTCACCAAAAACCAGTAGGCAGGGAGATGAGATTACTGCCAAATTTACTTCATAGCAAAAATGAATTGCACAACCAAAACAAAACCGGGCGTTCTTGTTGAATCATCGTCTCCTAGAGGTCCAACGGCATTGCCTTCTGTGCTTTCGGGCAGTGTGCCAACGAATGTAAGCACTGCCCAAGCAGATTCAAGTCTTGGACATTAAGTAGCATAAAAAAAATGAATATCTATACTTACAACGTAAGAACCCTCTCAGACGACTGGAGAGTTTAATGGACGAACTAGACAACATCAAGAGGAATATAGTGGGACTAAGCGAAGTACAAAGAGCGGAAGAAAAGCTGATCTAATTACAAGATGGTCACCACCTGTTCTTGTATACGTACATAAAAAGAAATATCTAGTGGAACAGGATTATTGATAAACCAAGATTTTTTTGATACGTAGTCAAATTCAGTAGTTTATCAGACAGGGTAGCTTGAATTGTGATTAGGCTGTGTAAAAGGTACACTATAAAAATAATATTGAGGTTTATGCAGTAATTTCACAGAGTTTAGACGATGAAATGGGTCCTTCTGTGATGATTTAAGTCAGGTAATGAATCAAGAAAGAAGTAAGTACACGTTGGTAGTAGGCGACTAATGCTAAAGTAGGGAAGAAGATGGGTGATGAGTCGTGCATTGGGAAGTTTCGAGTAGGTGAAAGAAATTACAATGCCGAGATGTTTGTTAAATATGCAGAGAACTACAACATGAGGATAATGAACACTTTCTTCCAAAAGCGTGTTGGTCGTAAATGGTCGTGGAGAAGTCCGAATGGAACAACAAAGAACAAAGTAGACTTTATAATATATGAGAGTAAGAGCATTAGTAATGTTACGGTCATAAATATAGTCAACATAGGTAGTGACCATAAAATGGTATGTTACACAGCTTATTTCACTTTCACAGCAGAGAGAAATAAACTGATTTTGACCAAGAAAATAAGCATTGCGATGGTTAATGATAACAAGAAGGAATTGCAGTTAGAAATTAGAAATAGATTCGAAGCTCTAAGAATTAACGAGGACACTGTCGAAAGTATGAATTTGAATTTAGTGAATATCATTAGGGAATCGGCAGAAAAAATAGGAAGTACAAAAAATGTTAGTGAAAATAAATACTCCAAAGCTACTAATGATCTAATCAAAAGAAGAAGGTCTATGCAGATTAAAAGCAGGGGACACGAAATGGAGAGTGTAGAACTAAAGCTCATCAACAAATGGCAGAGATCAGAGAAAAGAAAGAGAAACTTGGATGGAATATTATTGGAAAAGGATCTGTTTTCCTTATCCAAACAAATAATTCTTACTTTAGTTAAACTAATTCAAAATGAGAAAGTTCAATCTTACCTTCTTCTGGAATTTTAGATGTAATTTTTAGAAAAGGCGGATTTTCGAGAGACCGGTTTTAACTCGGCCGAGTTATACTCTCTCTGTCGCCTTACTGAGTTTATCCGTTATTTTCAATTGTGTAGTGATCCTTTGTTTTAAAGAGAGGTTTCTCTTTATAGTTGGGAGTAATTGTTCCTCCGAAATTGATTTACAGTAAATTCATATTATTTTAGTTGACACAAATTCTAAGCGTCTTGATTTCACGGAAACGAGTATTTGAATGAAGCCGGCCGCAGGCCATACGCAATATCTATAATTTTCGTGACCATTGTTTACTTTTCACCGACCAGAATTTTTGGTATTTATTTCAAATGTTTAAAATTGTCAATAGACTACAAATTATCAGTAGCAATTGATTATTAAAATTATTAATTATTCAGATTTTATCCAATAATTTAAATATACATTTTATTACTTTAATGAAATTAAACTTCTAGAGTTCAATAAATGAGTTCAATATGACGTCACCTTTTACGTAATTTCTAATATACTCCAGACAAGAGATTGCATTTGTAACAAATGCAATGCAATGCAACGCAACCTTGTGTCCAAATCAATATAAATACAAATGATTCAATAAGATTTAATGCCTCTAATCAATCTTTAATAAAACATTTTGTTCTCACCCTTATATTAAGGGTGTAGTACTTAAACCACCACCTAAACTCGTGTATCCTCACCCCAGAACCAGGGCGTAGCATTTTACCCAACACCTAATACCCAATTTATAATTTATAAATAATCAAGTTTGTTTTTCATAAGTTCACGCTGCTTTAATGCAGCCTTTCTTTTTGGTTTAAGATTTCTATTATTTGCAGATGTAGCTTGAGGATTTGTTTGATTTGAGTCGTTTCCAGTATCTACCTCTGAAGGTTGTGATGGGTTTTGACTTCCAAGAGTGATATTTAATTCCATGGGATACAAATTCTTTATTGTATGGAAGGCAATTTCTCCATTATTTTGTTTCACTTTAACAATCCGAACCTTATTGTCATGCCCAATAATTATCTCTAATATTATTCCCATTAACCAAAAGGGTCTGGGTTTATTTGGATGTTTAATCAAAACTACATCTCCTTTCTTTATCTTGTCAGACCATTCTTTCTGGTAAAGATTTTTTGCATGATCCCTTAAACTCAGAAGATAGTCTTCATACCACAATCTTCTAAATTCCTCAAACATCTCATTCTGCTTGCAAAGTGCATTTTCAAGATTTTCCTGATTTTCATCATTAACCCAAATATCAGTTTCATCTTTGAACAACAATGAACCAATGTTGTTAAGTTTGAGGAATGAATTCGGAGTTATAAATTCAAATTCTTCTGAACTGGCTCTATAAGTGAGAGGCCTAGAATTAATGGCATTTTTTATGTTTGAAAGGACAGTGAGAAACTCAAAATATGTTGAATTAGATCTTCCAATTGCCTTATACAGGCAGTTTTTTACTGTTCTGATAAGACGTTCCCAAGCTGCTCCAACCCATGCTGAATATACTGGGATTCTTACATGTTTGATTTTGTTTTTTGAGAGTTCATCCAAAAATTCATTCGACTCGAGAGTTTTCTCTAATATGTCTCCACCTTTCACAAATGATCGGGCATTATCACTGTACAAGTAAGTTGGAATAGTATACTGATTACAAAATCTTTGAAAGGCCAGAATGAAATTCTTAGTTGACATGTCAGGCAACAATTCAAAATGGACAGCCCTGATATTAAGGCATGTGAAAATCAATATAAAATATTTACTCAAAGCATTAGTATTATCTTTCCTCAAAAACACATGACCTGTATAATCAACTCCCACATGATTGAAAGGTCTGATCAGATTCATGTGCTGCTTAGGCATACTGGTTACTTTAGGGTAATTATAGGCAAGTGCATCATACTTTTGGCAAATTTTGCAATCCTTAATTGAAGCTTTAACAGAAGATCTACCCTTTGGGATCCAGAATCCTTGGGACCTTAGGAAATTTAAGGTAGTACTGACTCCCATGTGTTGTACCCGAGCATGACAAAATCTGGTAAAAAGTACAGTGAAAAAGTGATCTTTTCCCAAAAGTACAGGATTGTGTACATTATAATCAAAATAAAGTGATTTGGAAATCCTTCCTCGTGATATCAGGATGCTCTTTTCATCAAGAAACAAATTTAAATTCAATACTAAGGAAGGCACTTCTGAAATTTTAAAGTGAGTGTATCCACTTGTTTAAGGAAGCTAATTTCTTTAGCAAAACTGACTGACTGATTTATCATGATCCAATAATCCAATGCCTTTTCATGATAGTTTTCACCACTTTTCATACAAATCCACTTGAAGAGATACTCAGTGATTTTCATAACTTTATTATAGTTTGAAAACTTATTAATGTCAAAAATATGTTTGATTTCAACTTCCTTTCCTTGCATGGTGAGTATCTATATTTTGATTTATCAGATTAAAACCCACACTCAACAATGGGTATTTAGGCCAGGTATTTAAATCATATTTCATCCAATCTGGTCCCTTGAGCCAAAATTCAAAATTATCGATGAATTTGCTGTAGGTTAAGCCTCTAGTTAAGAGATCAGCAGGATTATTTTCAGTTTTGACAATTAAAACTAATGGGAATGTTATAATCCCTTTCAAGCTGTTGTAGTTTACTATCCATCTCACCTATTCTATTTTTGACAAACTTAGATTTTAGTTTAGTCTGTCTGGTTATTAACTAGTTGAGCACAACTTGTGCATCAACAGTAATATTAATATAGTTGAATCTTATATTGGAATAGGCATTCAAAATAGTGGATATGCACTTTAAAGCAAGAATCACTCCAAGTAGCTCCAAGACTGGGATGCTATGTTCTTTTTCCTTGTTAGCAGGAGCCACTTTTGCTTTAGCAAATAAGAGGGAACTACTTTCCTTACTGGTACCATAAGCAACAAACCCAAAGCAATTTTGTGAGCTGTCACTAAAAATATTAAGTCCATATTCTTCATTCTCATTTAATGCCTGCCTATTAAAGGAGACTTGATTGGCTTTCTCAAAACCTGGTTTGATATTATCCCATTCATTTATTATGTCCTCAGGCAATTTTTCATCCCATCCTAATTTGAGTTGCCACACCTTCCTCATCAATAACTTTCCTTTGATACTAATGGGTAAGACTAACCCCAGTGGATCGAACAAACTTGAAGTCTCGGATAACAATTGTCTTTTAGTACTGACAGAGTGAAATTCAACAGGTGCAAGCTGCATCTCATCCACATTAGGATTAAATCTGTATCCAAGAATTTTCTCTGTCTCATTTGAATGTTCAACTAATTTGCCATCCTTTTCTATCAGTTGTTTCAGTTCAAGTGAATTTGAATTCCAAGATCATAAGATAAAACCACCAAGAGCCATTCTTTCATATCAAAGCCGATAAAGGTCAGTCATTTCCTTAAAATTATTGCCTGAGAATATTAAATTATCAACATAGAATTGACTGGAAAGAATGTCAGTGCATTTGTCAAGTGGAAATTTACTGGCATGTTTCTTCATTACATAATGTAGAATGAAGGGTGATGATGTAAATCCAAATACGAGAGTTCTATATCTATAAGCAATCAATTTATCCCTTTCCCAAAGGAAACAAAAACGGTTCTTATCAAACTCTTGGCTGAGCCTAATTGACAGGAATGCCTGCTTGATGTCACTCAGCAAGATTATATCATTAGTTCTAAAGCAAAATAACAGTTTAAGCAAGGACTCCATTAGATCAACTCCAGTATATGCAGCCTCATTCAAAGAAGGTAGATTCTTATCAGTTTTTAGTGAGCAATTGAAAACTGGTCTAATCTTAGTTGAGACCTGCTCTTCCATCTTAATGACTGGCCTATGTGGAATCCAAGTGTGATTATTCACCTTTTCATCAGAAAAGTCTATTTCAATCTGCTCTACGATTCCATCCTGAAGCTGCTTATCAAAGACCTCTTCATATTTTTCATAAAGATTTGACTTTTTAAGATTGAAACTCTCCCTAAAACTTTTCTGGCAACCTGAAAATTAGAAGGGACCAATTTTTTTTTTTCCGAATGCCAAGGAAGCTTAACTTGGTAATGGCCATCTTTAAACTGAATAGCTTCATTAAATCTAGCAATTTGTTCTTGATCCTCTGAACTATAAATTTCATTCTTACTAATTCCAATAGATTCCAAGCTAAAGATATATTCTATCCCATTTTCAATATCTGAATCACTTAGAATGTTCTCTAGAGGATTAAAATAAGATTTAATTGGATTAAGTATCAGATTAACTGAGGTGTCATGAACTTTAGAAGACTTCTGACATTGATAAATTTGAACTTTATTACTTGCCGTTTTTTTACTAATTTGAGAAGCCTGTTTCCTAGTCAAAAAATGATTGCCATTACCAATAGGAATTACTTTATTTCCAATTACCATGCAGCTCCCTTGCAAGCATGGGGCAAATGAACATTCTGGAAGGAATTGAAGCAAGTCTACACCTATCAATGCATCCACCTCTATTAATTCATTATCTTGATTTAATCCAAAGGCTTCATCAGCCAATTCAAAACCTTGATCTTTTATATTTTTTAGGGCTTCATTCATACCCGGTACAACAAAACTTATGCTGAGTGAAGGGTCAATAAGAAATGGCATTTGAATTATCTTATTCATTTTAACACCTATTAAGGTTTGCTTAAAGCTCTTAACTTCAGCTCCAATGAATGTTTTTACATTGAAGTCTATCATATTTAATGAGTCTAAATCCGTACACAGCTCTTTAGCAACTCTTGCTGACATGTAGGATCGCTGACTCCCTGTATCAATTAAACATCTGATCTTCTTACTCTGTTTACCACGAATAAATTCCAAAGTTACAGTAGGGGAAATGTAATCATTTTCAGAATTTTGTTGAGATGTTAAACAAAGATGATTATTACTAGTATAAGGTCCTATAAATTCAGGACAAAGGGGTGCTATATGGCCATAAGAATTACAGTGTTTACAACCATATCTTAATTTATTTTGCTTGCCAAAGCATTCATCTTCTTTATGACCAGATCCAGCACAACGTTCACAGAGACCTAACTCCTGTACTCTGTCTTATCCTTAAGAGTTGAATATTTTTCACACTGTCCCAAGGAGTGACCTGATGCGCTGCACAATTTACAAATAAAGTTTTTAGAGGGAGCAACCTTATTTTGATTGGTCTTGAAAATTTGAAGAGAATTTTTATTTTCTTTGGGGGCATTTTTTGAATTTTCTTTGGCCTTATTGATTTTATCAGATTTAGGCAAAGTAGTTTTACAGGTCTTAATTAGAGTCTTAATAATGTCATTATATGACTCAAAGATTTCAGTCAAGGTAGGATAGTTATTATATTTATGAACCAGTTCCCTTTTGAATGCTGTAGGCAACGAATATGACTCAATAGTAAATTTCCAGGAGAATTTTTCATTGTAAAATCATAACCATAATTTGACTTTAATTCAAAAATGTATGCTCTTATTTCAATGATGAATGACTTTAATTTGAAAAACTCCTTGTCATATCCTTGAGGAACTGTTGCACTTATAATCCTTCTGAAAGTTTCATCCACTATAAAGGGTACATCCAGAAATTCATCTTTCAATAATCTTAGTGTAATATCATAATTTTCATTTATGATAGACAAATGGCTAATGATTTTCAAAGCATAACCCCTAAGATAACTATGTAAATAACTAAGCTTCACTGCCTGGGACATACTCTCCTTATTACCTATGACATTATTAAACTGATTGAGGAAAGAAGAATAGGTAAATTTATCCTTTTCAGTTCCATCAAAAACGCCGCAAGATAAGGGAGGCGGTTTAGTATCAAAATGGTCTAGCCTATTTAGTGTTTCAACAAATCTATCAGCATCTATAGAGCTTGTAGAGTGATTATTGGATTTATTCTCTGCCATTTTAAATTCCTGAAATTCTGATAGACTTTCATCTATTTCCATATGATAGCCTACTTGCTTATCTACTTCACTAGTAAATGTGTCAAAATTCTTAATACTTCATTTTCCTTTAGAAGATCTAAAATTTGTTCATCTTTAACTTTAATTTCACTTATAACTTGGTCAATAACATCTAATTGTTTACTACAGAAATTAATGTTTAATGTCTTTTTACCGAGTGAATCCTTTAATTTATTAAGAATCAGAGTAACTTTTCTTTTAAGTATACCCCTTTCTCGTTTCAATTTAACCAATGCAGTCTCAAATCCAGCTTCATCAAGGTTATCCTTATCCTCATTATCGTTATCACTTGTCATGATTACTGTTTTGATCCAAAGTACAAAAAAATATTCAGGTTGTACTAGCCTATCAATAAATTAAAACAAATGGATTTCACTAAACATGGGCCATAATTCAAATAAACAAACTTTAACCTGGACACAAGGTTTCAACTAAGAACAAATAGGCCCTAGTATATACTAGGCGAACTTGACCAACTCATTTAATTGAACTCCTGAAGCTATTATATAAAACAACTCGATTTACTCACGAATACGTTAAGCCTTTTAATAATAATCGGCTAAGTAAATCAACAATTATCCTTTTATTATAAACACATAGGCCCACTTTAAGGCTCGTATACTGAATCAATTCACGGAGGTAAACTATAGGCTATGGCGAATTAGATTATGCCTGGACTTGATGTTAATAAATCCTCTCTTTAAATATATTGGAAAAGGATCTGTTTTCCCTATCCAAACAAATGATTCTTACTTTAGTTAAACTAATTCAAAATGAGAAAGTTCAATCTTACCTTCTTCTGGAATTTTAGATGTAATTTTTAGAAAAGGCGGATTTTCGAGAGACCGGTTTTAACTCGGCCGAGTTATACTTACTCTCTGTCGCCTTACTGAGTTTATCCGTTATTTTCAATTGTGTAGTGATCCTTTGTTTTAAAGAGAGGTTTCTCTTTATAGTTGGGAGTAATTGTTCCTCCGAAATTGATTTACAGTAAATTCATATTATTTTAGTTGACACAAATTCTAAGCGTCTTGATTTCACGGAAACGAGTATTTGAATGAAGCCGGCCGCAGGCCATACGCAATATCTATAATTTTCGTGACCATTGTTTACTTTTCACCGACCAGAATTTTTGGTATTTATTTCAAATGATTAAAATTGTCAATAGACTACAAATTATCAGTAGCAATTGATTATTAAAATTATTAATTATTCAGATTTTATCCAATAATTTAAATATACATTTTATTACTTTAATGAAATTAAACTTCTAGAGTTCAATAAATGAGTTCAATATGACGTCACCTTTTACGTAATTTCTAATAATATAGGAACTCTTCGGAAGGGTAAAAACATTAAAGAAACCGTGCGCAGACATGCTTCAGGAAGACAGCAAATGATTAGTATGAAATATACTGTAGAATCAGAGATATCATTAAATGCAGAGACACAAAGGTGAAAGGAGTAGAAAAACTTTAACAAGAGCTTTACTGATCGAAGACCGTGGTTGAGTCAGTAAATTCATCTGTAGATATAAGTAATGTACCAGAAACTACAAAAGAAGTAGAATTTGTTATAAAAAAATGAAACGAGGAAAAACACCTGGGGGAGATGGTATATTAATAGATCTTTTGAAAAACCCAGTAAAAGAAATTCATATTAAGTTAACGAATACACCTAGTCCTTACGTCAAGAAAGCATTCATGAATCGTGGTGTAATGCTAGAGTAATTTTGCTACACAAAAAAAAAAAAAAAGGAGACCAGAAAGACCTTAGTAACTACCGACCGATTAGCTTGCTATCAAATGTACATAAAATATCCTCCAAAATCCTTACAAATAAACTAAGTCAAGTTTTTTATGGAAATTAACTGAGAGAAGCCCTCTGACGCGGTAGAACAAACAGCAATACTAAACTCACTACGCAAGCAGGGTTCAAACGAACATATCGAAAGGGGTCCAGAAAAGATTTATGTGATAGGTACCGTTGTAATTCAATTACATAAAAATACAAAAAGATAAAGATCGAGAAAGAAGTTCGGGAAGGCGATAGAATTTAACCCAAATTGTTTACAGCCTACTTGGAAGATATTTTCAGAAGACTGAATTGGGAATAAAATTCGAAGATTAATGGGGAATATTTTATCCACCTAAGATTTGCGGATGACATTTTTCTTATTTAGAAAGAGCAGAAGACTTGCAAGATATGCTGAGTGATCTGAACAAGGAAAGTCTCTATATAGGTTTAAAATAAATAAGAGTAAAACCAAAGTACTACGTACATTAATATAGCACTCTGTGTGTGTGTGTGTGTGATAGCAATGAAAATTACGATGTTATCTACCTTGACTTTAGCAAAGCGTTCGACAAGGTGCCACACCAGAGACTACTAAATAAAATCAAAGCCCATGGCATAGGAGGAAAAGTGTTAGAATGGATTAGAGCTTGTATTAGTAACAGAAAACAACGGGTCACCATAAATGGAATTAAATCTAGGTGGGGCAATGTTACTAGCGGGGTCCCACAGGGCTCGGTTTTGGGTCCCTTGTTGTTCATTATGTACACAAACGACTTAGACGATGGGATAGATAGTGATGTTAGTAAGTTTGCGGACGACACTAAATAGGACGCCTAATTAGGTCAGGAGACGACGCCCAGATTCTGCAGGATGATCTTAATAAATTGTTAACAGGGTCGTTGAAATGGCAAATGAACTTCAATATCTCTAAGTGTAGCGTGTTAAAGGTAGGGCTACACAACCCCAAAAATAGATACAACTTAGATAGCACGTTTTTAGTAAAATCTAAGTGCGAGAGAGTCTTGGGAGTTATGGTGAGTCCGGACCTTAAAACCAGAAAGCAGTGCATTAGTGCCAGAAATAAAGCTAACAGAGCATTAGGGTTCATTACTAGGACGGTAACGAATAGAAGTGCAGAGGTAATTATTAAACTATATCTAGCGATAGTTAGACCCATCCTTGACTATGCGGTACAGTTTTGGTCTCCATCCTACAGAATGGACATAAATTCACTAGAATCAGTACACAGAAGAATGACCAAAATGATACATGGACTCGGAAATTTGCCTTACGAAGAGAGGCTTAGGCACCTAAACTTACACTCTCTAGAAAGACGCAGAGTGCGGGATGATCTAATAGAAGTGTTCAAGTGGATCAAACGCTATAATAAGGGTGATGCAAACAAGGTCATCATAATAAAACAACAGGGTAGGACTCGCAGTAATGGGTATAAACTGGACACATTTAGATTTAAGAAAGAAATAGGCAAGAATTGGTTTCCTAATAGGGTGATCGATGAATGGAATAAACTTAGGAACCATGTAGTAAGCGCTGAAACTATCAGTTGTTTTAAAGAACGATTAGACAACTTTATGGATGGGGATGACAGGTGGTGATAGATACGGAGCTGCCTAGTTTAGGCCTTATGGTCTCTTGCAGTCTCCTTTACTTTTATGTTCTTATGTATGTTCACACACACACACACACACACACACACACACACACACACACACACACACACACACACACACACACACACACACACACACACACACACACACACACACACACACGCGCGCGCGCGCGCGCGCGCACACGCACACACACACACACACGCACACACACACACACACACACACACACACACACACACACACACACACACACACACACACACACACACACACACACACACACACACACACACACACACACATACATACACATACACACACACATACACACACACGCGCGCGCGCGCAACATTTTTTTTTTAAGAAACAGATTGTGAGGAATTCATGAATACTAACGAAGCTGAGAAGTGGAAAATATTTCTTAACCTTGACAACTCGAGTGTGAACAAACATGTACCGAGGGTTAGTGGAATGAAGAATCGGCTAAAGGATCGGTTTAATAAAAATGTAAAACAGAGATATAACATAGAGAAAATGGAAACATAAAAGAAGCAATAGAAGAAAAGAAGAACTACATGAATAATTAATAATAACGCGGAAACCCAAGGAAAAGACAGGGAATTTGAAAAGAATATTATGGGTAAATGTAAATGCAAACCTAAGCTATTCTACATATTTATAAATTGGAAATGAAAGACAAAGAGAAGGAATGTCTTAACTGATATTGAAAGGAAGGTCTATGAAGAGCCATCAATTCAGGCAGGAGTAACTTATTTCTATTAAAGAAAACTATTTCCTAGAGAAAAGAGATGAGAACAATATTCTTAAGGTAAAAGATATAAATGTATAAATGAAAATACACAAGATACTGGAAGTTTGAGAATTGCACTAAAATAGGGCTTATTTTATGTCCAGGGAAGACGCTGGGATACTGCAAGATTTTATTAAATTCTTTGCAGGGTCGGTGAAATGCCAAATAGACTTCAGTATCTCAAAGTGCAGTGTGTCAAACGTAGGTTTATACAATCCAGAAGACAGCTATAACTTAGAGATTACTACAACAATGAAAACAGAACGTGAGAAGAAGTGAAAATCCTGAAAACAGCGCATTCGTACCAGGAATAGGGCTAACAGGGCATTAGAATTTATTGCTAGGATGATCACAAATAAAAATGCATATCAAACTCTATCTGGCGATAGACCCATTCTTGACTATGCGGTACAATTTTAGTCTCCGTCCTATGGAATGGATATTGATTCACTAGAATGAGTACAAATAGATGTAAGGGCTTAGAAACTTATCTTACGAAGACAAACCTAGGCACCTTAAAGGTCAATTGAGAAGGTTTTGGATTTCTTTATTTTTTTGTTATTTCATGTATGAAAATATAACCCAAAAGTTAGAGCACTAAAATGCACATTTCTAGCCTCTTATAGTCTTGATTTTATCCAAACAGCATGATCTTAAACGTGCCTGACAGCAGACGAACTTTTCACTGTCGTGGTTACATTTTCCACCGCTAGGGCAACTGATGACATAACAACTGTTATTTACATTCCCACGCAACACGAAAGTGACTTCACATCGAGTGAAGATGATTTATCGGATTTGGATGCTTTTTCGTGTTCAAATGTAGGTACGGTATAAGGATGCATATAACAGAATATATATATACAATAGACTATGAAGAAAGGCATATCTTTATAAATATGCAGCAAAATGAATAATCGTATATTGGTACTTTTATTTCTTTCATGTTGTACAGGCATTTTGCCTATCGTAACTTTGTGGAGTGGTGTTGGCAACGACTGGGCAAAAGAAATCGCCTGCCCCTTCCAGTGTGTGCCAGAAACTGAATTAGGAAAAATTAGCCTGCGATAGATGAACACTACACAGGATTTAAATATCCTTCAGCAATGACTTTGATTTAGATTCTTGGAATAATATTCGGAGTACTATCTATCCTTGGTGTACGAAAAGAGTTCACTGTGTTGGACGATTAAACCTGGGCCTTTGTTTCTGAATGATGTCAGACTTCTCTTGTTTTTCATACTTGGAACAGACTGGTTCAGGAACTTTCATATCGGACTGAAGTTTCACATCTTTTGCATGTTTGTATGATGGATATTCAGAACGCAACCTTAGTAATTCACCAAGTAAAATTTGTACATATTCTGTAAATAAAACTGGAGATTTGTGTTTTGTACATTTTATTGTTTAGTTTGTCATATTATCAGAACAATACCAAATTTTTAGGTAAGTATTTTGAGTTTATCACATTACTCCAATACGAAGTTTTATGCAGTTTCACAGTTTGGATGCAATAATGCTTCATACACTCACCATATGTTAGATCAAGCTTCTTCTTCGCCACTCCACACTTTGGGATAAGATATAGCCCATTGCGTCTTTCCATTTTTTCCAGTTTTCTGTTTTTATTTGATTTTTAATTGAAATGAAGGGCAGCAAGTAGTAGTCTGAAGGTGGAAAATTAATAATGATAATTTTCAATCACCATGCATGCCTTTTACAGTTCTCAATATGAATTCAACTCCCTTGTGCCTGAATTAGCGTAGTGATATTACATCAAGAGATATTTGAAGTTACATACGCACTTTCCTTCTTTTCATTGCTTCATAAAAAAGTGCTGGGAGTTGGGAGCAAAGAAGCACATAACCTCGTGATACTATTCCAGGGCTGATGTTTGTTGACAAGGCGAGAGCTGACCGATATCCCTGAGAAGAGCTTTCAGCGTTACTGTTAGCTCATGCTCTTTGTGTGTTTTTGAACCTGAAAGCAAGATGATAAGCAGGCTGTTGTGTGGTGCACGATTGCTAAGCAGATGTACATCTATGAAGCAAGTGCAAAGCTAAAAACATGGTGCAGTGTTGGTAGTAGCTACTATTCCCCGTCAACCAGTTCTACATGCCAGTTCCTTGTCAAACGCTTTACTACACTTTGTATTATAATTTACA
>NC_134791.1:64663051-64668051 GCF_046742065.1 Oratosquilla oratoria
GTCAAGTATAGAATGGTTATGAGTGTAATATGAAAAAAAATCTTAACTATTTTCTAGGATAAACTAAGAGAACACGGAAATTTTAAGGTATTTCCCTGTTTTCTCTTCTCTTATCTATATTAACTTAAGTGTATAAAAGATGTTTGGGAATTTTCATTAATAACCACTTCAGTGGTCGAAAATATCATGGTTATTGCTGCAATATGAAAACATTCTTAACTACATTCAAGATTAAACTAAGTCTTTGCTAACTTGAGTGGCACGTTAACACTCACCATCGGATATAACGTGGATGTTGAGTCTTCGGTTGATGCGTTCTTGCAATCCTGGGCGACCCGTCCACCCCCATCGCCCTACCTCGTACACGCCCACCATCACACCACCACCCACGCCCACTTACGATCACCCACCACCACCTCTATGACCAACTCCCGCCCACCCGCCCGCCCCCTTGAAGTCCTTGGGTGGTCTTCAAGGGTTCTTGGACATGACAATAGCTCGAGCAAGGATGGGGATTGGTCCTCAAAGTGATGGTGTTGTTCAGTAAATAATTCGAAGTCGAGTGGGTCTTCAGGGAATGCTCATTCTCATTTTGCGTGCAGGCCAATGCGCGCGCGCACACGCAACTTGCTGCACACAGAGCCGTGTCCTCTGCTCATGTGCGTTCTCACGCAATTAAATCTCAAACTAAGGTCGAGCAGGTGGGCAATCCGTGGATCCACTTTCGGTGATGGGACTGGTACGTAGGCGGGGCGTGTTCGGGAGCCGGGGCGATGATTGGCTGTTGGCACTCGAAGTCGACTTCGACAAGAGTGAGCATACCTGACGTGTGACTGTCGTTCAGTGGGTGCTGGATGTTGGGGAATGGGGTATCCTGCAGTGTGGGTCGCAGTATAAAAGTCCACACAGGATCTGGTGCACTGATGAGGAGGGGGGAAGGGAAGAAGTCAAACTCGAGGCGTTGAACAGTCTAAAGGAAATCTGGTTACCCAGAAGACGAAGAACACTTATTTACAACAACTATAATCACCATTTATTATAACACCGATTGATTTATGTAGTTCGAAGGAACTATATTGTGTTTCACTCTTTTTGAACTGTTTTGACTGATGTGAACGAGCGATTTCCACGCGTAAATAATATTCGAAGTAATAAATGGTATGGGTTCACAATTTATCTTCCTTCGGGCGCTTGTGGAAATATGATCCTTATATCAGTAACAATCACTAACCTCTGCAACTCACTCAGTGTCTTTCGATCTTATTACCCGAGGGGTGAATCTTTCATGAAGCCTTCAAGATTTCAAGATTTTCTCTTTAATATAACAAATATCCAGAATAACAAATAACAACTTTCTTCATTGAGATCATTTTAGAACTTTAAATTTGTAGTTTTAGGTAACTCTTGATGCAATTATTGTTTGTACAGGTTACTGATGCCAGGGACTGTTGAAAGCGTAGCGGCGACGTCTGAGACCTGTGGAATAAAAATAATGGATATTAACGTACTGTTGTGATCTAGTGAATCTGCAAAGCTATAAACAAGTGTAAATGTATACACGTGTAAACCTTCTCACATGAATCCGCTTGCACGCAGATGCACGGGCGCGCACACAAACGCACGCAAATGCACGTATGCGCGTTCACAAATACACAAACGCACACACACACGCACACACACACACACACACACACACACACACACACACACACACACACACACACACACACACACACACACACACACACACACACACACACACACGCAATCACATGTTTGAATTTATTTTATATTAAGCTTTGGAAAAACAGACAGAAAAATATATAGGATAAGGTAGACTGCAGTAAAGTAATATGACAGGTTATGTGTACCGACGGTCAAAGAAACCTATCTCACGCAGCCATTTTTTTTTTATGACCGGACACGTATCTCGACTCAAAGAAGAAGGATGATCACTTTCAAATTCTGCTCTCTCCCTTTCCCGCCACCCGCCTTAAATTTCTCCTTTACCATCTCTGCATTTTTATCTCTTCGGCGGAATATCGTCCCCAAAGATAGATGCGTTGGCTATCGACGAAGAAATATAATGCAGAGACCTTTTGCTGAGCATGTACCTGGTTCAATAATAAGTCTAGGAAAGGGAAAAGGGGGAATAAAATGGTTTTGACCATACAGAACATACACAGACACATAACAGTAAACAAAGGTATAGATTATAAAAAAACACGTACACAAAGCCAAGACAAAAGAAGGATTGATGCTATGAGGATGATATTTTCATTCTTGGTTTGTAGCTCTGAGATGTTTCTTTATTTAATTTCTTTAACCTTTTGTAGAGCTCGGGCGATTGTACCAGTTGGGAAGCAAAGTGTTTTAAATGTAGTGGTGATGTGATCTATTTCGTCTTGAAAGTATTCTGGGGTGCAGATTCTTAGTGCTCTTAGGAAGAAACTTATAAGTATGCCACTCTTGGCATCAAAGAAAAACAGTATTTACCTTAATGGAGCCAAACAAGCATTCTATACGAAAACCTAAGCAGACCACAAAGAGAAACATTAGAAGCGATATACATAAACACCAATGGTTGTATCAATAAGAGAACAGGTGGTATTTAGAATTGCAAAACATACCACGAAATACGTCTTGGGACAATTGACCACACAGAAACAGGCAGCTCCCCCAGCCCAACGCGCACCAGACCCGATCTAACCGACAAACCTATCAACACGCAAACTCTCACCCCTGCACCCCCATGAATCACAACAACTTCCTTTGAATACCAACGCATTCACATTCTGTAAATTATTACCTCTGAAGAAGCCTCATAAGCCGAAACTGGTCAGGAATAGTATCTTTCCCAATCGTGTAATTTTCATTCTTACCACTCATACACCTGTCATGATGCCACAATACATACATATATACATATATATATATATATACATATATATATATATATATATATATATATATATATAAATATATACACTCACTAATCAACGCAATCCAAATGAACACATAAGAAATGTAGGAAATATGCATGTGCATAATGACTAAACCTCGGAATATCTTTCAGCCACTCGCATTTCAACATAGTCGAAGCACTAACCACACAATACACAAGGCCCAATCTGGAGTATGCAGCAGTGGGCACATGCTGAAACTATAGAACGCGTAAGGAAAGGAAAATGTGAAGAGGAACAGCTACGCGTAAAGTCATTTGCTTCGTGAACCGTGTTGGATGTCATTTATAAAGTAGTTGATTTCTAGATTATGGTAAATGATGTGTCTTGTAATACCATTTTATTCAACATGGTCTTGGATCATGTGTTGGACTCATGATCGACAGCTATTACCCTCCTAGATAAGAGTTCAGAGCTCGCACATTGACCAATCTGTGCACAATGCTGTGACTTATTCATTTCAGGGGGTTGGGGTAATAACGGTTTGCAGTATCATTGAAGCTTCCAAGCCCTAAGCAAGGCTCGATCTCGGGTGTGAACTGCATTAAGCTCTAGACGCTAACCACTACACTAACGTGCGCGCGTGCGCGCGCGTGTGTGTGTGTTTATGTGTGTGTGTGTGTGTATTCACTTGGTCTTTGGACTCGTGTGTGTGTGTGTGTGTGTGTGTGTGTGTGTGTGTGTGTGTGTGTGTGTGTGTGTGTGTGTGTGTGTGTGTGTGTGTGTGTGTGTGTGTGTGTGTGTGTGTGTGTGTGTGTGTGTGTGTGTGTGTGTGTGTGTGTGTGTGTGTGTGTGTTTCACCATGGCCTTGGATCACGTGTTGGACTCGTGATCGACCGTATTTGCCCTCTCGGAAGAGAGCTCAGAGCTCATATATGTCCGAGCTATGAGTAATGTAACCTTACACGCACTTCCCCCCTCCAATTCCCGCCCACGAAAGTTGCAATGACAACTCACAGCTCAGCGGTACTAAAATTATTTCAGCCCTGGGCGGGATTAGAACTCGGACCGCTGTAGTAGCGGTTGCGAACGCTACCACTGCGCCGTGTATGTGTGTGTGTGTGTGTATGTGTGTGTGTGTGTGTGTGTGTGTGTGTGTGTGTGTGTGTATGTGTGTGTGTGTGTGTATGTGTGTGTAATCTTTTCCCAACAGGGAAGTTAATTTCCTTCAACTCTGACTACCGCGGTTATTTCATTCATCTCCGTAGAACCATATCGAGTGACACTTTTCCTTTCATTATGGATCACCAGAAAATTTCATTCATGTCCGTAGCATCCTCTTGACAGAGTCATGTCTAAGCACTGGGTGTTGTACATATATGCAACAACAAGCACTGAATACCAAGTCAAACACTAATAAAAGTGTGTAAGTATGTACACTTAGATATAGCAATGCCTTGTGATGCAGTCGTAATAACCGCAAATGCATTTTATTGTATTATCGGAAATATCCAGTGTTTCTGACCCCATGAGAATAATATCGCACCGAAGGGGTTAAGTCATAGACGTGTAAAGGATGGACTTAAGATTGGTAGCGGAGTCGAGCGATAGATTAGAAAAAAGAAAAAGAAAATCAGTATTGTTTCTTTCAAGTGCTGTGTGACTCTGATCCATAGGGATGTTACTAAAGTCCCTAAAGCGACTTCATAAAACTTAGTATACCATAGGGGGACAACAAATGCATTTATGGAATAAATCTTTTATAATGTTATCAAATAACTTACGTGATTTGGCTAGCTCCCTTATAAGTGGGAAAAGGCTCTTGGCATATACATAGACAAAAGTCTGTTTCGGAAAGAACGCTCAAACAATAATGGGAATTAAGACACTAAACAAATGGAACAGTGTAGTTTTTTGGGACAAATTGAGAAAATTATCAGAGATATTTATCTTCATTTAGTGTCAGAATTAAATTTCGTTTGACAGCGAACATTTTACTTACTAGAGAACTTGTAATTGAAACCAAGCTTGTGTACGTGTGTGCATATATATTGTACATACACATAAACAAGTGCGTTACTACAGACAATCTACCTG
>NC_134791.1:64675551-64678051 GCF_046742065.1 Oratosquilla oratoria
CTTTCCTGTTATCATACTTCCTCTTGTTTATCTTTTCGGTGTCTCTTAACCAATGTTCCCTCTAGATTTTGCTGTGAGTGCGCACAGAAATTTGCTTGTATACAAACTTTGTTTTCTCTGAAAAGTATGTGCGCACCCATACGAGTCGCAATCCATCCAGGCGGGAAAGTCATTTCGTTTGCAATGGAAACGCTAGAGTTAGAAGAGAAAAAAAAAGGAAGCAATTATTGGTTTGACGGTTGGTAAGTTACCATATTTTTAGAGATTTTGTAAGTTGATGTTTGGGTGGAACTTCTTTATTGAATGGATTTTGATATCATTTGGAAAGCTTGTGTGCGCACATTTTTTCTTTATGTGTGTTAGTTGTAAAATATATGTGCGCGTATACAGCTTAGAGGGAACGTTGCTCTTAACACATCAGCGCCTCTTTAGAGCCGGTAAGTAAAATTGGTCGAGTCATAGAATGATCAACTATTTCGCTTCAAACTTCTAATTCAAATTATTTAAATCATATTATATTTCTACTTCCTGAAGTTGGGTGAGAGAGCAGACTATAGTGAAAGGTATTGTGGAGGTGGTAAAAGAGAGGAAGTGGAATTGGGCAGGTAAGTTGGTGCGACCGACTGATGAGCGATGGGGCAGGTGTGTTACTGAGTGGACGCCGCGAGATGGGAAGCGTTGAAGAGGGAGACTAGACAGAAGGTGGAGAGACGAGATTGAGAAGTTTGCAGGAGTGACGTGGTTGAGGGTCGTGTGAATCATGGAATGCTATAAAGGAGGCCTTTGTTCAGCAGTGGACTCATGATGGCTGATTTGATTTGATTTGATTTGATTCTACTTCCTATACGAGAGTTGACACCTTGACGTGGTGGATAGACTTGAGAATCTTAATGATAACAAAAGCTATGTCGATGGAGATGAAATATCTGCAGGGTCACCCATATCGAACAGGTTTTGTAAGAAAGACAAAGAGCAGCTCAAACACACAGTCGTAGGACCCACTGCTAACTGGCACGTCCCTAATGGCAAACAGGGATATTCCTCATAATATGGGGTACCGTCATAATGACGGCGTGGACCATTGGGCACCCTATAGATATAGGGCCTCACCGAATATAATGAATAAGGTGACACCAGAGAAATATCTCACCAGAAACCAGCTGGCATGGTAGTGAGATTACTGCCGAACCCCTTGGTAGCAAACATGAGCAGTATAACCAAAAGACAACCGGGCGTTCCTGTTGGATCATCGTCTCCTAAAAGGTCCAACCGCATTGCCTCGTGTGCTTCCGGGCGGTGTGCCACTGAATGTGAGTAAGCACTGCCCAAGCACATCCAAGTCTTGGACATTAAACAACACGATGAAAATGAAGATCCATTCTTACAACGTAAGAAGTCTCTCGGAAGACCACAGACCGGAGAGTTTAATGGAAGAACTAGACAACATCAAGTGGAACATCGTAGGACTGAGCGAAGTCCGAAGAACAGAAGAAAAGCTGATACAGTTACAAGATGGTCACCACCGGTTCTACTGTAGAGGTAAGGACAAAGAAAGATCTAGTGGAGTAGGATTCCTGATAAACTGAGAGATTGCTTTTAACGTAGTCAAATTCAGTAGTTTATCGGACAGGGTAGCTTGGATTGTGATTAGGTTGTGCAAAAGATACACTCTAAAAATAGTTCAGGTTTATGCACCAACTTCACTGAGTTCAGGCGAAGAAATTGAGTCCTTCTATGATGATTTAAGTCAAGTAATGGACCAAGAAAAAAGTAAGTACACATTGGTAATAGGCCACTTCAGTGCTAAAGTGGGGAAGAAGATGGGAGATGAGACGTGCATTGGGAAGTTTGGAGTAGGTGAAAGAAATGAGAGAGGTGAGATGTTAGTAAATTTTACAGAGAACTACAACATAAGGATAATGAATACTTTCTTCCAAAAGCGTGTAGGTCAAAAATTGACGTGGAGAAGTCCAAATAGAACAACAAAAAACGAAATAGACTTCATATTAGGAGATGAGAGCAAAAGCGTAAGCAATGTTACGGTGATAAATAAAGTCAACATAGGTAATGACCATAATTTTAAGAAAGAAAATCAGCCTTGCAAAGATTAAGGATAATGATAAGAAATTTCAGTTAGATAGTAAAAATAGATTTGAAGCTCTAAGAACTAACGAGGACAGCGTGGAGGATATGAATTTGAATTTAGTGAATATCATTAGGGAATCGGCAGAGAAAGTAGGAAGAACAAAAAACATTAGAGAAAACAAATACTCCAGAGCTACTAATGAACTAATTAAGAGAAGAAGGACCATGCAGATTAAAAGCAGGAGAGACGAAATAGAAAGAGTAGAACTAAACAAGCTTATCAACAAAAGCCAGAGTTCAAAGAAAAGAAAGAGAAACATGGATGAAATAGAGGAAACTATTCGGAAAAGTAAAAATATTAAAGTGACCGAGCGCAGACATGTTTTAGGAAGACAGCAAATGATAGGTTTAAAAG
>NC_134791.1:64688051-64700551 GCF_046742065.1 Oratosquilla oratoria
ATCTCTGGGTGAGGTCACAAGTGGAAGGCGAGGACGACAGGAGTCTCTGGGGGAGGTGACTTGGATAAGCGGGCGAAGTCGGAAGGGGGCCCTGGGTGAGGTCACTAGGATAGGAAGGAAACCAGTCTTGTTCCGGAGCTTGTGGAGGAAAGTCTCGCTCGACTTCTGGTTATGGGTCCTGTGGGCTGGGATTATATATATATAGCCATTCATGAGATCATTGCTGCTCTGCCATCATTCAAAGCCCAGACTCTGCATTCTTCTATGCTTTCACAGGCTGTGATGTGACATCTTTACCGGTAGAGGCAAAAAGAGTGCATGGGAGACATGGCATGCTTTCCCTGAGGTTACAGAAGCTTTCTTGTTACTGTCAAATTTACAATGTCAGTTGACGGAGAGCACACTGGCTCTCATTGAGATATTCGTGGTGCTGTGGTATGACCGCACCATTGAGCCCTCCAACATCAACGAAGCAAGGCAGCAGATGTTTTCCAGGAAATCAAAGTCTCTGGAAAGCATTCCTCCTACAGAAGCTGCTTCAAAGCAATATAATCTGAGAGCATCATTCCAAGGAGGACATGTGTGGGGTCGATCCTTGGATAAAGACCCAGCCTTGCCCAGTCCATCGCTCTTTGGATGGGAATGGGATGCAGCATATTCCAGGTGGACACCAAAGTGGACTACCCTTCAAAAAAGCACATGATATGTGCTATGAACTGATATGCTGCAAATGCAAGAAATCTTGTTGAGGTCTGTGTAAATGCAGCAAAGCACAGCTCAAATGCACTGCACTGTGCAACTGCGAAGGGGACTATTTCCAAACTTGGGTACCTTGCACTGATCTTTTTGTGACTTAAATGTACCACTTGGTAAATCAACATTATTCATTTTGGTTTTGTGGTGATTGGTTATAAAATTCAAAGTTATGTAACAAACGATAAAACAACTTGTTTTGTCGTTTGTAAAGATGATAGCTGTCATTCAATCTGTTTATTTGTTGGAATGAATGTTCATATTTAAATGCTATGTTTACTGTGTATATTTAGATAAACACTTCTTCAAGAATACTTTGTATCAAATATTTTATCCAATGTGGCGAAAAATTTCAGGTTTTATATTGACAAAATACCCAGGTATTTTCACAATTGTATTCAGAGGTTGCAGCAAAAAAGCTGTTTGCAGTTTTGGTTACTATTTTTTTTTTATCATCAGGGGACTCTGACATTAAGGTTACTCTACAAGTGTGCCAAGTTTCATAATTTTAACCAAATAATTCACAGTCTTTGGCTTAGATTACCCATATACTGTATATATATATATATATATATATATATATATATATATATATATATATATATATATATATGTGTGTGTGTATATATATATGCTGGTACATTGTGACAAATTGATGAAGGTGGAAAAAGAAGTCACGGGTCTAGTTCCGAGTTCCTTAGTTTATTCCTGACCGGTTTCGCTCTATGCTTCTTCTGAAGCATTCCTCTGAAGAAGTATAGAGCGAAACCGGTCAGGAATAAACTCAGGAACTCGGAACTAGACCCGTGACTTCTTTTTTCCACCTTCATCATATAAATATATATATATATATACATATATATATATATATATATACATATATATATATATATATGTATATATATTTATATGTATATATATATATATATATATATATATATATATATATATATATACATATGAAGAAGAAGAAAGGACAAATGAGAGATTAGGTGGGTGGGAGTAAAACGAGGACGATCTAGGAATTGATTTACTCTAACGTTTCGAACGTGGAAAAGCACCAGGGGAAAATGGTATATCAATAGATCTGTTGAAAGACGCAGTTGAATTAGTTCATATCAAATTAGCTGAGTTGTACACCCAGTGCTTACGTCAAGAAAGCGTTCCTGATGCGTGGTGCAATGCTATAGTGATTCTGCTTCATAAAAAAGGAGACCAGAAGGACCTTAGTAACTATCAACCGATTAGCTTGCTATCAAACGTATATAAAGTATACTCCAAGATCCTTACAAATAAACTAAGTCAAGCTTTAGATGGAAACCAACCGAGAGAACAGGCAGGCTTTAGAAGCGGATATTCAACTCTAGACCATTTGCAGGCGATAAACCATCTAATCGAGAAAACGACAGAATACAATATACCTCTGTGTTTAGCTTTTGTAGATTACGAGAAGGCCTTTGACTCGGTAGAACAAATAGAAATACTAAACTCGCTACGCAAACAGGGTACAAACGAAAAGATCGAAAGAGTTTTAGAAAAGATTTATATAAAAGGTACCGCTATAGTTCGACTACATAAAGATACAGAAAATATCAAGATCGAGAAAGGAGTACGACAAGGAGATACAATTTCACCCAAACTACTTACAGTTTGTTTAGAAGACTTTTTCAGAAGGTTGAGTTGGGAAAAGAAAGGTTTGAAGATTAATGGCGAATATTTGAACCACCTAAGATTTGCGGATGATATCATTCTTATTTCAGAAAGAGCAGAAGACTTGCAAGATATGCTGAGCGATTTAAACAAGGAAAGTCTGAAAGTAGGTTTAAAAATGAATAAGAGTAAAACCAAAATAATGTTCAATACGAAAGTTCAAAGCAAAGAGATTATAATTAATGTTGAGAATCTTGAGGAAGTTGAAAAATATAATTATTTAGGCCATATGGTGAAGGTGACGAAAGATCATGATAATGAAATAAAGAGACGTATTACAATTGGTTGGAAAGTGTTTGATAAGTATAATAAAATCCTGAGAGGCTCTTTACCTTTATGTTTGAAACGTAATGTATTATACCAGCAATAATTTACGGGTGTGAGGCTTGGAAACTGACGAGGGCGATGGAAACAAAGCTAAGGACTGCACAGAGGAGAATGGAGAGATCAATGATGGGAATAACACTGAGAGACCGAAAGAGTGAGAGAGCAGACTAGAGTGGAGGCAGTAAAAGAGAGGAAGTGGAATTGGGCAGTTAAGTTAGTGCGAACGACTGATGAGCGATGGAGCAAGTGTGTTACTGAGTGGACGCCGCGAGATAGGAAGCGTGGAAGAGGGAGACCAGACAGAAGGTGGAGAGACGAGATCGAGAAGCTTGCAGGAATGACATGGTAGAGGATGGCACGGTCGTGTGAATCATGGAATGTTATGAAGGAGGCCTTTGTTCAGCAGTGGACTCAGGATGGCTGATTTGATTGATTCGACCAACTTGTCTTCTTCAGAGAGATGGGTCAGAAGCAGTGTCGTATGACATAGCACATCCACAGCAAGTCCGTTTCATTTAATAGGCGACCCCCCCCTCTCCGTCCCCTCATGCAGAAAAGGAGAAGACGGGGAGAAATCCCTTCGGGCTGCGTCAAAATTTTCTCACACATACTCCCTCTCCCCCCAACCCCCACCCATTCCACCTCATGGATCACATCATCCATATACAACCATTCTCCATTCACCCCTGTCTTCTGTCCTATCCCGTCCTTCCTCAACAGACATTCCCCTCTTCCCCAAATCCCCTTTCACCCCATCCATCCATCTCATCCTAGGTCACCCCCTCATGTTCACTCCTTCCACATCTGCCTTCCACACTTCTTTTACTAGCCTTTCTTCACTCATTCTTTCCATGTGTCCAAACCATCCCGATATTCTTTCATCTACCCTATCTCCTAGCTCCCTTTCCCTCCCCGTTCTCCTCCTCACCTCCCCATTTCTCACTCTATCTAGCCTAGTAACCCCTTTCATACTTCTCAGACACCTCATCTCAAACACATTAAAACTCCTCTCTTCATCTCTTATGCTCCATGTTTCTGCCCCATACAGTGCTGTCGGCATAGTCACTCCTTCATATAATCTCTTCTTAGCATCCATTCCCAGATGTCTATTTCTCATTACACTTTTTAATCCACCAAGGCAGGTACAGATATGGTGGAATGGCTGGTGAGGTAATTTAATTTTTGTTTAAGAGAGGGTAGTGCCGGAGGACTGGAGGAGTGCCTGTATAGTTCCGCTTTACAAGGGAAAGGGGGACAAGTGTGAGTGTAGTAGTTTCAGAGGGATCAGCTTGTTGAGTGTAGTTGGGAAGACTTATGGGAGGGTCTTGATTGAGAGGATTAGGAGAGGAATAGAGGGAGTAATTGATGAGGAACAGTGGGGGTTTAGGACAGGTAGGGATTGTGTAGATCAGATTTTTTTGGTAAGACAGATATGTGAGAAAGCTATAGGAAAGGGGAGGGATGTTTTTTTGGCTTTTATGGATCTGGAAAAGGCTTACGAAAGGGTAGACAGAAAGGCACTGTGGGAGGTACTGCAGATACATCGGATAGGAGGAAAGCTGTTAAGAGCAGTAAAGAGTTTTTATGGGAGTAGTAGAGCTTGTGTTAGGATTAGAAATGGAGAGAGTGAATGGTTTAAGGTAAAGGTGGGACTTCGCCAGGGATGTGTTATGTCACCCTGGCTGTTCAATCTTTACATGAATAGGGTGGTGCGAGAGGTGAATGGAAGGGTGGTGGGTCAGGGGTTGGAGATGATTAAAGAAAATAGAGAAAAGTGGGAGGTGAACCAGCTGTTGTTTGCGGACGACACTGCGCTTGTGGCAGGATCAGAGGAGGGTCTGAGGAAGTTAGTAACAGAGTTTGAGAAGGTGTGTGAAAGAAGGAAGATGAAGATAAATGTGGGTAAAAATAAGGTGATGAGATGTACAAGGGGAGAGAGTAACAGCAGGCTGGAAGTGAGCATTAAGGGTGAAAGACTGGAGGAAGTGGATAGTTTTAGATACTTGGGTGCGAATGTGGCAGGGAAGGGAGGAATGGGGGTGGAGGTAGAATGTAGATTGAGAGAAGCGAGTAAATGCCTTGGTGGATTGAAAAGTGTAATGAGAAATAGACATCTGGAAATGGATGCTACGAGGAGGTTATATGAAGGAGTGATTGTGCCAACAACACTGTACGGGACAGAAACATGGAACATGAGAGAGGAGGAGAGAAGGAATTTGAATATGTTTGAGATGAAATGTCTGAGAAGTATGATAGGGGTTACTAGGCTAGATAGGGTGAGAAATGAGGAGGTGAGGAGGAGAACAGGGGTGGAAAAGGAGCTGGGAGATAGGGTTGATAAAATAGTATTAGGATGGTTTAGACACATGGTAAGAATGAGTGAAGAAAGATTAGTAAAAGAAGTGTGGAAGGCAGAGGTGGAAAGAGTGAATATAAGTAGGCGTCCTAGGATGAGATGGATGGATGGGGTGAAAGGGGTATTACAAAAGAGTGGAATGTCTGTGGAGGAAGGACGGGAGATGACAGAAGATAAGGGTGAATGGAGAGGGGTTGTGTATAAATGATGCTGTGATGCATGAGGGGGAGTGGGTGGGGGATGGCGGGTGAGGAAGTATGTATGAGAAAAAAAAAAAAATTGACGCAGCCCGAAGGTATTTCTCCCCGTCTTCTCCTTTTATGCAATGGGGGGACGGAGAGAGGGGGTCGCCGAATTTATGAAGTGGTCTTACTATGGATGTGCTGTGTCTTGCGACACTGCTTCTGACCCAGGGCAGTGGACAGGATGCAGGGATGACCTGTCATCCAGTAGGTGGCAAGATGGGAGGGAGGGTGGAGGGGAGTAGAATATATAGGAAATGGAATGGGTGGGAGTGGTTTCTATGTCTTTTTCTTTTTGGCTACCCCCCCGTGTAGGGGAAAAAAGCCTTTGGTATATGTATGTATGTATGTATGTATGTATGTATGTATGTATGTATGTATTATTATTATTATTATTATTATTATTATTATTATTATTATTACTATTATTATTACTATCATCATTATTATTATTGTTATTATTATTATTATTATTATTATTATTATTATTATTATTATTATTATTATCATTATTATTATTATTATTATTATTATTATTATTATTATTATTATTATTATTATTATTATTATTATTATTATTATTATTATTATTATTATTATTATTATTATCATATATATTAATACGATAGCGTGTGTGTTAGCGTGTGTGTTATTTATTTATTTTGTGTGTCACGCAAAACTGAATGGTTGAAATAAGGCATGTTTGTTCCGTAGACTTTATTATTATTATTATTATTATTATTATTATTATTATTATTATTATTATTATTATTATTATTATTATTATTATTATTATTATTATTATTATTATCATCTATATATTAATACGATAGCGTGTGTGTTATTTATTTATTTTGTGTGTCACGCAAAAATGAATGATTGAAATAAGGCACGTCTGTTCCGTAGACTTTATTATTATTATTATTATTATTATTATTATTATTATTATTATTATTATTATTATTATTATTATTATTATTATTATTATTATTATTATTATTATTATTATTATTATCATTATCATTATTATTATTATCATCATTATTATTATTATTACTATTATTATTATTATTAATATTATTATTATTATTATTATTGTTGTTGTTGTTGTTGTTGTTGTTGTTATTATTATTATTATTATTATTATCATTATTATTGTTATTATCATTATCATTATTATTATTATTATTATTATTATTATTATTATTATTATTATTATTATTATTATTATTATTATTATTATACGATAGCGTGTGTGTAATTTTGTGTGTCACGCTTACATCAAAAGCAACAACCTTCCATGGTGTCGAAGTTCTCGAAGCTGCCAAAGTTCTCGAAAGTGCCGAAGTTCTCAAAGGTGCCGAAGTTCTCGAACGTGCCGAAGTTCTCGAACGTGTCGAGGTTCTCGATGTTCTCGAAAGTGCCGAAATTGTCGAAGGTGCCGAAGTTCTCGAAGGTGCCGAAATTTTTGAATGTGCCAAAGTTCTCGAAGGGGCCGAAGTTCGCGAAGGCGCCGAAGTTCTCGAAGGCGCCGAAGTTCTCGAAGTCGCCGAAGTTGTCGAAGGTGCCGAAGTTCTCGAAGGTGCCGAAGTTCTCGAAGGTGCCGAAGTTCTTGAAGGTGCCGAAGTTCTCGAAGGTGCCGAAGCTCTCGAAGGTGCCGAAGTTCTCGAAAGTGCCGTAGTTCTCGAAAGTGCCTAAGTTCTCGAAGGTCTGGCAGGTCTCGAAGTTCTGGAAGGTCTGGAAGTTCTGGAAGGTCTCGAACTTCTGGAAGGTCTCGAAGATCAAATGAAAATGAAGAAAGAAAATATGGACAGCTCTATATAATTGAAACAAATGAAGCATTAAATCTGAGGTCAAATGCTAATCAAAATTCTAATTGCTTATATTCAGTTTTCGAAAAAATATCTCAAGCAATGGTCGATAATCTTTATGTAGGGGCATATAAAAACATGAGAACTGTCGAGCTTGAAGAGCAACAGAGAGCTACATTACAAAATATCCTTCCCAGAAAAATAACCATGCAATTTATTGCCGGCCCTGATGCGAGGAGATATAATAATCCAACAAATGATGAAATTGCAGCAATATTTGTCGGTGATGATGGAGCACCTCCTGTCCAGCGTGACATTATAGTGTACCCTGAAGGACAACAGAGGGAGAGGATATCCTACCTCTCTTGCCATCTTGATGCAATGATTTACCCTCTTCTCATTCGTGTAATATACACGGGTTCAGCTAGTATATATTAATACGATAGCGTGTGTGTTATTTTGTGTGCCACGCTTCTCGAATGGTTGAAATAAGGCATGTTTGTTCCGTAGACTTTATTATTATTATTATTATTATTATTATTATTATTATTATTATTATTATTATTATTATTATTATTATTATTATTATTATTATTATTATTATTATTATTATTATTATTATTATTATTATTATTATTATTATTATTATTATTATTATTATTATTATTATTATTATTATTATTATTATTATTATTATTTATTATTATTATTATTATTATTATTATTATTATTATTATTATTATTATTATTATTATTATTATTATTATTATTATTATTATATTATTACTATTACTATTATTATTATTATTATTATTATTATTATTATTATCATTATTATTATTATTGTTATTATTATTATTATTATTATTATTATTATCATTATTATTATTATTATTATTATTATTATTATTATTATTATTATTATTATTATTATTATTATTATTATTATTATTATTATTATTATTATACGATAGCGTGTGTGTTATTTTGTGTGTCACGCTTACATCAAAAGTAACGACCTTCCATGGTGTCGAAGTTCTCGAAGCTGCCGAAGTTCTCGAAGGTGCCAAAGTTCTCGAAGGTGCCGAAGTTCTCGAACGTGCCGAAGTTCTCGAAGGTGTCGAGGTTCTCGAAGTTCTCGAAAGTGCCAAAATTGTCGAAGGTGCCGAAGTTCTCGAAGGTGCCGAAATTCTCGAAGGTGCCAAAGTTCTCGAAGGGGCCGAAGTTCGCGAAGGCGCCGAAGTTCTCGAAGGCGCCGAAGTTCTCGAAGTCGCCGAAGTTGTCGAAGGTGCCGAAGTTCTCGAAGGTGCCGAAGTTCTCGAAGGTGCCGAAGTTCTCGAAGGTGCCGAAGCTCTCGAAGGTGCCAAAGTTCTCGAAAGTGCCGAAGTTCTCGAAAGTGCCTAAGTTCTTGAAAGTCTGGAAGGTCTTGAAGTTTACAAGATATTATGAATAATAATTTCATATTTGGTGGTAAAGTCATCATATTAGGAGGAGACTTCAGGCAAGTTCTGCCTGTGGTTCCTAGAGCTCCACCTGCTGCAGTATTGGATGTATGCCTAAAGAAGTCTCCAATGTGGCACAATTTTCATCAACTTAAACTCTCTCAGAATATGAGGACTAATGAAAACGAACAAGTTTTCTCACAATGGCTCTTACAAATTGGAAATGGTCGAGTGCAGAGTTCACTTGATAACGTTTCTGATGATACGATCGATATCCCAGAACAATGTGTATGCATTGACTCTTTAGTATCAGACATATTTGATAATTGCACCCAAGACGAAATGAAAAGTAGAGTTATTTTGTCACCAAAAAAATATAGATTGCTTGAAAGTTAATGAAGATATTCTACGAAGACTACCAACTGAGAGCAAAACATATTTAAGTATAGATTCAGTATCATCAGACAATGAAATGGAAGCCAATAATTATCCAATCGAATTCATAAATTCACTTACGCCTTCGGGAATGCCTCCTCATCGTCTCAATCTTAAAGTTGGATCTATTATTATGCTGCTTCGAAACCTGTCAATAACGCAAGGACTATGTAATGGAACGCGTTTAGAAGTATTGGAGCTTCATAACCACAGTATTCTAGCTTCAATCATGAGTGGATCTCATGCTCAGGAGCGAGTTTTAATTCCAAGAATTAAACTTAATCCCAGTGACGTAAATATTCCATTTGTTCTGCACAGGACTCAATTTCCCGTCCGCCTATCATATTCAATGACCATTAATAAAGCTCAAGGACAGACTTTCGATAAGGTTGGGATCTACCTACCACAACCTTGCTTTACTCATGGACAACTTTATGTAGCCTTCTCAAGAGCAAGGTCTATGAACAGTGTAAGAGTGAAAATTTGTCCTCAGAATGATTCTACTCATGGCCAGAGAAGAGGAACTACCTTCACAAGAAATATTGTATATAAAGAAGTTTTGTAAATTGTTTCATGTATTGCTCATTTTTTAAAATACAATTCAAATCTTATCACATTTTATTCAAACATGTATAGGTTAGGAACAAGATAATTAGTATTGAAAATATAATTTCGTGTAATTTACACGGGTTCCGCCGAAGTTCTCGAAGGCGCCGAAGTTCTCGAAGTCGCCGAAGTTGTCGAAGGTGCCGAAGCTCTCGAAGGTGCCGAAGTTCTCGAAGGTGCCGAAGTTCTTGAAGGTGCCGAAATTCTCGAAGGTGCCAAAGTTCTCGAAGGCGCTGAAGTTCTCGAAGTCGCCGAAGTTGTCGAAGGTGCCGAAGTTCTCGAAGGTGCCAAAGTTCTCGAAGGTGCCTAAGTTCTCGAAGGTGCCGAAGTTCTCGAAGGTGCCGAAGCTCTCGAAGGTGCCGAAGTTCTCGAAAGTGTGTCACGCTTACATCAAAAGCAACGACCTTCCATGGTGTCGAAGTTCTTGAAGCTGCCGAAGTTCTCCATAATAATCCAACAAATGATGAAATTGCAGCAATATTTGTCGGTGATGATGGAGCACCTCCTGTCCAGCGTGACATTATAGTGTACCCTGAAGGACAACAGAGGGAGAGGATATCCTACCTCTCTTGCCATCTTGATGCAATGATTTACCCTCTTCTCTTTCGTGTAATTTACACGGGTTCCGCTAGTCTATATAATAATACGATAGCGTGTGTGTTATTTATTTATTTTGTGTGTCACACTTACATAAAAAGCAACGACCTCCCATGGTGTCGAAGTTCTCGAGGCTGCCGAAGTTCTCGAAGGTGCCAAAGTTCTCGAACGTGCCGAAGTTCTCGAACGTGCCGAAGTTCTCGAACGTGTCGAGGTTCTCGAAGTTCTCGAAAGTGCCGAAATTGTCGAAGGTGCCGAAGTTCTCGTAGGTGCCAAAGTTCTCGAAGGGGCCGAAGTTCGCGAAGGCGCCGAAGTTCTCGAAGGCGCCGAAGTTCTCGAAGGCGCCGAAGTTCTCGAAGTCGCCGAAGTTGTCGAAGGTGCCGAAGTTCTCGAAGGTGCCGAAGTTCTCGAAGGTGCCGAAGTTCTCGAAGGTGCCGAAGTTCTCGAAGGTGCCGAAGCTCTCGAAGGTGCCGAAGCTCTCGAAGGTGCCGAAGTTCTCGAAAGTGCCGAAGCTCTCGAAAGTGCCGAAGTTCTTGAAGGTCTGGAAGGTCTGGAAGTTCTGGAGGGTCTGGAAGTTCTGGAAGGTCTCGAACTTCTGGAAGGTCTCGAAGATCAAATGAAAATGAAGAAAGAAAATATGGACAGCTCTATATAATTGAAACAAATGAAGCATTAAATCTGAGGTCAAATGCTAATCAAAATTCTAATTGCTTATATTCAGTTTTCGAAAAAATAACTCAAGCAATGGTCGATAATCTTTATGTAGGGGCATATAAAAACATGAGAACTGTCGAGCTTGAAGAGCAACAGAGAGCTACATTACAAAATATCCCTCCCAGAAAAATAACCATGCAATTTATTGCCGACCCTGATGCGAGGAGATATAATAATCCAACAAATGATGAAATTGCAGCAATATTTGTCGGTGATGATGGAGCACCTCCTGTCCAGCGTGATATTATAGTGTACCCTGAAGGACAACAGAGGGAGAGGATATCCTACCTCTCTTGCCATCTTGATGCAATGGTTTACCCTCTTCTCTTTCGTGTAATATACACGGGTTCCGCTAGTTATTATTATTATTATTATTATTATTATTATTATTATTATTATTATTATTATTATTATTATTATTATTATTATTATTATTATTATTATTATTATTATTATTATTATTATTATTATCATTATCAGGAGTGAAGAGAGGGCGAGGGAGGGAAGGGGTGGCTATTCTAGTAAATGAAGAGATAGGTAAACGTGTAGTGGAGTGGAAGGAGGTTTCCTCAAGGATAATGTGGATGAAGGTGAAACTGGGAAAGGAGATGTGGGTCTTTGTAAGTGCATATGGGCCTGGCAGTGAGAAGAGTGTAGAAGAAAGGGAGGCCTTTTGGATAGATTTAAATGAGTGCATAGAGGATTTAGGGAGAAATGTCAATGTAATAGTACTGGGAGACCTTAATGCTAGGGTAGGAAATAGTCCAATCGATGGAGTGGTTGGGAAATGTGGAGTTCCAGGAAAGAATCGTAGTGGAGAGTTGATGGTGGAAATGTGTCTAGAGAGAGAGTTGATAATAGCAAATGCAGTGTTTCGGAAGAAAGTCAAGCATAAGTACACATGGGAGAGGGTGGTAGATAGAGCGTTAATGGATTATGTAGTGGTAAATAGGATTATGATAGGAAGAGTTAAGGATGTACATGTGCTAAGGGGAGAGGGTGGGGGAATATCAGATCATTTTTTGGTGAAAGGTAAGTTGAGAGTGGAGGATAGATGGAGAAAGAGGAAAGGGACAAGAGGTAGGGAGGTTCTTAGAGTGAACTCTATAAATGAAAAGGAAAAAGAGAAGGAGTACGAAAAGAAGCTGAAGGAGGAGTGGGAGGGAGTGAAGGATAGATTAGAGCTAGGTGTGGAGGAGGAATGGGGATGGTTCAAGGAGGGAGTCATAAAGTGTGCAAGGATGGTGTGTGGAACAAGAAGGACAGGAGGAAATAGAAGGAAGGGTAGTGAATGGTGGGATGAGGAAACTAAGAAGGTTGTAGAAGAGAAGAAGCGAGCTTTCACAGATTGGTTACAAAATAGGACAAGGGAGTCATATGAGAGGTACAAAGAAAAGAAAAGAGAAGTAAAGCAAAAGGTAAAGGAGGCAAAGAGGAGAGCAGATGTGAAATGGGGTAAGAGTATGACAGAAAATTTTGAAAGTAATAAAAATATGTTTTGGAAAGA
>NC_134791.1:64713051-64728051 GCF_046742065.1 Oratosquilla oratoria
TCTTCGTTCTTAATCATTTCGGATTACATTCGTTTTCAAATAATTTGTTTGTTGATTGCACCTTCCAGAAATATCTTCATCGGGCCAGCTGCTCCTTCATTGTATTGGATCAGTTCTCTTCCTCTCCTGGAAATTCTTTAATCATCCTTCCTTATTATTCTTCCTTCTTAGTTTTTTTTTCATCTATGCTTTATTTATCTCCCAATTCTGTGTTAAATATTATTGTGAGTTATTCTTTCCTTTACTATTCCTTATTTTGTATCTTTCATCTCATTTTTTATATCGTAGTGGATCATGCTTTACTTGTTGCTCGTCACTGTTTTGATCTTCGTCTTAGCTGTGTGTCTGCCTATCCTCTCCTTCTGTTGTTCTTCTTTCCCCTCCCTTCTGAGGATTTCCTTCCTTTCTATTACCTCTGTTTCATGCATTGTTTTATGCTCCACTTCCCATAGATATGTTTACTTGGACATCTGTCAGAGTTTCATCATATGTTTTATAACAATTTCCTCCTCCTCCGAAACCAATTATTAACCATTACCAAGAAAATTCCACGTATTTCTTCTCTGAACATTTCTCGTGCTTTTCCTTGTCTACTTATTTTCCTTATTCAGTTAGTTTACGGTTTGTCTTGATGGGAATATTCTTTTCCCTTTCTGTGAATCCTCAAAAACCTACTTTCTTTCCAATATTATTCTTCCGATACATGTTTCTTCAAGTCATTTCCTATTCTAGTATGTACTTGTGTGTGTATGTATGTGTGTGTGTGTGTGTTTGTGTGTGTGAGCACATGTATGTATACATGTGTGGTGTGTGTGTGTGTGTGTGTGTGTGTGTGTGTGTGTGTGTGTGTGTGTGTGTGTGTGTGTGTGTGTGTGTGTGTGTGTGTGTGTGTGTGTGTGTGTATGTGTGATTCACCATGGTCTTGAATCACGTGTTCGATCATGATCGACAGCTATTACACTACCGAATGAGAGCCCAGAGCTCATATATGACCAATCTATGGGTAATGCTATGACCTTACATGTACACACACACACACATCTACCCTCCCCACGAGAGTTGGAGCAACGACTCATAGCGCAGCGATACTAAAATTGTTCCAGAACTGGGAGGGATTCGAACTCGGAATGCTGCACCAGCTGTTGCAAACGCTACCACTGGGCCGTCGAGTGTGTGTGTGTGTGTGTGTGTGTGTATTTACCTAGTTGTACCTAGTTGTATTATGCGGGAAGGGGAGCTATGCTCGTGTGTCCCGCCTTTGTATCTCGCAGTGTCTAGTTTGCTTTTAAACTCATGAATGGTTTTTGCGCATACTATTTCATTATCCAGTTTGTTCCAAGTGTCCAATACTCTATGTGGAAAACTGTTTTTCTTCAGTTCTCTTCTATAGCTATGTTTTTTTTGTGTGTGTGTATGTGTGTGTGTGTGTGTGTGTGTGTGTGTGTGTGTGTGTGTGTGTGTGCGTGTGTGTAAATATGCATTGGTGCGTGCGTGTTTTTGTGTTTGTGTGTGTGTGTGTGTGTGTGTGTGTGTGTGTGTGTGTGTGTGTGTGTGTGTGTGTGTGTGTGTGTGTGTGTGTGTGTGTGTGTGTGTGTGTGTGTGTGTGTGTATTTACCTAGTTGTATTTTGCGGGAAGGGGAGCTATGCTCGTGGTGTCCCGCCTTTTTATCTCGCAGTGTCTAGTTTGCTTTTAAACTCATGAATGGTTTTTGCACATACTATTTCATTATCCAGTTTGTTCCAAGTGTCCACTACTTTATGTGGAAAACTGTTTTTCTCCAGTTCTCTTCTGTAGTTATGTTTTTTTTTCTTTCCATGTCCTCTTGTGTTTCTCTTTTCCCAGTTTAATAAGTCCTCTCTGTCGAGTATCTCTGTGCCTTTCATGATTCTGTAGATGGTCAGTAGGTCACCTCTCTCTCTTCTTTGCTCCAGCGTTGGTTAACTCCAGTTTAGCCAATCTCTCCTCATATGATAGGTTTGCAAGTGCAGGTGCCATTTTTATTGCTGCTTTCTGGATTCTTTCTATTTTCTTTATATTCTTTTTGGTACTGGGTGACCACAATGTCGCCGCATACTCTAGTCTACTGTAGGCCTTATCAATGTAACCAATATTATTTTTTATCATGTCTTCGTCTAAGTGTGCAAATGCCACTTTTATTGATCTTAGCAAGTTGTAAGCCTCCCCGACAATTTTGTTAATCTGTTTATCATAGGATAAGTCGTTTGTGATAATTACCCCCAAATCTTTTTCGGATCCTGCCTTCTTTACCTCCTTGGTTCCAATTGTATATTTTCCTGATATTCTGTTTTTGATTTTTCCAAACTCCATTATGCTACACTTCTTAGTATTAAAGTCCACTTCCCATTTCTGACTCCAGTTCCATACCTTATTCAGGTCTTCCTGCAGTGCTTCACAGTCCTTATCAGTTTCCACTTTCCTTAACAGTTTGGCGTCGTCTGCAAAGAAGCTCATGTAACATTTCACATCCCCGTCCATGTCATTCACATAAATAGCAAATATCATTGGTGCCAATACAGATCCTTGCGGTACCCCACTGATCGCCTCTTTCCAATCAGAATATTTTTCTCTGAGCACTACTCTCATCTTTTTACCAGTCAGGAAGTCCTCCATCTATTTTAGTAGGTTCCCTTATATTCCTCCTATGTGTTCCAGTTTTTCAAGTAATTTTCTGTGTGGTACTTTGTCAAAAGCTTTTTGCAAGTCTAGGAATGCACAATCAGCCCATCCATTTCTTTCTTGCACTATGTCTATTAGTCTTGAGTAGAAGCATATTAAGTTTGTGGTGCATGATCTTCCTTGTCTGAACCCAAATTGTCTTGGGTTTATTACGTTGTTGTCTTCCAGATGTTTTACCCACCTATTCTTGATGATTTTCTCACAAATTTTGGCTATAGTGCTTGTTAGTGATACTGGCCTATAGTTGGTGGGTTCTTCCTTGTTTCCTCTTTTCCTCCTTGTGTGTGTGTGTGTGTGTGTGTGTGTGTGTGTGTGTGTGTGTGTGTGTGTGTGTGTGTGTGTGTGTGTGTGTGTGTGTGTGTGTGTGTGAGTGTGTGTGTGCGTGTGTGTCCATATGTATTTGTGCGTGTATGTAATAATCTGCGTGTATGTGCATGTATATTAGTATGTGTATGTATTTTTATGCATGTGTGTATGTGCATGTTTATGTGTGTGTATGTAGATATGTAGGTGTATAGGCATATACGTATATGTATGTGTATGTGTATATGTATGTGTATTTGTATGTGTATGTGTATATGTATGTGTATGTGTACGTATGTGTCCATATGTATTTGCGCGTGTGTGATTTTGTGTGTATTCACCTTGGTCTTTGGATCACGTGCTGGCCTCGTGATCACCAGCTATATCCTACCTGGATGAGAGCTCAGAGCTCGGATGACCAATCTATGCGTAATGCTGTGACCTTACACGCACCCCTCCCCAACTCCCCTCCCACGAGAGTTGGAGTAACGACTCGAAGCGCAGCGATACTGAAATTATTTCAGCCCTGGGCGGGATTCGAACCCGAACCGCCGTAGTAACAGTCGGGGACTCTACCATCCGCGCCACCGTGTGTGTGTGTGTGTGTGTGTGTGTGTGTGTGTGTGTGTGTGTGTGTGTGTGTGTGTGCGTGTGTGTATGTGTGTGTGTATGTGTGTGTGTGTGTGTGTGTATTCACCTCGGATCTGCTGCAGTCTCTGTCGAGACAGCCAGACACCACCCTACGGCAGTGAGCTCAAAGCTCATTATTTGCCGATCTCTGGGTAGGTCTGAGACCACTCACACACCACACACCGGGACAGCAAGGTCACAACTCCTTGACTAATGTCCCGTACCTACTCACTGCTAGGTGAACAGGGTTTACACGTGAAGGGAGACAAACCCAACTTATCTCCGCCCGGCCGGGGAATCGAACCCCTGTTCTCTGACTTGTGAGGCCAGTGCTTTACCAATCCGCCACCGAGCCGTGTGTGTGTGTGTATGTGTGTGTGTGTGTGTGCGTGTGTGTGTGTGTGTGTGTGTGTGTGTGTGTGTCCATATGTATTTGTTTGTGGGTGTATGCATATATCTGCGTGTATGTGCATGTATATTAGTATGTGTATGTATGCATGTGTGTATGTTTATGTGTACGTGTATGTGTATGAGCTTGTGTATTTTTACTGTTTGTGCATACGCATGTTTATGTGTATGTGGATGTGTATGTGTATAGGCATATACTTATATGTATGTGTGTGTGTATATGTATTTGTACGTGCATATGTATGTGTATGTGTATGTGTATGTGTATCTTTATGTGTATGTGTATTGTATTGTATGTGTATATGTATGTGTATGTGTACTTACGTATAAGTATGCGTATGTGTATGTCTAAGTGTATGTGCATGTATATGTGTATATGTATGTGTTTGTGTATATGCATGTATATGTGTATGTGTATGTGTATGTGTATGTATATGTATATGTATATGTATATGTATATGTATATGTATATGTATATGTATATGTATATGTATATGTATATGTATATGTATATGTATATGTATATGTATATGTATATGTATATGTATATGTATATGTATATGTATATGTATATGTATATGTATATGTATATGTACATGTATATGTGTATGTGCATGTGTATGTGCATGAGGATGTTTATGTGTATGTGTATGTACATATGTTTGTGCATATGTTTGTGTTTATGTACGTGTAAGTGTGCGCTTGAGTTTGCATATATTATTTGGTTGTAAACACTATCAAATCACCTTCTGCTCGCTAACATCAGCAGATCCAGAATATTCATATTCTTTTTATATGTTTTATCAACAAGACCTAGAACAATATTAGGTGCTGTATTCTATATCTGTATTCTTACGTGGCGACCCAATCACCGCAGTATGCTCCAGTCCAGGGCTAATAAGTATTCGTGTAACATTTTACATTTCAATGTCATCAATCTGGTATGTGTTTCTGGTGATAAGTTTTATATAGTGGTAATTTCCAAGTTTCTTTTAGCCTCTGTCTTTGTAATTATATCGCTACCCAGTCTTAAGCTGCAATAAGAAAATTCATTTCCAAGTTCCCACTCTACGAGTATTCACACACACACACACACACACACTCCAGATCTTCCTGTAACAACCTGCAATCTTATATGTCTTTCACTCCACTCGTTAGTTTATACGTATGCGTATGTGTGTGTGAATTTGTGTTTGCGTGTTTTTGCGTGCGTGCGTGCGTGCGTGCGTGTGTGTGTGTGTGTGTGTGTGTGTGTGTGTGTGTGTGTGTGTGTGTGTGTCTGTGTGTGTGTGTGTGTGTGATTCACCATGGTCTTGGATCAAGTGTTGGAGTCATGATCGAAGGTTATTTCCCTCCCGGAAAAGAGTTCACGGCTAATATATGACCGATCTATGGGTAATGCTGTGACCTTACACACACGCACCCCCAACTCCCCGCCCACGAGAGTTGGAGTAACAACCCGCAGCGCAGCGATACTAAAATTATTTCGGCCCTGGGCGGGATATGAACTCGGACCACCGTAGTGGCAGCCGGGAACTCTAACTACTGCGCCACGAGGTGTGTGTTTTGTGCGTGTGTGTGCGTGTGTGTGTGTGTGTGTGTGTGTGTGAGAGTTTGTGTGTGTGTGTGTGTGTGTGTGTGTGTGTGTGTGTGTGTGTGTGTGTGTGTGTGTGTGTGTGTGTGTGTGTGTGTGTGTGTGTGTGTGTGTGTGTGTGTGTGTGTGTGTGTGTGTGTGTGTGTGTGTGTGTGTGTGTGTGTGTGTGTGTGTGTGTGTGTGTGTGTGTGTGTGTGTGTGTGTGTGTGTGTGTGTGTGTGTGTGTGTGTGTGTGTGTGTGTGTGTGTGTGTGTGTGTGTGTGTGTGTGTGTGTGTGTGTCGATGACATCTATAACAATTCGGTAATATTCGGAACTGATGTATTCGCACATGCATTAGGCATGTGTTTTGCTGTAGTTTCAGCAGCTACATATGACCTACAAAACTTTGTGTTATTTTGTCTAATGAATTTTTTTTCGTTCGTGTAGTTTGGATATAAAATGTTGGGAATGTAAATACGAGTATCTTCTACAAAGGCTGCTTGCACTGCTGGTAACAAGATGGGAACTCAAATGCAACAATTATACAAACGCATTTTCATTCGTTTCCCGAGTTGCTCTGAGTAATACCGGTTGCCTTTGTACAATAATTCTTTAGCAAATTTGTGGCCACACCGTTACACATCTGACACCCGTGCTCATTAGCAATGTAAGAGGTTGGCATCATTAGCGGCTGTCTTATTTATAGCTAAACATAGAAACAATTATTTTGTTTAAACGCGAGAGTGTCGAATTGATGTTTTCGTTTGCCACTGGTTGTAGATTGTACGGGGCAAAAAAGTATATGATTGTGGTTCATGGTTAAAGCGATGGTTGTCTATAATCACGAGGCTTTGAGTCGATCCCAGACATCTACCTGTGACTAGTAACTCGCTCACCACCATCACTAGCCCAACAAAAATGAAAATGTAAAATTCCCTCGAGTCAAAATACGAATATTTCCTTGCAAAAGGCACTTTGTGTTACAATGTATGCATCCAACGTATTTGTAAAAGAATATTCAACTTTTAAGCGTTGACGTCTGGACTTAATGTGGGTTCGGTCGTTGTCACCAGATGATGTTATTCAGGTGACGTATTTTGTCTGTATTAGGTAGCACTGCCACAACCTATATCTATGAATTGACTCGTGTTTTCATAAATGTGTGCTGTCATCCATCCCTGATAGACTTAATTCATGACTATACACTGGTCAGTTTCAAGTTAATAACTTGGTGGGCGATGCTACTCTTTCTCCAAATAACGGGAACTTTCATTATTTTCTGGACAAGATTCGACCCTTCCCAGGGTTCAATACCTAGCAAATCCTCCTGACCGCATCCAAACAACTTTATTTATCTTTATAGCGCTCTCCGCTCGATATGATAAATGACGAGTTTTGTTTACATTTATTATTGTTACTATCATTTTTTTTACAGAAGTATCTTACTGAAATTTTTGGTAAGTATCAGATAACTTTGTTCAGCAGGAGTAGGGTAACCTTCATCTTGTACTCATGGTGCAGTAGTTAGAGTTCCCGGCTACCACTACGGCGGTCCGGATTCGAATACCGCCCAGGGCTGAAATAATTTCAGTATCGCTGCGTTGCGGGTCATTACTCCAACTCTCGTGGGAGGGTAGTAGAGGGTGTGTGTGCGTGTAAGGTCAAAACAGTACCTATAGATCGGTCATACTTGAGCTCTGAGCTGTCTTCCGGGAGGGAAATAGCTGTTGATCACAAGTCCATATATGTATGTATATATATGTATATATATATATATATATATATATATATATGTATGTATATATATATTTATATATATATATATATATATATATATATATATATATATATATGAGAGGTACAAAGAAAAAAAAAGAGAAGTAAAGCAAAAGGTAAAGGATGCAAAGAGGAGAGCAGATATGAAATGGGGTAAGAGTATGACTGAAAATTTTGAAAGTAATAAAAAGATGTTTTGGAAAGAAATTAAGAGAGGAAAAGGAGACGAATCAAGTAGAGAATAAAATGTAAAAGGTGCAGATGGAGAGATGATAATGGAAGAGAAGGCAGTAAGGGGAAGATGGGCAGAATATTTTAGGGAGTTACTAAATATGAAGGAGGATAGGGAGGGAAAGATAGCTGCAGTGGGAAATGCGAAGAAAATGAGAGTGATGAGTGAGAAGAATGGAGGAGAAATAAGGAAGGATGAGGTGAAGGCAGTTGTTGTTAAGATGATGAGAGCAGGTAAGGCACCCGGTCTGGATGGATGCTATGCAGAATGTCTGAAAAAGGGAGGTACAGTGTTGTTGGACTGGCTGGTGAGGTTATTTAATGTTTGTTGGAGAGAGGGTAGAGTGCCGGAGGACTGGAGGAGTGCCTGTATAGTTCCTCTTTACAAGGGAAAAGGGGACAAGTGTGAATGTAGTAGTTTCAGAGGGATTAGCCTGTTAAGTGTAGTTGGGAAGGCTTATGGGAGGATCTTGATTGAGAGGATTAGGAGAGGAACAGAAGGAGTAATTGGTGAGGAACAGTGTGGATTTAGGACAGGTAGAGGTTGTGTAGATCAGATCTTTGTGGTAAGACAGATATGTGAGAAAGCTATAGGAAAGGGGAAGGATGTTTTTTGGGCTTTTATGGATCTGGAAAAGGCTTATGATAGGGTAGACAGAAAGGCACTGTGGGAGGTTATGCAGATATACGGGATAGGAGGAAAGCTTCTGGGAGCTGTCAAGAGTTTTTATGAGAGTAGTAGAGCTTGTGTCAGGATTGGAAATGGAGAGAGTGAGTGGTTCGAGGTAAAGGTTGGACTTCGTCAAGGATGCGTTATGTCGCCCTGGCTGTTCAACTTATACATGGATGGGGTGGTGCGAGAGATAAATGCAAGGGTAGTGGGCAAGGGATTGGAGATGGTTAAAGAAAATGGAGAAAAGTGGGAGGTGAGCCAGCTGTTGTTTGCGGACGACACTGCGCTTGTGGCAGGATCGGAGGAAGGACTGAGGAAGTTGGTGATAGAGTTTGGGAGAGTATGTGATAGAAGAAAGCTAAAGATAAATGTGGGTAAAAGTAAGGTGATGAGATGTACAAGGGGTGAAAGTGGCAGTAGACTGGAAGTGAGCATTAAGGGAGAGCGACTGGAGGAAGTGGATAGTTTTAGATACTTGGGTGCAAATGTGGCAGGAAAAGGTGGGGTGAAGGTGGAGGTAGAATGTAGATTGAGAGAAGCGAGTAAATGCTTTGGTGGATTAAAGAGTGTAATGAGGAATAGACATTTGGGAATGGATGCTAAGAGGAGACTGTATGAAGGAGTGATTGTGCCAACAGAACTGTATGGGGCAGAAACATGGAACATAAGAGAAGAAGAGAGAAGGAGTTTGAATGTGTTTGAGATGAGGTGTCTGAGAAGAATGATGGGGGTTACTAGGCTAGATAGAGTGAGAAATGAGGAGGTGAGGAGGAGAACAGGGGTGGAATAGGAGCTGGGAGATAGGGTTGATGAAAGAATATTAGGATGGTTTGGACACATGGAAAGAATGAGTGAAGAAAGACTAGTAAAAGAGGTATGGAAGGCAGATGTGGAGGGAGTGAACATGAGGGGACGTCCTAGGATGAGGTGAATGGATGGGGTGAAGGGGGCTTTGGGGAAGAGGGGAATGTCTATTGAGGAAGGACGGGAGAGGACAGAAGACAGGGGTGAATGGAGAGTGGTTGTATATGGATGATGTTGTGATTGCATGAGGTGGAATGGGCGGGGGGATGGGGGGTGAGGTAGTATGTGTGAGCAAAATTTGACGCAGCCCGAAGGGATTTCTCCCCGTCCTCTCCTTTTATGCAATGGGGGGACGGAGAGGGGGGGTCGCCGATTTAATGAAGCAGCCTTGCTGTGGATGTGCTGTGTCTTGCGACACTGCTTCTGACCAAGGGCAGTGGACAAGGTGCAGGGATGACCCGTCATCCAGGAGGTGCTAAGATAAGAGGGAGGGTGGAGGGGTGTGGAGTGTATTCAGGGATGGAATGGGTGGAAATGATTTTATGCCTTTCCCTTTTTGGCTACCTCCCTTGTAAGGGGGAAAAAGCCTTGGTATATGTATGTATATATATATATATATATATATATATATATATATATATATCTGATCTACGCAACCTCTACCTATACTAAATCCGCACTGTTCCTCACCAACTACCCCCTCTGTTCCATCCTAATTCTCTCAATCAAGATCCTCCCATAAGCCTTTCCAACTACATTTAACAAACTAATCCCTCTGAAACTACTACACTCACACTTGTCCCCTTTTCCCTTGTAGAGTGGAACTATACAGGCACTCCTCCACTCCTCCGGTACTCTACCCTCTCTTAAACAAACATTAAATAACCTCACCAACCAGTCCACCATAACTGTACCTCCTTTTTTTTTTTAGATATTCTGCATGGCCTCCATCCAGACCAGGTGCCTTACCTGCTCTCATCTCTTAACTTCATCCTTCCTTATTTCTTCTCTATTTTCCTCACTCATCACGGTCATTTTCTTAGCACTTCCCACTGCAACTATCTTTCCCTCCCTATCCTCCTTCACATTTAGCAACTTCCTAAAATACTCTGCCCATATTCCTCTTACTGCCTTCTCTTCCATTATCATCTCACCATCTGCACCTTTTACCTTTTCTTCTCTTCTTGATTTGCCTCCTCTTCCTCTTTTAATTTCTTTCTTAAACATCTTATTATTTTCAATTTTTTTTCTCATACTCTTACCTTATTTCACATATACTCTCCTCTTTGCCTCCTTTACCTTGTGCTTTACTTCTCTTATCTTTTCTTTGCACCTCTCATATGACTCCCTCGTCCTATTTTGTAACCAGTCTGTGAAAGCTTGCTTCTTCTCTTCTGCAACCTTCTTCGTTTCCTCATCCCACCACTCACTGTCCTTTCTTTTATTTCCTCCCGTCCTTCTTGTTCCACACAGCATCTTTACACAATTTGTGACTCCCTCCTTAAACCATCCTCCTTCCTCCTCCACTCCTATCCTTCAGTCCCTCCCACTCCTCTCTTAGCTTCTTCTTGTACTCCTTCTCCTTTTCCTTCTCATTTAAAGAGTTCATTCTATGCACCTCCCTACCTTTTGTCCTTTTCCTCTTTATTCATCTATCCTCCACTCTCAACTTATCTTCCACCAAAAAATGATCTGATATTCCCCCACTCTCTCCCCTTAGAACATGTACATCCGTAACTCTTCCTATTATACTCCTATCTACCACTACATAGTCCATTAACGCTCTATCTACCACACTTATATCCACCACCCTCTCCCATGTGTACTTATGCTTGACTTTCTTCCTAAACACTGCATTTGCTATCATCAACTCTCTTTCTAGACACATCTCCACCATCAACTCTCCACTACGATTCTTTCCTAGAACTCCATATTTCCCAACCACTCTGTCAATTGGTTAATTTCCTACCCTAGTATTAAGGTTTCCCAATACTACTACATTGATGTTCCTCTATAATCCCTCTATGCACCCATTTAAATCTATTCAAAAAGACTCCCTTTCCTCTACACTCCCCTATTATACTCCTATCTACCACTACATAGTCCATTAACGCTCTATCTACCACACTTACAGTATATCCACAACCCTCTCCCATGTGTACTTATGCTTGACTTTCTTCCTAAACACTGCATTTGCTATCATCAACTCTCTTTCTAGACACATCTCCACCATCAACTCTCCACTACGATTCTTTCCTAGAACTCCATATTTCCCAACCACTCTGTCAATTGGTTCATTTCCTACCCTAGTATTAAGGTTTCCCATTACTACTACATTGATGTTCCTCTCTAATCCCTCTATGCACCCATTTAAATCTATTAAAAAAGACTCCCTTTCCTCTATACTCTTCTCACTACCAGGTCCATATGCACTTATAAAAACACACACCTCCTTTCCCGGTTTCACCTTTATCCACATTAACCTTGAAGAAACCTCCTTCCACTCCACTACACGTTTACCTATCTCTTCACTTATTAGTATAGCCATCCCTTCTCTCCCTCGCCCTCTCTTCACTCCTGAAAACCTCCCAACTACACTCCCAAACTCACACTCGCCCTTCCCTCTCAACTTAGTTTCACTCAAAGCCAACACATCCATCCTTCTTCTCATAAACATACTGCCTATCTCTTTCCTTTTACTCTCATCTGTACCACATCCACGCACATTAAAAGACCCAAATCTTAAGGTGCTGATTGGAAAACTCCTAGACCCTCTTATGCCTTTACTTTTTTTTAGGAATGTCCCCTGTGGGGCTACAGGGAGATGGATGCCTGGTCCCAATACGCGTCCCGTTTTTCTCGCCTCTTACGATCCAAGTGGGAAGACTTGGTGGCAGTATTCTTTTCCCCCACCACAGGGTAGGCGAAAAAAGGAAATAAAATTCAGTATATATATATATATACATACATATATATATATATATATATATATATATATATATATATATATATATATGTGTGTGTGTGTGTGTGTGTGTGTCTATATATATATAATATATATATATATATATATGTATATATATATATATATATATATATATATATACATAGAGAGAGAGAGAGAGAGAGAGAGAGAGAGAGAGGAGAATGGTTAATGGACACGGTTCTCCTGCCTTCTACCCATATCGTGGAACCGGCACCCAGCACCCGGCACGTGCGCCTTCCTCCATTTTGGCTAAAGTTACACTGTCTGTCCTGAATATCCAATTTCGTCATTTCCGTGTAGAGCAACACCGTTGAGCTCAGATCTCCATGTTAACTTATTTTCCTCATCTCAAGGTCATCTCTTGGAAGACCTTACTTATTTATTTCGGTCTGTGGGCAAAGATGCCTTTGATGATAAAAAAAAAAAAAATGATAAGGAATACTCTTGGGAATGTGTTTAGCTTGCATTATCTAGATTAAATTCGATAAAGCTTGTCACAGATCTAGATGAGTTATTTTGCTGATAAGACTGGTTTTTGTCAAAACTTACGGCTTACGTAAAGCTATAACAATCTTTCTTGCATATTTATTATTCCTTATGTCAGACCCTTGCTAAGTGTTTAGATTAGTCGAGGATATCCAACGTCGATCTGAATGCGTATCTACGGTAAGAGATGGATTGCTGCAAATGAAGCCTTCACCCATTTTCCTTGTAGTAGGAAGACTATAGAGCCAAGTGGCAATCACCTATGTTTAACTTTCTTCTTTCTCTTTTTTCTTCTTTTTCCTTTTTTCTTCTTATTCCTCTTCCTCCTCCTCTATCTCCACTTCCTCTGTCATTCTTATTCTCTTTCTTTTCTTTTTCATTCTTCTTCTTCTTTTTCTACTTCCATACAGTTCTTTTCTTCTCCTTCTTATTCTGCTGCTTCTTTTTTCTTCTCCTTCCTCCTTCTCCTCCTCCTCCTCTTTTTGTTCTTGTTCATATTGTTGTTACTATTGTTGTTATTATTATTATTGTTGTTGTTGTTGTTGTTCTTCTTCTTCTTTTTCTTCTTCTTTCCCTTCTTCTTCCTCTTCTTCTTTATTTCTTTTTCTCCTTCTTCTTTTCTTCCTCTTCATCTTCTTCTTCTTCCTCTTCTTTTTCTTTCTTCTTCTTTTTCTTCTTCTTCTTCTTCTTCTTCTTCTTCTTCTTCTTCTTCTTCGTTTACTTCTTCTTCTTCTTCTTTTACTTCTTCTTTTTCTACTCTTTTCCTTTCTTTTCTTATCCGTCTATTACTACTTGATCTTCCTCTTATTTTAGTTGTCTATCTTCCTCTTCTACTTCTTCTTTTAATTGTTTTCTTTCTATACCTTCTGGTAATATTTATTTTCAAATTCATTTTTACTCGCTTGCGTTCTTTCACTTGTTCCGTTTATTCGCCTTTTTATGTTAACATAATGGGACTTTACCCATGTGTCCAACTAAGCCCATAGAAAGGTTTTACTCATTTTCTCTTTTCATTACACAATTAAGGTTTTTATTGTATAAGCAACGGGCTGCGCCCGATCCCGCTAGTCGGGGACTCAAATCTTCGGGAGAGTTCATTTCGCTAGCAGGCGCCTTCAGCCAATCAGTCGTCTCCGTTGCCGTAAAATCAACGCTTTCGGCCAATTAGTCGTCTCCGATGCTGTGACGCCACCACTCTCTCAGCCAATCAGGGAGCAGAGGGGACGTATCCCCTTGAAAAATTTCCGGTTTCAGGTCTGATTTAGGTCGATATCAACATCTTTTTAATAGAATATAGATGCTTTTGGTGCCATACAATATCTTACACTTTATCCAGATATATTGAAAACTTTCTGTCCGAATTTTATATATATATATATATATATATATATATATATATATATATATATATATATATATATATATATATATGTATATATATACATATATATATATATATATATATATTTATGTATATATACATATATAGGGTTGATGAAAGAGTATTAGTGAATATGAGGGGGCGTCCTAGGATGAGATGGATGGATGGGGTGAAAGGGGTATTGCAAAAGAGAAGAATGTCTGTGGAGGAAGGACGGGAGAGGACAGAAGATAGGGGTGGATGGAGAGGGGTTGTGTATAGATGATGCTGTGATGGATGAGGGGGAATGGGTGAGGGATGGGGGGCGAGGAAGTATGTATGAGAAAAAAAAAAAATTACGCAGCCCGAAGGGATTTCTCTCCATCTTCTCCTTTTCTGCATGGGGGGACGGAGAGAGGGGTCGCCGATCCAGGGCAGTGGAGAGGATACAGGGATGACCCGTCATCCAGGAGATGCCAAGATAAGAGGGAGGGAGGGAGGGTGGAGGGGAGTGGAATATATAGGAAATGGAATGGGTGGGAGTGGTTTCTATGCCTTTTTCTTTTTTGGCTACCCCCGTGTAGGGGGAAAAGCCTTTGGTATATGTATGTATGTGTATATATATATCAATCAATATAATATATAAAAAAATTCTATAAAACTTTTCCGTCTATTTTCTCGAAACCGTAGATCTCTAAAATCTCAAATATAAAAAATCTCATCAGTCGTTAAGGCATTTTTCTAACATACATCAAGAATCGACTTGCACCCTCGGAGGACTTGCACTTTCGGAGGACTTGCACCCTCGGAGGACTTGCACTTTCGGAGGACTTGCGCCCTCGGAGGATTTGCACCATGGGAGGACTTGCACCCTCGGAGGACTTGCACCCTCACGCACGCACACACACACACACACACACACACACACACACACACACACACACACACACACACACACACACACACACACACACACACACACACACACACACACACACACACACACACACACACACACACACACAGAGATCATTTATCCCCAAACTTCTGAAATGAGTCGGTTATGTATA
>NC_134791.1:64745551-64750551 GCF_046742065.1 Oratosquilla oratoria
GAAGCTTTTGTGATGTTCCTACGATTCACAGTCACATAAAAGAGGGAGAGAGAGAGAGAGAGAGAGAGAGAGAGAGAGAGAGAGAGAGAGAGAGAGAGAGAGAGAGAGAGAGAGAGAGAGAGAGAGAGAGAGAGAGAGAGAGAGAGCGAGAGAGAGAGCGAGAGAGAGAGAGAGAGAGAGAGAGAGAGAGAGAGAGAGAGAGAGAGAGAGAGAGAGAGAGAGAGAGAGAGAGAGAGAGAGAGAGAGAGAGAGAGAGAGAGAGAGAGAGAGAGAGAGAGAGAGAGAGAGAGAGCATGTCTAGCTTCAGGTCTACCTTTTTGTGTGTGTGTGTGTGTGTGTGTGTGTGTGTGTGTGTGTGTGTGTGTGTGTGTGTGTGTGTGCGTGTGCGCGCGCGTGTGTGTGTGTGTTTGTGTATATATATATATATATGTGTGTGTGTGTGTGTGTGTGTGTGTGTGTGTGTGTGTGTGTGTGTGTGTGTGTGTGTTTATTTTCCTAGTTGTATTTACCTAGTTGTATCTTACGCTGGTGGTGTCCAGTCTCTGTATCTCGCCATGTCTAATTTGCTCTTAAATTCGTGTATTGCTTTTGCATTACATACTATTGTTTCGTCTGGTATGTCCCATACATCCACCACTCTATGAGAAAAGTTGTTCTTTTTTCAGGCCTCTTGTATAACTGTCCTTTTTGAGCTTCCTTCCATGTCCTCCTGTGTTTCTCTTATCCCAATTTAGTAAGTCTTCTATATCAAGGACTTCTATACCTCTCATAATTCTGTAGATGGTCAACAAGTCATCTCTTTCTCTTCTTTGTTTCATAGTTGATAATTCTAGTTTTGACAATCCGTTGGGGCCATCTTCGTAATTGCTCTCTGGATTCTCTCAAATTTCCTTATATATATATTTTAGTACTGGGAGACCATAATGTCGCTGCGTAATTCAGTCTTGACCTTATCAGTGTGACAAGTATTTTCTTTACCATTTCTTCATCCAAGTAAGTAAAAGCCATCTTTATTGATCTTAGCACGTTACAGGTTTCTTCGACAATTTTGTTTATCTGTTTGTTAGGGGACATATCTTTTGTGATGATTACTCCCAGGTCTTTTTCAGAACTCACTTTCTTTACTTCCTTTGCACCAATTTTATATTGTCCTGATATTCTTTTTTTACTTTTTCCAAATTCCATTATGCTACTTTTATCAATGTTGAAGTCCACTTCCCACCTCTGATTCCATTCCCAAGCACTGTTCAGATCTCTCTGCAATGAGTCACAGTCCGTTTCAGTACTCACTTTCTTTAACAGAATTGCGTCATCTACAAAGAAGCTCATGTAACATTCCACACCCTCGTCCATGTCATTCACATAAATGGTAAACATTATTGGTGCCAATACTGATCCTTGTGGAACTCCACTAATCACCTTTTTCCAAGTAGAACTCTTATCTCTGAGCACTACCCTCATTTTTCTTCCATGCAAAAACTCCTCCATCCATTTCATTAGTTCACCTTATATCCCTCCTATGGCTCCCAGTTTTCTTAATAGTTTTTTGTGTGGGACTTTATCAAAAGCTTTTTGTAGATCTAAGAAAGCACAAACAGCCCATCCGTCCTTTTCCTGTATTATATCTAGTAGTCTTGAGAAAAAATGAAATTTTTGGCACATGATCTTCCCTGTCTAAATCCGAATTGTCTCGGATTTAGTATATTGTTCTCTTCCAGATGTTTTATCTATCTACTTTTTATAACTTTTTTTTCACAAACTTTGGCTATCGTGCTTGCAAGGGAAACCGGTCTGTAATTTATTGGGTCTTCCTTATTTTCTCATTTATAAATTGGAACGATATCAGCATTTTCCAAGTCTTCTGTTACTTTTCCTTCTCTGAGTGAGCAACTTATTATGTTATATATTTCGTCTATTAGTTCTTCTTTACATTCTTTTAATATCCAGTTTGCTATTCCATCCGGGCCGTGCGATTTCCTGACATCAATGTTCATTGATGTTGCATATTTTCCCTAGTGAAAACCGACTTGAAGAGTTTGCTCATGACTTCAGCCATTTCTGTATTTTCTGTGTATTCCATATTTCCTTAGCGTAGTTTCACTATTTCCTGTTTATTCTTTAGTTTACCGTTCACATATCTATAGAATAGCTTTGGCTGATCCTCATATTTTTCTATTATGTCATTTTCATAGTTTTTTTTTTCTTCCCTGCGTATTTTACATATTCATTCCTTTTACTAGAATTAATATTTTCTAAGTTTTTTGTCTTTTCTCCATCTTTTCCAAGCTTTATATATTCTATCTTTTGCTCCGCTGCACCTTCTGTTAAACCAGAATTTAATATACACCTTTTCCTGTTTTTGCTTTGGGACATATTTATCCACTCCTTTATAGATTTTCAGCAGAATCATAAATTTTTCTTCCACTTGTGTTTCTTCATTTTAGAATTTTTCCTAGCTTGGTTTAAGAAGAATTTTTTTTTCATAGTTTTTTTTTCTTCCCTGCGTATTTTACATATTCATTCCTTTTACTAGAATTAATATTTTCTAAGTTTTTTGTCTTTTCTCCATCTTTTCCAAGCTTTATATATTCTATCTTTTGCTCCGCTGCACCTTCTGTTAAACCAGAATTTAACATACACCTTTTCCTGTTTTTGCTTTGGGACATATTTATCCACTCCTTTATAGATTTTCAGCAGAATCATAAATTTTTCTTCCACTTGTGTTTCTTCATTTTAGAATTTTTCCTAGCTTGGTTTAAGAAGATTTTTTTTTCTAAGTTTCTCAAAGTCCGTTTCACTATACATCAGTCTTCCTTTTCCGTGTTTCTCATGCCTCTATATATTTCCTCCTTTTGCCCTAGTGTGTGTGTGTTTGTGTTTGTATATATATATATATATATATATATATATATATATATTATATATATATACATGTACATATACTGTATACATATATATATATATATATATATATATATATATATATATATACACGTGTGTGTGTGTGTGTGTGTGTGTGTGTGTGTGTGTGTGTGTGTGTGTGTGTGTGTGTGTGTGTGTGTGTGTGTGTGTGTGTTTAAGTTTATGTTGATACTTACAGCATTATGGTAGTTCACAAACTTCTAATTTCCTTGATAAGCGCTCCAAACAGATGAACATAATTCAGGGAGAAGAAGATTACAACAACGATGCCCAAAAGACAAACCTGGAGGAACAAATCCAATAGGACATCTTGGTACCTTCTTGAAGATATGCAACTTCATTTCCAATTCAGAATCAGTAATTAAGAATAAGGATCAAATTGATTTACATAAGGTAAAGGTAATTTGGAATTGGGGAAAGTCACACTGTAGAAGACGAAATAATTTATCCAAGAACGGCAGGGACATGTGGAAAGGTCAGTTTGCTAATAAGGCGACAACTACTACATCTCTGGTCTTCGGAAAATTTATTCTCTCTTGTCTTTGTGCGTGATTTTTTTTTATTTGTATTAAACTGCAATCATACACGGTGAAACAAATATGGTTGAAATATTTTAGTTTTTCCTGGCTGAAGTACTGCAGGAGTGAGATGGCACAGATTGACACAGTCATGCGATTCATGGAATGGTATGATAGTGGCTTTTGTTCAGCAGTGGATTCAAATTGGTTGGTTGATTGATTGGTTGATTGGTTGATTGATTGATTGATTGATTGATTGATTGATTGATTGACTGATTGACTGATTGACTGATTGACTGATTGACTGATTGACTGACTGATTGATTGATTGATTGATTGATTGATTGATTGATTGATTGATTGATTGATTGATTGATTGATTGATTAATTGATTGATTGATTGATGGGAGAGTTTTACGGATGACTAAGAGAAACGAGGAGTAGTGGAAGACAAAAAGTGATGGTGATTCTCCTTTGATCAAGTTCAACATCATTGTAACAAAAACAACCTACAGATCAAACCTCTAACCTTTGGCTGGCCCATTAACACTTGTGCAAACAACAGTTTTAGTTGTGCACTGTAACATACTCAGCTTGAGCACTCATTAAATACTGAATTGATTAGCCTGTCACACAAAAAGAATTAACGAAATGAATACCTAAACTCATATGTCAATGTTTGACATATTGATATCAGCACCTTAGCCTCTTGTGTTGAATTAATGTGTACTAGATTTTAATATTACTATACATGTATGTACATTATGGAAGATGAACATATGTATATGTAAAAGTGTTGCATTTGGATTGTATATGCCAAAGTAGTTTACTTTCTTCTAAAATCGCTCGTATCTTGTTGACAAGCTGAAACTCTAGAACATTTGTATACTTATTTCAAAATAAGCATATGCATGTTTATGTAGAAGGCAAATGACCATTGTAATTAGAAAGTTTGCGTAAAGTCAGCAGGAATATTTTTACTGTCACGTTTCGCCATTACAAGGGCGTCTCATACAGGATCTATATTATTACAATATGTAAAGTAATATAATAGTGAGGCGACGTAATATATACAATATTCTACTTAAATGTATTCTTTTGGAATAAATAATGAATAATGTTCAAAGCCATTCATTTCTTACTAAAATATTGACATTGATGAAAATGCATATTTAATATTTTTCCTGCAGTTTTCTATACCAATGAAACACAAATGTTGACAACGAGAGCATTGATACAAAGTGCAACAATGTAGAAAGTAGGCCTGATTACCTTTCTGTAATCTCATTGTGATTCGGGAATAACGAATCGAGATATCAAGCGATATCGACGATATGACGTCATGTCGACTGACATAAAGCTATTTCGCAAACTCAGTGTTGATATTGAAAATACTGGAAGAGGGATCTCAACTTTGATATTTTATAACAAAATATATTTATTTGTCTTTGAAATCAAGAACACGGGAGAGTCTAATAACACATACACACACACACACACACACACACACACACACACACACACACACACACACACACACACACACACACACACACACAC
>NC_134791.1:64758051-64773051 GCF_046742065.1 Oratosquilla oratoria
TCAACCAGGAGCATTTAGACCATAATAGTTGTAAATTTTATCATTTTTTTTTGCACTGAGGTATTCGTTTTGAAAAGATTAATCCAAACATAAAAAACAGTAGAGATAGGATGTATGATTTTAGATTATGTACGTAATAAGAATGCGATTGTCTCCAGCCAGTACTTCCAGAAAACATTTTTCTATTCTTTACAGGCATTTGTAGATACCGGAGGTCCGATGTTTTCTTTCCCCTGCTCTTTGGTCCTTCTACGTCCTCGTTGTTGTCTTTTCTTGTCTCTCTGATGTACTGAGCAATGCTATCTCGTTATTTGACATTAAAGGGCTTGTCCGTCTTGTCTGCTGGGTTCTTCGTCTTTTACCTCTGTCCGCGAGCGGTGCAGGGTTTATGAGCCATGCTAACTCCGTTCTTTGTCAACCTCACTGTTGCTACTTCGGAAGTCCTTTCCTGTGAGGAACCCAACAGCGACACGTGTACTCGGAATTGTAAAATGCTACTCAAGTTCCTCTGAGGCCTAGTATTCTACTAGAACTTTGAGATTGTTTGTTTGCCTTCTGTAATTGAATACAGATAAAAGATACACAATAGCGTCGCAGATGTAAGAAAGAAAAACTAGTAACAGATCTGCTATTATTCAAGCCACAAGTTACCGAGTACGCGCCTTTTTCGGGATCCCCGTCAAACTGAAAAAAGACCCATTTGAAAGAAAATCGTCAACTTTTCAAAAATATATAATCGACGGAAATCCGACAGACTTCCACCTATTTTGAAGGACTGCGAAATAATACGACGGACTTCAACAGAAACAACCTACAGATTCCTACAGACACGGATGTACAGATGTTTTGCAACATAAATGTATGAGAAGTTTGAGAACTATGAAACGAAAAAAGAAGAAAAAGATTACAGGGAAAAACAGAAATTCTTGTCTAAAGTATTTGTAATAGCTTTAGGCTCAATAATGTAGTACCAAGCGACTTTATTCAGGTACAAAATCAACTTTTATTTCAACGCAATATTGAAATTGGTTTCAATCCTTCTGAATATTGGGGGAAACCCAACAGATCACAGGCGGTTTAAAACTTTATTGAAAAACCCAAAACGGGCCTCCTCCTTCCCCGCTCTTAAAAAAAAAAGTGGATGTCCTTTCTGCCTTTCTGTCTACCTCTCTCTTTCTCTCACCCTCTCTGCCTCTCTTCCTCTCTTCCTCTCTCTCCCTCCCTCCTTTCCTCTCTCTCCCTTTTCTCCCTCTCTTCCTATCTCTCTCTCTCTCTGTCTGTCTGTCTGCCTGTTGTAACGTAATATTAGATATTACGTCATATGTGTAATTATGTTATAGAATTGTGTTCCTTTGTATTACATAACTATGTTCATATTTCTTGTCTATGTATGTATTGTAACAATGTTAAGCAGTAACGCCCGTCCACTATATGTAATCTTGCCTACGTGCGGAGAGAGGTGCGCACTCTTGTAGAACAAACAGACAAGCGAAATCCTGAATAGTTCGGAGCGCACAGATTTGACAGTTACTAAATAAATAGATTGTTCAAGCGAGTCGAGGGTCCTAAAACTACCCATGTTGACGTGTGTTAACTTACCCTCCTCCCCCCCTTTCACTCACTCGAACACTCACCCGGAAGTATTCCGCTTCCGGTCCAATGGTATATAAGCGGTGGAAATCGCTCACTCGTCATTTTCTCGCATATCTTATCTCTTGATAAAAACTGGAAGTTTAGACTCATGAGACGATTGGTGTGAAGTGATCACCCTTTTTGCCTACATTACGTGTCTGATATACATTGCATTACTTTACTTATATTTGTACTTATTACTTATTCTGATGCATGTTCCTGATCTCTTTGTACTTAGATAGTACCATATTGTATACTTATCTTGTGTTTCTTATTTGAACGATAATTTCCATATTCTTATAATCATGTAACGGTCCCATTGACCCTACTGCCCATTCTCTTTTGTGTTGATTGCCTGTAAATATTTTCCATATTAATAATTTCGTTTACTAGTTTTATCGCTAGTTTAATATTCCTTTCCTGGAATCTTCTTTGTTACCTTTACTTCTAGTCTTACGAATTATCTAGGCCCTGACCAGATAGTTCAGTCCTACAGTGGCTTCTAGAAGTGAGCTGGTTCTTAAGCACATATCCGTTATACGTAACGTCTCTTCACATACCAGCCCGCCCGTAACAAAGTGGCGACCCTTGCCAAGGATATTGGATCAGGTATTTAACACATTCTTATAGAGATGGATGATATAATTCAAGAATTTGTTTAAAATCCCAAGGTAAGTTTCTTAAAGAAACAAACTAAAGACACTTTGATAGAAATAGGCAAGCACTTTGGAGTAGACATTGATACAAGTTTGCGAAAGAAAAAAATACTTCAGGAACTCGTTGAAAATCTGATCGAAGATGAGATCTTATCTCCAGAAGAGATTACAGCTATACAAATTCCTTCAAATAGGTTAGAAATAGAGGCACGACTAACCGAACTTAAGATTAAGGAGATTGAATTAAAGGTCAGGAGAGTAGAAATTGAGGAGGAAGCTAAACTGAAACAAATGCAAATTGAGGCAGAATTTAAAGCTAAAGAGGAGGAAACTAAACTAAAACAAATGCAAATTGAGGCAGAATTTAGAGCTAGAGAAGAGGAAGCTAAAGTGAAACAAATAGAAAGAGAGGACGAAACTAAAATCAAATTGGCAGAATTTAAAGCTAGAGAAGAGGAAGCTAAAGTGAAACAAGTAGAGTTAGAATTAAAGAAGACAGAAGTAGAAGCTAGGATTGTTGATAGACAACCCGTAGTTCAGGAAGGTCATATAGATATTTCCAAGTATGTAAAACTTTTACCCAAATTTTCAGAAGGAGAGCCAGAAATTTTCTTTCTTCAGTGGGAAAAATTGGCGCAACAGTTACAAATCCCTAAAGAAAATTGGCCATTAATCATTCAAACACAATTTAAGGGTAAGGCTCAGCAAATTTATACTTCTCTTTCAGAAGCAGAAAGCGAGTATGATAATATGAAAGCTTGTATTTTAAAAGCTTATGAACTAATACCAGAGGCCTATAGACAGAAATTCCGTAATTATAGGAAGACACCTCAGTTAACATACGTAGAATATGCGGCTCAACAAGAGAGGTTATTCAATAGGTGGTGTTTGGCTAGTGAAACGGACACCTTAGATAGACTTAAACAGTTGATTTTATTGGAGCAGTTTAAGAATACCTTAGAGACAGATCTTAGGATTTTTATAGATGATCATGTTCCCGAAACTTTAACTAAAGCTGCTGTATTGGCTGATGAGTTCACACTAAATCATAAACCTAAGTCAAGACAAATGGAATCCCAAAAGTCAAAGTCATATATTCCAGATTCAACAAAATACTCTGATCCTTGGTCCCCAAAGAAACGCTTTGAAAATCAGTCTAGCCCATCACATTTCAGTTTCAGGTCTGATTTCAATCAATATCCTCCAAACCAACCTTGGCAAAGAATGGAAAGGTTTAAGACTAATCCCCCTGTAACTTGTTCATATTGTAAACAGGTTGGCCATCACATTTCTAATTGCAGAAAGAGACTGACACCCTCATTCTCCAATAAGACACCAACTCTTGTAAGTAATATAAAATCAGATGATTCAAAATCCTCTATTCAGGATAAACTACCAAAGAAGCCGGTATTGTCAAGTAATGTAGAACCCCCCCTCATCAGATCATGATCCTTGTTTCAAACCATTTGTATCTTCAGGAACTATATCTCATAGTAGTAGTTCACAACAATATCCTATTTCCATACTCCGAGACACAGGAGCAAAGCAAAGTCTGATTTTAAATTCTGTCTTGCAGAATCTGGGTGAGTCGTATACAGGTTATAATATATTGATAGAAGGAGTTGGAGGAATTGTAAAATGTCCATTACATAATGTTTTCTTGCGGTCTGATTTAACAACCGGAATGGTTAAAGTAGCAGTAGTAGACTCTCTTCCCATAGTAGGAATATCCTTATTGTTGGCCAATGACATCGCTGGAAGCAAAGTCATTTCTCCCTTAATAATAAATAACCCTAAGACCTCAGTAGAACCTTCAGATAACTTACAGTTGTTTCCCGCTTGTGCTGTAACCAGATCTCAGTACAAGAAATCTGAAGAGGAGACCTATAATTTAGAATCCCTATTCTCCCAAACTGACCCATCTTCTTCTTCACCAGTTTCTCTATCTAGAGCAGAATTAATCAAAGAACAGAAGTCAGATCATTCTCTTAAAAATTTGTACGAGATTGTTTCATCTCCAGAAGAAGTTGAAAATATGTCACGAGGTTTCTATATAGAAAACGGAGTCCTAATGCGAAAATGGAGAGCATCCACCGCAACCGCTGACCAGCCATGGCAAGTAAGGAATCAAATAGTCCTCCCTCTTGGTTTCAGGAATAATGTTCTAAGATTGGCTCATGATACTCCCTTAGCAGGTCACTTAGGGGTAAGAAAGACCTTGTTCAACATAACCCAACATTTCCATTGGCCCACGGTTGTCAAAGATGTTGCCCAATATTGTAAAACATGTCATACATGTCAACTTGTAGGTAAGCCCAACCAGAAAATTGTAGAAGCTCCACTCCATCCCATTCCTGTAATGGAAGAGCCATTTAAAAAAGTTCTTATTGACTGTGTAGGACCTTTACCTCCTTCAAGTAAAGGAAATCAGTACATTCTCACAATCATGTGTATGAGCACTCGTTTTCCAGAAGCCATTCCTTTGAAAAATATTAAAGCTCAAAACATAATCAGAGAAATGTTGAAATATTTCACTATGGTAGGATTTCCTAAGAACATTCAAAGTGATCAAGGAAGTAATTTTCTTTCCAACAAGTTTAGAGAAACTCTTGTAACACTAGGTATAAATCATGTAACTTCCTCCGCCTATCATCCTCAATCACAAGGTGCTCTAGAGCGCTTTCACCAAACGCTCAAGACAATGTTAAGAATCTTCTGTGCTGAGAACACTCGAAATTGGGAAGACGGACTCCCCTTTTTGTTGTTCGCCACCCGAACAACAATTCAAGAAAGCCTTGGATTCAGCCCGTCAGAATTAGTCTTCGGTCATGAAGTCCGTGGTCCCCTAAAGATACTTCATGAACAATGGATGAAAGAAGAACCACCTGTTCCTTCTTTGAAATACGTGTCCCAGGTCACCGAGAAGTTGTTAGAAGCTTGGAAGTTGGCAAGAGAGAACTTGACGAATGCTCAACGAGTAATGAAAGGTCGGTATGATAAAAATTCTAAACTTAGAACTTTCTCTCCAGGAGAGCAAGTGTTACTTTATCTTCCCATACCAGGAGATCCATTGCAGGCTAAATACAAAGGACCCTATGAAGTCTTGTCCAGAGCCAGTGATCTCAACTACATAATCAAAACTCCAGACAGAAGAAAGAGTTCCCGTCTCTGTCACATAAATACCTTAAAACCTTATCATTCCAGAGATCCAATTCCAATTTACAGCTCTACCACAATAGAATCGGAAGAGCCTCCTGATAACCTGCCTAATCCTCCTGAGATTCCCTTGGAAAACTCTCAGATACTACAAAATCTTCAGATAAAAGTAGGACACTTATCTGAGATACAAGGTAAAGACATTCTTTTCCCCTTAAGAAGTTTTCCAAAATTATTTCTAGATTACCCAAGATTCACTTCTTTGATAGAACCCGAAATAATTCTAGACTCGCCAAGAGCTATCAAACAAGCCCCTTATAGAGTCAATCCAAAAAAGAAGGAGTTCATAAAAGCAGAAATAAACACTCTGCTTCAACAGGGAATAATTGAACCCTCCAGTAGTCCTTGGGCATCTCCTTGCATTCTTGTCCCTAAATCTGACAATTCTTATCGCCTGTGCATTGACTACAGGAAAATCAATGCCCATACTAAGGCCGATGCTTTTCCTATCCCTAGGATAGATGATATCATAGACAGTCTAGGAACTGCCAAGTATGTATCCAAGTTGGATATGTTAAGGGGATACTATCAAATCCCTGTACACCCTCGCTCAAGAGAAGTTACCGCTTTCATTACGGAAGAGGGATTGTTCCAATTCAGAGCAATGCCATTTGGGCTTAAAAATGCCCCTGCCACTTACCAAAGAATGATAAGTAATCTTGTTGCAGGATTGCCAGGAGTAAAAACTTATCTAGATGGACAGAACACATTGAACACCTAAATAATTTCTTTTATAGAGCAGAACAAGCAAACCTTACCATCAATTTGTCCAAATGTGATTTCGGACATACACAGGTCCCCTATTTGGGATTTAAAGTTGGAAATTCCCAAGTGTTTCCAATAGACGCCAAGATAAAAGCCATCAATGATGTACCAACACCCACTAATCGTAGAGAGGTACGTCGATTCCTCGGAATGAGTGGCTATTATCGCCGTTTTTGTCCAAATTTTTCAGATGTAGCAGAACCATTGACTGACCTGTTGAGAAAAGACCACGACTTCGTGTGGACACCTACCTGTGAGACGGCCTTCAAAAACCTGAAGTCCCTTCTCACCAACGCACCAGTTCTAAGGGCACCCGATTTCCAACGACCCTTTCTTCTGCAAATCGACGCCAGCGACACCGGTATCGGTGCCGCCCTCTTGCAAGAACACAATGAAGTTCTTCACGCTATCGCCTACTACAGCAAGAAGCTGTCCCCTGCGCAGAAGAACTACTCAACAATTGAGAAGGAGACGCTCGCTTTGGTCCAGGCCCTTATCCACTTCGAAGTCTACCTGGGTTCCTCAACTACCATTCAAGTATATTCGGATCACAACCCCTTAAAGTTCCTACAGACTATGAAAAACAAGAATCCGAGACTTACACGTTGGAGTTTATTTCTCCAACCCTTTAATCTAACAATTCATCATATAAAAGGCGTCTTTAATGTTTTAGCCGACGTCCTTTCTAGAACATAGCTTTTCAACAGAAAGTGAAAAGCTTTCCCAAACGGTGGAGGTGTAACGTAATATTAGATATTACGTCATATGTGTAATTATGTTATAGAATTGTGTTCCTTTGTATTACATAACTATGTTCGTATTTCTTGTCTATGTATGTATTGTAACAATGTTAAGCAGTAACGCCCGTCCACTATATGTAATCTTGCCTACGTGCGGAGAGAGGTGCGCACTCTTGTAGAACAAACAGACAAGCGAAATCCTGAATAGTTCGGAGCGCACAGATTTGACAGTTACTAAATAAATAGATTGTTCAAGCGAGTCGAGGGTCCTAAAACTACCCATGTTGACGTGTGTTAACTTACCCTCCTCCCCCCCTTTCACTCACTCGAACACTCACCCGGAAGTATTCCGCTTCCGGTCCAATGGTATATAAGCGGTGGAAATCGCTCACTCCTCGTCATTTTCTCGCATATCTTATCTCTTGATAAAAACTGGAAGTTTAGACTCATGAGACGATTGGTGTGAAGTGATCACCCTTTTTGCCTACATTACGTGTCTGATATACATTGCATTACTTTACTTATATTTGTACTTATTACTTATTCTGATGCATGTTCCTGATCTCTTTGTACTTAGATAGTACCATATTGTATACTTATCTTGTGTTTCTTATTTGAACGATAATTTCCATATTCTTATAATCATGTAACGGTCCCATTGACCCTACTGCCCATTCTCTTTTGTGTTGATTGCCTGTAAATATTTTCCATATTAATAATTTCGTTTACTAGTTTTATCGCTAGTTTAATATTCCTTTCCTGGAATCTTCTTTGTTACCTTTACTTCTAGTCTTACGAATTATCTAGGCCCTGACCAGATAGTTCAGTCCTACAGTGGCTTCTAGAAGTGAGCTGGTTCTTAAGCACATATCCGTTATATGTAACGTCTCTTCACATACCAGCCCGCCCGTAACACTGTCTATCTGTCTGTCTGTCTGTCCGTCCGTCCGTCTCTCTCTCTCTCTCTCTCTCTCTCTCTCTCTCTCTCTCTCTCTCTCTCTCTCTCTCTCTCTCTCTCTATCACTCCCTGTTTTTCTTTCTGTTATTGACCGCATCAATTTTTATGCGGTCAATATATTAGAAAATATAGTGACATTACTCCGGACCTCAACATTCTTTTATGACTGAAAACTAATATCTACCCAAAACAGAATACTTACCCTTTTCAAGTTTTGCCATTCATCCATTCCGTGACCCTCTTTATCTTTCCTTTACCACCCCTGTGACTCCATATCTTCGTTTCAATATTGTCCACAAGAATAGAAGCAGTAGTGATTTCTCTTGCTCCTTCCCCTCTCCCTCTCTCTCTTCTCTCTCTCTCCCTCTCTCTCTCTTCTCTCTCTCTCTCTCCCTCTCTCTCTCTCTCTTCTCTCTCTCTTCTCTCTCTCTCTTCTTTCTCTCTCTCTCTCTCCTCTCTCTGTCCTCTCTCCCCCCCCCCTCTCTCTCTCTCTCTCTCTCTCTCTCTCTCTCTCTCTCTCTCTCTCTCTCTCTCTCTCTCTTTTTCTCCCTTCCTTTCTCTTATACCGTCTCTCCCATTGATGTAGAAAGTCCACTTAAGGTGGTTCGATAACTGATAAACCTGTTGGTTTCTGTCTAAGTCTGTCAATCTCGGTCGGATTATGTTGGTGTCTGTCGAAGTCTGTATGAGCCTGTTTGCTGTTTCCATATACTTTTTGAGGGTTCCTTGTCTTTTCAAATATATATTTTCAGCTTATCAGTGAGTCTGACCAACGCCTGGAACTATTTTCAACCGGTAGAAGACGCTCCTTGCAAAGCCAAGAGGCATTTACAATACAGTGTAACACAATAATAATATAACTAGTTAACTTATTTCGCGCGTGACCATTAATGTTTCGAGCGCGCCTCGAACGCTCTCCGGTTTTTTGATCCAACGAAGAACGATGATGAAGAAAAGTAAGACACAAAATTTCAACCCGCATATTGTTTACGTCGCAATGCTCGTACGCGCACGCTTCGAGAAAAACCCCAAAAAACCCAATCTGAAACCCTCAATGAGTTAAGCGCATTGCGCTGAACGCCGGCGCTTCCCGCATGGTCGTGCTTCTCTTACGATGCTATTTTGGAAATAGTTCGTGCGTGACCGTTGATATTCTGAATGCACTCTAAATACTCTCCGATTTTTGGTCCAACGAAAAACGAAGAAGTAGGCGAAGAAGAAGAAGAAGAAGTAGACGAAGACAAAGAAGAAGTAGACGAAGAAGAAGAAGAAGTAGAAGACGAAGAAGAAGAAGTAGAAGACGAAGAAGAAGAAGTATAAGACAAAGAAGAAGAAGTAGAAGACGAAGAAGAAGAAGAAGAAGAAGAAGAAGAAGAAGAAGAAGAAGAAGAAGAAGAAGAAGAAGAAGAAGAAGAAGAAGAAGAAGAAGAAATACACCAAATTTTAACCAGCATATCGCTCATGTCACAATGCCCGTGCACGCGCGCATCGCGTGAAACCCAAAACACCCAATCAGAGACCCTCATTGAATACAATATAATGTAATATGATATGATGTGATATGATACAATATAATACAATACAATACAATATGATATTATATAAGAAGATATATAATACATATACATATATAAACTAAAGGCTTCTTCCCCGTTTCAAGGGAAGTAACCAAACTCAAAAGGTATAATTCCACTACCACCCTTTTCATCTCCACCCACTCCTCTGCCATTCACTACCCCTCCCTCTCTCTTTTCTTGGCTCCCCCTGAATATATAGTATAATATAATATATAGTTGATTCATTGCCTGCAAATGGTCTAGAATCGAATATCCGCTTCTAACGCCTCTTGGTTGGTGTCCATCTAAAACTTGACTTAGTATATTTGTAAGGCTCTTGGATAATACCTTATATACAATTAATAGTAAGCTAAACGGTCAGTCGTTACTTCTTTTTTACGAGGTAAAATCACTATAGCATTAGTCGGATTCAGGAACTTTTTTTAATTTATTTTATTATTGTTTTTTTTTTTACGTAAGTAGTGGGTGTACAACAGAGTTCATTTACAATGAGCCTCTTTCCCTGTTTGTTTTTCCTGGTTTCATATTTCTTTAGTAAAATCTCTTCTTCCTTTGTAACTTCTGGTACACTAACGTCTACAGACGAATTTACTATTTCAACTACAGTCTTTGACAAGTAAAACACTTTGTAGAATCTTCTACTCTTTTTACCATTCTGTCTCTACATTTAATAATCTCTCCATTTCTGTTTTTCAAACATGTCACTTGCTGTATTCCTAAAGCATGTCTGCACTTGGCCTTTTTAATACTTTTACCTTCCCGAATAGTTCCCTCTATCTAATCCGTGTTTCTCTTTCTTTTCTCTGATCTCTAACCTTTGTTAATAAGCCTGTTTAGTTCCATTCTCTATATTTTGTCTCTCTTGCTTTTAATCTGCATATTCCTTCTTTTATTTAGGTCACTTGTAACTTTGGAGTATTTATTTTATATAATAATTTTTGTAATTCCTACTTTCTCTGCCAATTCCTTAATGATATTCATTAAATTTAAATTCATACCTTCGTTATTTCTTTTTAACTTCTCACTGGAATTCCTTCGTTATTCATAATCTGCATATTCCTTCTTTTATTTAGGTCACTTGTAACTTTGGAGTATCTATTTTATATAATAATTTTTGTAATTCCTACTTTCTCTGCCAATTCCTTAATGATATTCATTAAATTTAAATTCATACCTTCGTTATTTCTTTTTAATTTCTCACTGGAATTCCTTCGTTATTCATAACATTTGCAAGGCTTAATTTCTTTTTTAAAACTAGCTTATTTCTCTCGGCTCTGAAATTGAGTTTGGTCACTATCTATATTTACTTTATGACCATGATATTGCTAATGCTCTTGCTCTCATCTACTAATATAAAGTCTAGTTTGTTCTTTGTTGTTCCAATTAGACTTTTCCAGGTTCATTTACAACTTTTGGAAGAAAACGTACATTATTCTCATGTTGTAGTTCTATGCAAAATTGACCAACATAAGGCCTCTTGTTTCCCTCACCTAATCCAAACTTTACAATGCTTGACTCATCTCCTATCTTCTTCCCCAATTTAGCATTAAAGTCGCCTATCATCTGCGTGTATTGACCTTTTCTTGATCCAGTACCTGACTTAAAACATCATAGGAGTCAATTTCATTGTCTGAGCTCTGTGAATCTGGTGCACAAACCTGAATTATTTTTTAAATGTACCTTTTACACAGCCTAATCTTAATCCAAGCTACCTTGTCTGATAAACTACTGAACTCAACTACATTACCAGCAACATTGGCAATAGTAACGTCCAAGACAACTACACGATGAATGATGTAAAACTAGCAAGTGTAGAACAAGAGAAAGACCTTGGTGCTGTAACAATAAATAATCTCAAACCATGCAAACAGTGCTCGGAGGTAATTAAAAATTCAAAAAAAAAAAAAAAAAAAAAAAAAAAAAAATTCTAGGTAGAACTTTTCAGTTTATAACTGAAGAAATTATTCTTAATCCTTACAATGCCCTATTTAGACCTAACCTAGAATACCGCGTAGAGTGCTGGTTTCCATATTATAAGAAGGATGTACAGAAGATAGAAAGAGTGCAGGGCAGAGTGACACAGCGCATCCCTAGGTTGCGGAACAAGCCGTATGAAGAGCGCTTAATAGAATTAAATTTGTTTAGGCTCTCTAAACGGGGAATGAGGGGGGATATAATTTAAGTCTTCAAAATTGACAAAGGAATTGAAAACATGGATGTGGAAAAACATTTCAAAACTGACACCTCCAACGCAACAAGGAATAATGGATGCAAAATTGTAGGAAAACGATTTCAAATAGACGTGGGAAAATAATCTCTCTTTAATCGCGTTGTTATCATATGGAATGGTCTACCATCCAACGTCGTTGGTTGTTCCACTGTAGAGGTATTAAAAAAAGATTTCGACATTTACTTATCTACAAATCCTCGACTAGAATTATCTACTTCTAGATAGGTTAAAAAAAGAATGGAAAAAGAAAAAAAAAGTTTTAATAACAGGTTAAGTACCAGAACAGCCTTGTAAGGTCCAATTGGTCTGTTGCTCTTCGTTTGTCCATGTAACTTCATCTAACCTCTCGGTTTATCAAGAACCCTACTCCACTAGATCTTTCTTTTTCCTTGCCTCTTTAGTAGAAAAAGTGGGGAATATCTTGTAACTGCATTAGCTTTTCTTCCATTCTTCGGACTTCGCTCAGTCACACGATGTCCCACATAGTGTTGTCTAGTTCTTCCATTAAACTCTCCAGCCTGTGGTCTTCTAACAGGGTTCTTACGTTATAAGTATAGATCTTCTGTTTCTTCATGATATTTAATGTCCAAGACCGTGCTTACTCACACTCGGTGGCATAGTGCACACAAGGAAATGCGGTTGGTCCTTTAGGATACGATAATCCAACAAGAACGCCCGGTTTTGTTTTGGTCGTGCAATTTATGTTTGCCATGTAGGAAATTTGAAAGTGATCTCACATCCCTACTAACTGGTTTCTGGAAAAACATTTACTTGGTGCTACCTTATTCAGTATATTTGGTGGAGCCCTATATATCTTTAAGGTACCCAATGGTTCACGCCGTGATTATGACGGTAGTCCATATATATAAGGGGGAATTTCTCTGTTACCCATCAGGGACTTGCCAGTTAGCAGTGGGTCCTATAGTCATTAAGATTATCAACCCTATCCACCAGGTCAAGGTGTCAACGCTTGGAGGCGACAAAAGACGGGACGCAGATAGGACTAGGAATCCTACTACCAATAGCCCCAAAGGAGACATTCCTAAAAGAAGTAAAGGCATAAGAGGGTATACGAATTTTTCAACCAATACCCTAAGGTTTGGGTCTTTTAATGTCCGCGGATGTGGTGCAGATGAGAGTAAAAGGGAAGAGATAGGCAGTATATTTTTGTGAAGAAAGTTGGATGTGTTGGCATTGAGTTAAACTAGTTGAAAGGGAGGGGCGAGTGTGAATTTGGGAGTGTAGTTGGGAGGTTCTCGGGAGTGAAGAGAGGACAAGGGAGAGAAGGGGTGGCTATACTAGTAAGCAAAGAGATAGGTAAGTGTGTAGTGGAGTGGAAGGAGGTTTCTTCAAGATTAATGTGGATGAAAGTGAAACTGGGAAGGGAGATGTGGGTTTTCGTAAGTGCATATGGGCCTGGTAGTGAGAATAGTGTAGAGGAAAGGGAGGCCTTTTGGATGGATGAGTGTATAGAGGGATTAGGGAAAAATGTCAATGTAGTTGTATTGGGAGACCTTAATGCTAGGGTAGAAAAGGAACCAATAGACGGAGTGACTGGGAAGTGTGGAGTTCCAGGAAAAATTGTAGTGGAGAGTTGATGGTGGATATTTGTCTAGAAAGAGAGTCGATGATAGCAAATATAGTGTTTAGGAAGGAAGTCAAGCATAAATACACATGGGAGAGGGTGGTGGAGGGGTGGTAGACAGAATATTAATGGACTATATAGTGGTGACCAGGAGTAGGGTAGGAGGAGTTAAGGATGTAGATGTTCTAAGGGGAGAGACTGGGAGAATATCAGATAATTTTTTGGTGGAAGGTAAGTTGAGAGTGGAGGTGGAAAAAGAGGAAAAGGGCGGAAGGTAGGGAGGTACTTAGAGTGATGCCCTTAGATGAGAAAGAAAAGGAGGAGTATAAGAAAAAGCTGAGAGAGGAGTGGGAGGGAGTGAAGGAAAGAGTAGAACTAGGAGTGGAGGAAGAATGGGGATGATTCAAGGAGGGAGTCATAAGGTGTGTAAAGATGGTGTGTGGAACAAGGAGGACGGGAGGAAATAGAAGGAAAGGTAGTGAGTGGTGGGATGAGGAAGCAAAAAAGGGTATAGAAGAAAAGAAACAAGCTTTCATAGATTGGTTACAAAATAGTACGAGGTAATCATATGAGAGGCACAAAGAAAAGAGAAGATAAGTAAAACATAAGATAAAGAAGGTAAAGACGGGAGCAAATGGCGTAAGAGTATGGCAGAATTTTTTTAAAGTTATAAAAAATGTTTTGGAAAGAAATTAAGAGAGGAAGAGGAGGCGAATCAAGTAGAGAAGAAAAGGTAAAAGGTGCAGATGGAGAGATGATAATGGAAGAGAGGGCAGTGAGAGGCGGGTGGGCAGAGTATTTTAGGGAGTTGCTAAATGTGAAGGAGGATAGGGATGGAAGGGCAGTTGCAGTGGGAAGCGCTAAGAAAATGACTGTGATGAATGAGGAAAGTGGAGGAGAAATATAGAAAAATGACGTGAAAGCAGCTGTAATGATGATGAGAGTAGGTAAGGCACCTGGATTGGATGGATGCCATGCAGAATGTCTGAAGAAAGGAGGTACAGTGAGGTAGACTGGCTGGTGAGGTTATTTAATGTTTGTTTAAGAGAGGGTAGAGTGTCGAAGGACTGGAGGAGTGCCTGTATAGTTCCGCTTTACAAGGGAAAAGGGGACAAGTGTGAGTGTAGTAGTTTCAGAGGGATCAGCTTGTTGAGTGTAGCTGGGAAGGCTTATGGGAGGGTCTTGATTGAGAGGATTAGAAGAGGAACAGAGGGAGTAATTGGTGAGGAACAGTTTGGGTTTATGACAGGTACGGGTTTCATAGATCAGATTTTTGTGGTAAGAGAGATATGTGAGAAAGCAAAAGGTAAGCATGTATTTTGGGCTTTTATGGACCTGGAAAAAGCTTATGACAGGGTAGACAGGAAAGCACCCTGGGAGATCTTGCAGATAAATGGAATATGAGGAAAGCTGATAAGAGCGGTCAAGAGTTTTTACGAAAGAAGTAAATGGAGAGAGTGAGTGGTTTGATGTAAAGGTGGGACTTCGTCAGGGATGTGTTATGTCGCCCTGGCTGTTCAATCTATACATGAATGGGGTGGCGCGAGAGGTAAATGCAAGGGTGGTGGGTCAGGGATTGGAGATGGTTAAAGAAAATGGAGAAAAGTGGGAGATAAGCTAGTTGTTGTTTGCTGACGACAC